>NW_027102337.1:600000-960451 GCF_035609145.1 Eleutherodactylus coqui | reverse complement strand
TGCACTGTGTAGCCATGTCTTTGTTCCCCTGCATAATAGGACAAGTACTAAGGCTGTATTGTGTAGCCATGTCTGCGCCCCTTATGTATTAGAACAAGTACTAAGGGTGCACTGTGTAGCCATGTCTGGGTCTCCTATATATTAGGACAAGTACTAAGGGTGCACTGTGTAGCCATGTCTGGTCTCCTATATATTAGAACAAGTACTAAGGGTGCACTGTGTAGCCATGTCTGGGTCCCCTGCATATTAGGAAAAGTACTAAGGGTGCACTGTGTAGCCATGTCTTTGTTCCCCTGCATATTAGGACAAGTACTAAGGGTGCACTTTGTGGCTTTGTCTGGGTCCCCTATATATTAGGACAAGTACTAAGGGTGCACTGTGTAGCCATGTCTGGTCCCCTATATATTAGGACAAGTACTAAGGGTGCACTGTGTTGTCATGTCTGGGTCCCCTATATATTAGGACAAGTACTAAGGGTGCACTGTGTAGCCATGTCTGGTCCCCTATATATTAGGACAAGTACTAAGGGTGCACTGTGTAGCCATGTCTGCGCCCCTTATGTATTAGAACAAGTACTAAGGGTGCACTGTGTAGCCACGTCTGGATCCCTATGTATTAGGACAAGTACTAAGGGAGCACTGTGTAGCCATGTCTGAGTCCCTATATATTAGGATAAGTATTAAGGGTGCACTGTGTAGCCATGTCTGGGTCTCCTGTATATTAGGACAAGTACTAAGGGTGCACTGTGTAGCCATGTCTTTGTTCCCCTGCATATTAGGATAAGTACTAAGGCTGTATTGTGTAGCCATGTCTGCGCCCCTTATGTATTAGAACAAGTACTAAGGGTGCACTGTGTAGCCATGTCTGGGTCCTCTGTATATTAGGACAAGTACTAAGGGTGCACTGTGTAGCCATATCTGGTCTCCTATATATTAGGATAAGTACTAAGGGTGCACTGTGTAGCCATTTCTGGTCTCCTATATATTAGGACAAGTACTAAGGGTGCACTGTGTAGCCATGTCTGGGTCCCCTGCATATTAGGACAAGTACTAAGGGTGCACTGTGTAGCCATGTCTTTATTCCCCTGCATATTAGGACAAGTACTAAAGGTGCACTGTGTGGCTTTGTCTGGGTCCCCTATATATTAGGACAAGTACTAAGGGTGCACTGTGTAGCCATGTCTGGTCCCCTATATATTAGGACAAGTACTAAGGGTGCACTGTGTTGTCATGTCTGGGTCCCCTATATATTAGGACAAGTACTAAGGGTGCACTGTGTAGCCATGTCTGAGTCCCTATATATTGGGACAAGTATTAAGGGTGCACTGTGTAGTCATGTCTGGGTCACCTGTATATTAGGACAAGTACTAAGGGTGCACTGTTTACCCATATCTGGTCTACTATATATTAGGACAAGTACTAAGGGTGCACTGTGTACCCATATCTGGTCTCCTATATATTAGGGCAAGTACTAAGGGTGCACTGTGTAGTCACGTCTGGGTCCCCTGCATATTAGGACAAGTACTAAAGGTGCACTGTGTAGTTATGTCTGGGTCCCTATGTATTAGGACAAGTACTAAGGGTGCACTGTGTAGTCATGTCTGCGTCTCCTGTATATTAGGACAAGTACTAAGGGTGCACTGTGTAGCCATGTCTGGTCCCCTATATATTAGGACAAGTACTAAGGGTGCACTGTGTAGCCATATTGGGTCTCCTATATATTAGGACAAGTACTAAGGGTGCACTGTGTAGTCATGTCTGGGTCCCCTGCATATTAGGACAAGTACTAAGGTTGCACTGTGTAGCCATGTCTGGTCTCCTTAATATTAGGACAAGTACTAAGCGTGCACTGTGTAGCCATGTCTGGTCTCCTATATATTAGGACAAGTACTAAGGTTGCACTCTGTAGTCATGTCTGGGTCCCTATATATTAGGACAAGTACTAAGGGTGCACTGTGTACCCATATCTGGTCTCCTATATATTAGGACAAGTATTAAGGGTGCACTGTGTACCCATATCTGGTCTCCTATATATTAGGACAAGTACTAAGGGTGCACTGTGTAGCCATGTCTGGTCCCCTATATATTAGGACAAGTACTAAGGGTGCACTGTGTTGTCATGTCTGGGTCCCCTATATATTAGGACAAGTACTAAGGGTGCACTGTGTAGCCATGTCTGGTCCCCTATATATTAGGACAAGTACTAAGGGTGCACTGTGTAGCCATGTCTGCGCCCCTTATGTATTAGAACACGTACTAAGGGTGCACTGTGTAGCCACGTCTGGATCCCTATGTATTAGGACTAGTACTAAGGGAGCACTGTGTAGCCATGTCTGAGTCCCTATATATTAGGATAAGTACTAAGAGTGCACTGTGTAGCCATGTCTGGATCCCCTATATATTAGGACAAGTACTAAGGGTGCACTGTGTAGCCATGTCTGGGTCTCCTGTATGTTAGGACAAGTACTAAGGGTGCACTGTGTAGCCATGTCTTTGTTCCCCTGCATATTAGGACAAGTACTAAGGCTGTATTGTGTAGCCATGTCTGCGCCCCTTATGTATTAGAACAAGTACTAAGGGTGCACTGTGTAGCCATGTCTGGGTCCTCTGTATATTAGGACAAGTACTAAGGGTGCACTGTGTAGCCATATCTGGTCTCCTATATATTAGGACAAGTACTAAGGGTGCACTGTGTAGCCATATCTGGTCTCCTATATATTAGGACAAGTACTAAGGGTGCACTGTGTAGCCATGTCTGGGTCCCCTGCATATTAGGACAAGTACTAAGGGTGCACTGTGTAGCCATGTCTTTATTCCCCTGCATATTAGGACAAGTACTAAGGGTGCACTGTGTGGCTTTGTCTGGGTCCCCTATATATTAGGACAAGTACTAAGGGTGCACTGTGTAGCCATGTCTGGTCCCCTATATATTAGGACAAGTACTAAGGGTGCACTGTGTTGTCATGTCTGGGTCCCCTATATATTAGGACAAGTACTTAGGGTGCACTGTGTAGCTATGTCTTTGTACCACTGCATATTAGGACAAGTACTAAGGGTGCACTGTGTAGCCATGTCTTAGTCCCCTGCATATTAAGACAAGTACTAAGGCTCTATTGTGTAGCCATGTCTGCGCCCCTTATGTATTAGAACAAGTACTAAGGGTGCACTGTGTAGCCATGTCTGGGTCCTCTGTATATTAGGACAAGTACTAAGGGTGCACTGTGTAGCCATGTCTGGGTCCTCTGTATATTAGGACAAGTACTAAGGGTGCACTGTGTAGCCATGTCTGAGTCCTCTATATATTAGGACAAGTACTTAGGGTGCCCTGTGTAGCCATGTCTAGGTGCCCTATATATTAGTACAAGCACTAAGGGTGCACTATGTAGCCATATCAGGTCTCCTATATATTAGGACAAGTACTAAGAGTGCACTATGTAGCCATGTCTGGGTCCCCTGCATATTAGGACAAGTACTAAGGGTGCACTGTGTGGCCATGTCTTGGTCCCCTGCATATTAAGACAAGTACTAAGGCTGTATTGTGTAGCCATGTCTGTGCCCCTTATGTATTAGAACAAGTACTAAGGGTGCACTATGTAGCCACGTCAGGGTCCCTATGTATTAGGACAAGTACTAAGGGTGCACTGTGTAGCCATATCTGAGTCCCCTACATATATTACGACAAGTCCTAAGGGTGCACTGTGTAGCCATGTCTGGTCCCTTATATATTAGGACAAGTACTAAGGGTGCACTGTGTAGCCATGTCTTGGTCCCCTGCATATTAGGACAAGTACTAAGGGTGCACTGTGTAGCCATATCTGGTCTCCTATATATTAGGACAAGTACTAAGGGTGCACTGTGTAGCCATGTCTGGTCTCCTATATATTAGGACAAGTACTAAGGGTGCACGGCGTAGCCATGTCTGGGTCTCCTATTTATTAGGACAAGTACTAAGTGTGCACTGTGTAGCCATATCTGGTCCCCTATATATTAGGACAAATACTAAGGGTACACTGTGTAGCCATATCTGGTCTCCTATATATTAGGACAAGTACTAAGGGTGGACTGTGTACCCATATCTGGTCTCCTATATATTAGGACAAGTATTAAGGGTGCACTGTGTAGCCATATCTGGGTCCCCTGCATATTAGGACAAGTACTAAGGGTGCACTGTGTAGCCATATCTTTGTTCCCCTGCATATTAGGAAAAGTACTAAGGGTGCACTGTGTAGTCATGTCTGGGCCCCTATATATTAGGACAAGTACTAAGCGTGCACTGTGTAGCCATATCTGGTCTCCTATATATTAGGACAAGTACTAAGGGTGCACTGTGTACCCATATCTGGTCTCCTATATATTAGGACAAGTATTAAGGGTGCACTGTGTAGCCATATCTGGGTCCCCTGCATATTAGGACAAGTACTAAGGGTGCACTGTGTAGCCATATCTTTGTTCCCCTGCATATTAGGAAAAGTACTAAGGGTGCACTGTGTAGTCATGTCTGGGCCCCTATATATTAGGACAAGTACTAAGCGTGCACTGTGTAGCCATATCTGGGCCCCTATATATTAGGACAAGTACTAAGGGTGCACTGTGTAGCCATATTGGGTCTCCTACATATTATGACAAGTACTAAGGGTGCACTGTGTAGCCATGTCTGGGTCCCCTATATATTAGGACAAGTACTAAGGGTGCACTGTGTAGCCATGTCTGGGCCCCTTATGTCTTAGGACAAGTACTAAGGGTGCACTGTGTAGCCATGTCTGAGTCCCTATATATTTGGACAAGTATTAAGGGTGCACTGTGTAGTCATGTCTGGGTCTCCTGTATATTAGGACAAGTACTAAGGGTGCACTGTGTACCCATATCTGGTCTCCTATATATTAGGACAAGTACTAAGGTTGCACTCTGTAGTCATGTCTGGGTCCCTATATATTAGGACAAGTACTAAGGGTGCACTGTGTACCCATATCTGGTCTCCTATATATTAGGACAAGTACTAAGGGTGCACTGTGCACCCATATCTGGTCTCCTATATATTAGGACAAGTCCTAAGGGTGCACTGTGTAGCCATATTTGGTCTCCTATATATTAGGGCAAGTACTAAGGGTGCACTGTGTAGTCACGTCTGGGTCCCCTGCATATTAGGACAAGTACTAAAGGTGCACTGTGTAGTCATGTCTGGGTCCCTATGTATTAGGACAAGTACTAAGGGTGCACTGTGTAGTCATGTCTGGGTCTCCTGTATATTAGGACAAGTACTAAGGGTGCACTGTGTAGCCATATTGGGTCTCCTATATATTAGGACAAGTACTAAGGGTGCACTGTGTAGTCATGTCTGGGTCCACTGCATATTAGGACAAGTACTAAGGTTGCACTGTGTAGCCATGTCTGGTCTCCTATATATTAGGACAAGTACTAAGGGTGCACGGTGTAGCCATGTCTTGGTCCCCTACATATTAGGACAAGCATTAGGGTGCACTGTGTAGTCATGTCTGGTCTCCTATATATTAGGACAAGTACTAAGGGTGCACTGTGTTTCCATGTCTGAGTCCCTATATATTATGTTAAGTTCTAAGGGTGCACTGTGTAGTCATGTCTGGGTCCCCTGTATATTAGGACAAGTACTAAGGGGGCACTGTGTAGCCATGTCTGGGCCCCCTGTATATTAGGACAAGTACTAAGGGGGCACTGTGTAGCCATGTCTGGTCCCCTATATATTAGGACAAGTACTAAGGGTGTACTGTGTAGTCATGTCTGGGTCCCCTGTGTATTAGGACAAGCATTAGGGTGCACTGTGTAGTCATGTCTGGGTCCCCTATATATTAGGACAAGTACTAAGGGTGCACTGTGTAGCCATGTCTGCGCCCCTTATGTATTAGAACAAGTACTAAGGGTGCACTGTGTAGCCATGTCTGGGTCCCCTATATATTAGGACAAGTACTAAGGGTGCACTGTGTAGCCATGTCTGCGCCCCTTATGTATTAGAACAAGTACTAAGGGTGCCCTGTGTAGCCATGTCTGGTCCCCTACATATTAGGACAAGTACTAAGGGTGCGCTGTGTACCCATATCTGGTCTCCTATATATTAGGACAAGTACTAAGGGTGCACTGTGTAGTCATGTCAGGGTCCCTATATATTAGGACAAGTACTAAGGGTGCACTGTGTAGCCATGTCTGCGCCCCTTATGTATTAGAACAAGTACTAAGGGTGCACTGCGTGGCAACGTCTGGGTCCCTATGTGTTAGGACAAGTACTAAGGGTGCACTGTGTAGCCATATCTTAGTTCCATACATATATTAGGACAAGTACTAAGGGTGCACTGTGTAGTCACGTCTGGGTCCCCTGCATATTAGGACAAGTACTAAAGGTGCACTGTGTAGTCATGTCTGGGTCCCTATGTATTAGGACAAGTACTAAGGGTGCACTGTGTAGCCATGTCTGGGTCCCCTGCATATTAGGACAAGTACTAAGGGGGCACTGAGTAGCCATATCTGGTTCCTTATATATTAGGACAAGTACTAAGGGTGCACTGTGTACCCTTATCTGGTCTCATATATATTAGGACAAGTACTAAGGGTGCACTGTGTAGCCATATTGGGTCTCCTATATATTAGGACAAGTACTATGGGTGCACTGTGTAGCCATGTCTTGGTCCCCTATATATTAGGACAAGTACTAAGGGTGCACTGTGTACCCATATCTGGTCTCCTATATATTAGGACAAGTACTAAGGGTGCACTGTGTAGTCATGTCTGGGTCCCTATATATTAGGACAAGTACTAAGGGTGCACTGTTTAGTCATGTCTGGGTCCCTATATATTTGGACAAGTACTAAAGGTGCACTGTGTTGTCATGTATGGGTCCCCTGCATATTAGGACAAGTACTAAAGGTGCTGTGTATTTATGTCTGGGCCTCTGTACATTAGGACAATACTAAGGGTGCACTGTGTAATCATGTCTGGGTCTCCTGTATATTAGGACAAGTACTAAGGGTGCACTGTGTAGCCATATCTGGTCTCCTATATATTAGGACAAGTACTCAGGGTGCACTGTGTAGTCATGTCTGGGCCCCCTATATATTAGGACAAGTACTAAGGGTGCACTGTGTAGTCATGTCTGGGTCCCTATATATTAGAACAAGTACTAACTGTGCCCTGTGGAGCCATTTCTGGTCTCCTATATATTAGGACAAGTTCTAAGGGTGCACTGTGTAGCCATATCTGGTCTCCTATATATTAGTACAAGTACTAAGGGTGCACAGTGTAGTCACGTCTGGGTCCCCTGCATATTAGGACAAGTACTAAAGGTGCTGTGTAGTCATGTCTGGGCCCCCTGTATATTAGGACAAGTACTAAGGGTACACTGTGTAGTCATATCTGGGTCTCCAGTATATTAGGACAAGTACTAAGGGTGCACTGTGTAGCCATGTCTGGTCCCCTATATATTAGGACAAGTACTCAGGGTGCACTGTGTAGCCATGTCTGGGTCCCCTGTATATTAGGACAAGTACTTAGGGTGCACTGTGTAGTCATGTCTGGGTCTCTTATATGTTAGGACAAGTACTAAGGGTGCACTGTGTAGCCATGTCTGGGTCCCTGTATACAGGACAAGTACTAAGGGTGCACTGTGTAGTCATGCCTGGGTCTCTATATATTAGGACAAGTACTAAGGGTGCACTGTGTAGCTATGTCTGGGTCTTCTGTTTATTAGGAGAAGCACTAAGGGTGCACTGTGTAGCCATGTATGGTCCCCTATATATTAGGACAAGTACTAAGGGTGCACTGTGTAGCCATGGCTGGGTCACCTATATATTAGGAGAAGCACTAAGGGTGCACTGTGCAGCCATGTCTGGGTCCCCTGTATATTAGGACAAGTACTAAGGGTGCACTGTGTAGTCATGTCTGGGTCCCTATATATTAGGACAAGTACTAAGGGTGCACTGTGTAGTCATGTCTGGGTTCCCTATATATTAGGACAAGTACTATTGGTGTACTGTGTAGTCATGTCTGGGTCCCCTGCATATTAGGACAAGCATTAGGGTGCACTGTGTAGCCATGTCTGGGTCCCCTATATATTAGGACAATTACTAAGGGTGCACTGTGTAGCCATGTCTGAGTCCCTATATATTAGGACAAGTACTAAGGGTGCACTGTGTAGCCATGTCTGAATCCCTATATATTAGGATAAGTACTAAGGGTGCACTGTGTAGCCATGTCTGGGTCTCCTATATATTAGGGCAAGTACTAAGGGTGCACTGTGTAGCCATGTCTGGTCCCCTATATATTAGGACAAGTAATAAGGGTGCACTGTGTAGCCATGTCTGGGTCCCCTATACATTAGGACAAGTACTAAGGGTGCACTGTGTAGTCATGTCTGGTCCCCTATATATTAGGACAAGTACTAAGGGTGCACTGTGTAGTCATGTCTGGGTCCCCTATATATTAGAACAAGTACTAACTGTGCCCTGTGGAGCCATTTCTGGTCTCCTATATATTAGGACAAGTTCTAAGGGTGCACTGTGTAGCCATATCTGGTCTCCTATATATTAGTACAAGTACTAAGGGTGCACAGTGTAGTCACGTCTGGGTCCCCTGCATATTAGGACAAGTACTAAAGGTGCTGTGTAGTCATGTCTGGGCCCCCTGTATATTAGGACAAGTACTAAGGGTACACTGTGTAGTCATATCTGGGTCTCCAGTATATTAGGACAAGTACTAAGGGTGCACTGTGTAGCCATGTCTGGTCCCCTATATATTAGGACAAGTACTCAGGGTGCACTGTGTAGCCATGTCTGGGTCCCCTGTATATTAGGACAAGTACTTAGGGTGCACTGTGTAGTCATGTCTGGGTCTCTTATATGTTAGGACAAGTACTAAGGGTGCACTGTGTAGCCATGTCTGGGTCCCTGTATACAGGACAAGTACTAAGGGTGCACTGTGTAGTCATGCCTGGGTCTCTATATATTAGGACAAGTACTAAGGGTGCACTGTGTAGCTATGTCTGGGTCTTCTGTTTATTAGGAGAAGCACTAAGGGTGCACTGTGTAGCCATGTATGGTCCCCTATATATTAGGACAAGTACTAAGGGTGCACTGTGTAGCCATGGCTGGGTCCCCTATATATTAGGAGAAGCACTAAGGGTGCACTGTGCAGCCATGTCTGGGTCCCCTGTATATTAGGACAAGTACTAAGGGTGCACTGTGTAGTCATGTCTGGGTCCCTATATATTAGGACAAGTACTAAGGGTGCACTGTGTAGTCATGTCTGGGTTCCCTATATATTAGGACAAGTACTATTGGTGTACTGTGTAGTCATGTCTGGGTCCCCTATATATTAGGATAAGTACTAAGGGTGCACTGTGTATCCATGTGTGGGTCCCCTATATACTAGGACAAGTACTAAGGGTGCACTGTGTAGCCATGTCTTTGTTCCCTTGCATATTAGGACAAGTACTAAGGGTGCACTGTGTAGCCATGTATGGTCCCCTATATATTAGGACAAGTACTAAGGGTGCACTGTGTAGCCATGTCTTGGTCCCCTGCATATTAGGACAAGCATTAGGGTGCACTGTGTAGCCATGTCTGGGTCCCCTATATATTAGGACAATTACTAAGGGTGCACTGTGTAGCCATGTCTGAGTCCCTATATATTAGGACAAGTACTAAGGGTGCACTGTGTAGCCATGTCTGAATCCCTATATATTAGGATAAGTACTAAGGGTGCACTGTGTAGCCATGTCTGGGTCTCCTATATATTAGGGCAAGTACTAAGGGTGCACTGTGTAGCCATGTCTGGTCCCCTATATATTAGGACAAGTAATAAGGGTGCACTGTGTAGCCATGTCTGGGTCCCCTATACATTAGCCAAGTACTAAGGGTGCACTGTGTAGTCATGTCTGGTCCCCTATATATTAGGACAAGTACTAAGGGTGCACTGTGTAGTCATGTCTGGGTCCCCTATATATTAGGACAAGTACTAAGGGTGCACTGTGTAGTCATGTCTGGTCCCCTATATATTAGGACAAGTACTAAGGGTGTACTGTGTAGTCATGTCTGGGTCCCCTGTGTATTAGGACAAGCATTGGGGTGCACTGTGTAGTCATGTCTGGGTCCCCTATATATTAGGACAAGTACTAAGGGTGCACTGTGTAGCCATACTGCGCCCCTTATGTATTAGCACAAGTACTAAGGCTGCACTGTGTAGCCACGTCTGGGTCCCTATGTATTGGGACAAGTACTAAGGGTGTACTGTGTAGTCATGTCTGGGTCCCCTGTGTATTAGGACAAGCATTAGGGTGCACTGTGGAGCCATGTCTGGGTCTCCTATATATTAGGACAAGTACTAAGGGTGCACTGTGTAGCTATGTCTGGGTCCCATATATATTAGGACAAGTTTTAATGGTGCACTGTGTAGCCATGTCTTTGTTCCCCTGCATATTAGGACAAGTACTAAGGGTGCACTGTGTAGCCATGTCTTGGTCCCCTGCATATTAAGACAAGTACTAAGGCTGTATTGTGTAGCCATGTCTGCGCCCCTAATGTATTAGAACAAGTAATAAGGGTGCACTGTGTAGCCATGTCTGGGTCCTCTGTATATTAGGACAAGTACTAAGGGGGCACTGTGTAGCCATGTCTGAGGCCTCTATATATTAGGACAAGTACTTAGGGTGCACTGTGTAGCCATGTCTGAGTCCCTATATATTAGGACAAGTACTAAGGGTGCACTGTGTAGCCATATCTGAGTCCCCTACATATATTAGGACAAGTACTAAGGGTGCACTATGTAGCCATGTCTGGGTCCCCTGCATATTAGGACAAGTACTAAGGGTGCACTGTGTAGCCATGTCTTTGTTCCCCTGCATATTAGGACAAGTACTAAGGGTGCACTGTGTGGCCATGTCTTGGTCCCCTGCATATTAAGACAAGTAATAAGGCTGTATTGTGTAGCCATGTCTGCGCCCCTTATGTATTAGAACAAGTACAAAGGGTGCACTATGTAGCCACGTCTGGGTCCCTATGTATTAGGACAAGTACTAAGGGTGCACTGTGTAGCCATGTCTGGGCGCTCTGTATATTAGGACAAGTATTAAGGGTGCACTGTGTAGCCATATCTGAGTCCCCTACATATATTAGGACAAGTACTAAGGGTGCACTGTGTAGCCATATTGGGTCTCCTATATATTAGGACAAGTACTAAGGTTACACTGTGTAGCCTTGTCTGGGTCCCCTGCATATTAGGACAAGTACTAAGGGTGCACTGTGTAGCCATGTCTCGTCTCCTATATATTAGGCCAAGTACTAAGGGTGCACTGTGTAGCCATATCTGAGTCCCCTACATATATTAGGACAAGTCCTAAGGGTGCACTGTGTAGCCATATTGGGTCTCCTATATATTAGGACAAGTACTAAGGGTGCACTGTGTAGCCATGTCTTGGTCCCCTGCATATTAGGACCAGTACTAAGGGTGCACTGTGTAGCCATATCTGGTCTCCTATATATTAGGACAAGTACTAAGGGTGCACTGTGTACTCATATCTGGTCTCCTATATATTAGGACAAGTACTAAGAGTGCACAGTGTAGTCATGTCTGGGTCCCTATATATTAGGACAAGTACTAAGGGTGCACTGTGTAGTCATGTCTGGGTCCCTATATATTAGGACAAGTACTAAGGGTGCACTGTGTACTCACGTCTGGGTCCCCTGCATATTAGGACAAGTACTAAAGGTGCACTGTGTAGTCATGTCTGGGCCCCCTTTATATTATGACAAGTACTAAGGGTGCACTGTGTAGTCATGTCGGGGTCTGCTGTATATTAGGACAAGTACTAAGGGTGCACTGTGTAGCCATGTCTGGGTCTCCTATATATTAGGACAAGTACTATGGGTGCGCTGTGTAGCCATATCTGGTCTCCTATATATTAGGACAAGTACTAAGCGTGCACTGTGTAGCCATGTCTGGGTCCCCTGCATATTAGGACAAGTACTAAGGGTGCACTGTGTAGCCATGTCTGGGTCCTCTGTATATTAGGACAAGTACTAAGGGGGCACTGTGTAGCCATGTCTGAGGCCTCTATATATTAGGACAAGTACTTTGGGTGCACTGTGTAGCCATGTCTGAGGCCTCTATATATTAGGACAAGTACTAAGGGTGCACTGTGTAGCCATATCTGAGTCCCCTACATATATTAGGACAAGTCCTAAGGGTGCACTGTGTAGCCATATTGGGTCTCCTATCTATTAGGACAAGTACTAAGGGTGCACTGTGTAGCCATGTCTTGGTCCCCTGCATATTAGGACCAGTACTAAGGGTGCACTGTGTAGCCATATCTGGTCTCCTATATATTAGGACAAGTACTAAGGGTGCACTGTGTACTCATATCTGGTCTCCTATATATTAGGACAAGTACTAAGGGTGCACAGTGTAGTCATGTCTGGGTCCCTATATATTAGGACAAGTACTAAGGGTGCACTGTGTAGTCATGTCTGGGTCCCTATATATTAGGACAAGTACTAAGGGTGCACTGTGTACTCACGTCTGGGTCCCCTGCATATTAGGACAAGTACTAAAGGTGCACTGTGTAGTCATGTCTGGGCCCCCTTTATATTATGACAAGTACTAAGGGTGCACTGTGTAGTCATGTCGGGGTCTGCTGTATATTAGGACAAGTACTAAGGGTGCACTGTGTAGCCATGTCTGGGTCTCCTATATATTAGGACAAGTACTATGGGTGCGCTGTGTAGCCATATCTGGTCTCCTATATATTAGGACAAGTACTAAGCGTGCACTGTGTAGCCATGTCTGGGTCCCCTGCATATTAGGACAAGTACTAAGGGTGCACTGTGTAGCCATGTCTGGGTCCTCTGTATATTAGGACAAGTACTAAGGGGGCACTGTGTAGCCATGTCTGAGGCCTCTATATATTAGGACAAGTACTTTGGGTGCACTGTGTAGCCATGTCTGAGTCCCTATATATTAGGACAAGTACTAAGGGTGCACTGTGTAGCCATATCTGAGTCCCCTACATATATTAGGACAAGTACTAAGGGTGCACTATGTAGCCATGTCTGGGTCCCCTGTATATTAGGACAAGTACTAAGGGTGCACTGTGTAGCCATGTCTTTGTTCCCCTGCATATTAGGACAAGTACTAAGGGTGCACTGTGTGGCCATGTCTTGGTCCCCTGCATATTAAGACAAGTAATAAGGCTGTATTGTGTAGCCATGTCTGCGCCCCTTATGTATTAGAACAAGTACTAAGGGTGCACTATGTAGCCACGTCTGGGTCCCTATGTATTAGGACAAGTACTAAGGGTGCACTGTGTAGCCATGTCTGGGCGCTCTGTATATTAGGACAAGTATTAAGGGTGCACTGTGTAGCCATGTCTGAGTTCCTACATATTAGGACAAGTACTAAGGGTGCACTGTGTAGCCATATCTGAGTCCCCTACATATATTAGGACAAGTACTAAGGGTGCACTGTGTAGCCATATTGGGTCTCCTATATATTAGGACAAGTACTAAGGTTACACTGTGTAGCCTTGTCTGGGTCCCCTGCATATTAGGACAAGTACTAACCGTGCACTGTGTAGCCATGTCTCGTCTCCTATATATTAGGCCAAGTACTAAGGGTGCACTGTGTAGCCATATCTGAGTCCCCTACATATATTAGGACAAGTCCTAAGGGTGCACTGTGTAGCCATATTGGGTCTCCTATATATTAGGACAAGTACTAAGGGTGCACTGTGTAGTCATGTCTGGGTCCCTATATATTAGGACAAATACTAAGGGTGCACTGTGTAGTCATGTCTGGGTCCCTATATATTAGGACAAGTACTAAGGGTGCACTGTGTACTCACGTCTGGGTCCCCTGCATATTAGGACAAGTACTAAAGTTGCACTGTGTAGTCATGTTTGGCCCCCTGTATATTATGACAAGTACTAAGGGTGCACTGTGTAGTCATGTCGGGGTCTGCTGTATATTAGGACAAGTACTAAGTGTGTACTGTGTAGCCATGTCTGGGTCTCCTATATATTAGGACAAGTACTATGGGTGCGCTGTGTAGCCATATCTGGTCTCCTATATATTTAGACAAGTACTAAGCGTGCACTGTGTAGCCATGTCTGGGTCCCCTGCATATTAGGACAAGTACTAAGGGTGCACTGTGTAGCCATGTCTGGTCTCCTTTATATTAGGACAAGTACTAAGGGTGCACGGTGTAGCCATGTCTTGGTCCCCTGCATATTAGGACAAGTACTAAGGGTGCACTGTGTACCCATATCTGGTCTCCTATATATTAGGACCAGTACTAAGGGTGCACTGTGTACCCATATCTGGTCTCCTATATATTAGGACCAGTACTAAGGTTGCACTGTATAGCCATGTCTGGTCTCCTATATATTAGGACAAGTACTATGGGTGCACTGTGTAGTCATGTCTTGGTCCCCTGCATATTAGGACAAGTACTAAGGGTGCACTGTGTAGCCATATCTTTGTTCCCCTGCATATTAGGACAAGTACTAAGGGTGCACTGTGTAGCCATATCTTTGTTCCCCTGCATATTAGGACAAGTACTAAGGGTGCACTGTGTAGTCATGTCTTGGTCCCCTGCATATAAAGACAATTACTAAGGGTGCACTGTGTAGTCATGTCTGGCCCCCTATATATTAGGACAAGTACTAAGTGTGCACTGTATAGCCATATTGGGTTTCCTGTGTATTAGGACAAGTACTAAGGGTGCACTGTGTAGCCATATTGGGTCTCCTATATATTAGGACAAGTACTAAGGGTGCACTGTGTAGCCGTATCTGGTCTCCTATATATTAGGACAGGTTCTAAGGGCGCCCTGTGTAGCCATGTCTGGGTCCCCTATATATTAGGACAAGTACTAAGGGTGCACTGTGTAGCCATGTCTGAGTCCCTATATATTAGAATAAGTACTAACTGTGCCCAGTGGAGCCATGTCTGGTCTCCTATATATTAGGACAAGTACTAAGGGTGCACTGTGTAGTCATGTCTGGGTCCCTATATATTAGGACAAGTACTAAGGGTGCACTGTGTAGCCATGTCTTGGTCCCCTGCATATCAGGACAAGTACTAAGGGTGCACTGTGTAGCCATATCTGGTCCCCTATATATTAGGACAAGTACTAAGGGTGCACTGTGTAGCCATATCTGGTCTGCTACATATTAGGACAAGTACTAAGGGTGCACTGTGTAGCCATATCTGGTCTCCTATATATTAGGACCAGTACTAAGGGTGCACTGTGTAGCCATGTCTGGTCTCCTATATATTAGAACAAGTACTAAGGGTGCACAACGTAGCCATGTCTTGGTCCCCTGCATCTTAGGACAAGTACTAAGAGTGCACTGTGTACCCATATCTGGTCTCCTATATATTAGGACAAGTATTAAGGGTGCACTGTGTAGTCATATCTGGTCTCCTATATATTAGGACCAGTACTAAGGGTGCACTGTGTAGCCATGTCTGGTCTCCTATATATTAGAACAAGTACTAAGGGTGCACGGCGTAGCCATGTCTTGGTCCCCTGCATCTTAGGACAAGTACTAAGAGTGCACTGTGTACCCATATATGGTCTCCTATATATTAGGACAAGTACTAAGGGTGCACTGTGTAGCCATATCTTTGTTCCCCTGCATATTAGGAAAAGTATTAAGGGTGCACTGTGTAGTCATGTCTGGCCCCCTATATATTAGGACAAGTACTAAGCGTGCACTGTGTAGCCATATCTGGGTCCCTATATATTAGGACAAGTACTAAGGGTGCACTGTGTAGTCATGTCTGGGTCTCCTGTATATTAGGACAAGTACTAAGCGTGCACTGTGTAGCCATATTGGGTCTCCTATATATTATGACAAGTACTAAGGGTGCACTGTGTAGCCATGTCTGAGTCGCTATATATTAGGACAAGTATTAAGGGTGCACTGTGTAGTCATGTCTGGGTCTCCTGTATATTAGGACAAGTACTAAAGGTGCACTGTGTACCCATATCTGGTCTACTATATATTAGGACAGGTACTAAGGGTGCACTGTATAGCCATGTCTGGTCTCCTATATATTAGGACAAGTACTAAGGCTGCACTGTGCAGCCATATCTGGTCTCCTATATATTAGGACAAGTACTAAGGCTGCACTGTGTACCCATATCTGGTCTACTATATATTAGGACTACTACTAAGGGTGCACTGTATAGCCATGTCTGGTCTCCTATATATTAGGGCAAGTACTAAGGGTGCACTGTGTAGCCATGTCTGGTCCCCTATATATTAGGACAAGTAATAAGGGTGCACTGTGTAGCCATGTCTGGGTCCCCTATACATTAGGACAAGTACTAAGGGTGCACTGTGTAGTCATGTCTGGTCCCCTATATATTAGGACAAGTACTAAGGGTGCACTGTGTAGTCATGTCTGGGTCCCCTATATATTAGAACAAGTACTAACTGTGCCCTGTGGAGCCATTTCTGGTCTCCTATATATTAGGACAAGTTCTAAGGGTGCACTGTGTAGCCATATCTGGTCTCCTATATATTAGTACAAGTACTAAGGGTGCACAGTGTAGTCACGTCTGGGTCCCCTGCATATTAGGACAAGTACTAAAGGTGCTGTGTAGTCATGTCTGGGCCCCCTGTATATTAGGACAAGTACTAAGGGTACACTGTGTAGTCATATCTGGGTCTCCAGTATATTAGGACAAGTACTAAGGGTGCACTGTGTAGCCATGTCTGGTCCCCTATATATTAGGACAAGTACTCAGGGTGCACTGTGTAGCCATGTCTGGGTCCCCTGTATATTAGGACAAGTACTTAGGGTGCACTGTGTAGTCATGTCTGGGTCTCTTATATGTTAGGACAAGTACTAAGGGTGCACTGTGTAGCCATGTCTGGGTCCCTGTATACAGGACAAGTACTAAGGGTGCACTGTGTAGTCATGCCTGGGTCTCTATATATTAGGACAAGTACTAAGGGTGCACTGTGTAGCTATGTCTGGGTCTTCTGTTTATTAGGAGAAGCACTAAGGGTGCACTGTGTAGCCATGTATGGTCCCCTATATATTAGGACAAGTACTAAGGGTGCACTGTGTAGCCATGGCTGGGTCCCCTATATATTAGGAGAAGCACTAAGGGTGCACTGTGCAGCCATGTCTGGGTCCCCTGTATATTAGGACAAGTACTAAGGGTGCACTGTGTAGTCATGTCTGGGTCCCTATATATTAGGACAAGTACTAAGGGTGCACTGTGTAGTCATGTCTGGGTTCCCTATATATTAGGACAAGTACTATTGGTGTACTGTGTAGTCATGTCTGGGTCCCCTATATATTAGGATAAGTACTAAGGGTGCACTGTGTATCCATGTGTGGGTCCCCTATATACTAGGACAAGTACTAAGGGTGCACTGTGTAGCCATGTCTTTGTTCCCTTGCATATTAGGACAAGTACTAAGGGTGCACTGTGTAGCCATGTATGGTCCCCTATATATTAGGACAAGTACTAAGGGTGCACTGTGTAGCCATGTCTTGGTCCCCTGCATATTAGGACAAGCATTAGGGTGCACTGTGTAGCCATGTCTGGGTCCCCTATATATTAGGACAATTACTAAGGGTGCACTGTGTAGCCATGTCTGAGTCCCTATATATTAGGACAAGTACTAAGGGTGCACTGTGTAGCCATGTCTGAATCCCTATATATTAGGATAAGTACTAAGGGTGCACTGTGTAGCCATGTCTGGGTCTCCTATATATTAGGGCAAGTACTAAGGGTGCACTGTGTAGCCATGTCTGGTCCCCTATATATTAGGACAAGTAATAAGGGTGCACTGTGTAGCCATGTCTGGGTCCCCTATACATTAGCCAAGTACTAAGGGTGCACTGTGTAGTCATGTCTGGTCCCCTATATATTAGGACAAGTACTAAGGGTGCACTGTGTAGTCATGTCTGGGTCCCCTATATATTAGGACAAGTACTAAGGGTGCACTGTGTAGTCATGTCTGGTCCCCTATATATTAGGACAAGTACTAAGGGTGTACTGTGTAGTCATGTCTGGGTCCCCTGTGTATTAGGACAAGCATTGGGGTGCACTGTGTAGTCATGTCTGGGTCCCCTATATATTAGGACAAGTACTAAGGGTGCACTGTGTAGCCATACTGCGCCCCTTATGTATTAGCACAAGTACTAAGGCTGCACTGTGTAGCCACGTCTGGGTCCCTATGTATTGGGACAAGTACTAAGGGTGTACTGTGTAGTCATGTCTGGGTCCCCTGTGTATTAGGACAAGCATTAGGGTGCACTGTGGAGCCATGTCTGGGTCTCCTATATATTAGGACAAGTACTAAGGGTGCACTGTGTAGCTATGTCTGGGTCCCATATATATTAGGACAAGTTTTAATGGTGCACTGTGTAGCCATGTCTTTGTTCCCCTGCATATTAGGACAAGTACTAAGGGTGCACTGTGTAGCCATGTCTTGGTCCCCTGCATATTAAGACAAGTACTAAGGCTGTATTGTGTAGCCATGTCTGCGCCCCTAATGTATTAGAACAAGTAATAAGGGTGCACTGTGTAGCCATGTCTGGGTCCTCTGTATATTAGGACAAGTACTAAGGGGGCACTGTGTAGCCATGTCTGAGGCCTCTATATATTAGGACAAGTACTTAGGGTGCACTGTGTAGCCATGTCTGAGTCCCTATATATTAGGACAAGTACTAAGGGTGCACTGTGTAGCCATATCTGAGTCCCCTACATATATTAGGACAAGTACTAAGGGTGCACTATGTAGCCATGTCTGGGTCCCCTGCATATTAGGACAAGTACTAAGGGTGCACTGTGTAGCCATGTCTTTGTTCCCCTGCATATTAGGACAAGTACTAAGGGTGCACTGTGTGGCCATGTCTTGGTCCCCTGCATATTAAGACAAGTAATAAGGCTGTATTGTGTAGCCATGTCTGCGCCCCTTATGTATTAGAACAAGTACAAAGGGTGCACTATGTAGCCACGTCTGGGTCCCTATGTATTAGGACAAGTACTAAGGGTGCACTGTGTAGCCATGTCTGGGCGCTCTGTATATTAGGACAAGTATTAAGGGTGCACTGTGTAGCCATATCTGAGTCCCCTACATATATTAGGACAAGTACTAAGGGTGCACTGTGTAGCCATATTGGGTCTCCTATATATTAGGACAAGTACTAAGGTTACACTGTGTAGCCTTGTCTGGGTCCCCTGCATATTAGGACAAGTACTAAGGGTGCACTGTGTAGCCATGTCTCGTCTCCTATATATTAGGCCAAGTACTAAGGGTGCACTGTGTAGCCATATCTGAGTCCCCTACATATATTAGGACAAGTCCTAAGGGTGCACTGTGTAGCCATATTGGGTCTCCTATATATTAGGACAAGTACTAAGGGTGCACTGTGTAGCCATGTCTTGGTCCCCTGCATATTAGGACCAGTACTAAGGGTGCACTGTGTAGCCATATCTGGTCTCCTATATATTAGGACAAGTACTAAGGGTGCACTGTGTACTCATATCTGGTCTCCTATATATTAGGACAAGTACTAAGAGTGCACAGTGTAGTCATGTCTGGGTCCCTATATATTAGGACAAGTACTAAGGGTGCACTGTGTAGTCATGTCTGGGTCCCTATATATTAGGACAAGTACTAAGGGTGCACTGTGTACTCACGTCTGGGTCCCCTGCATATTAGGACAAGTACTAAAGGTGCACTGTGTAGTCATGTCTGGGCCCCCTTTATATTATGACAAGTACTAAGGGTGCACTGTGTAGTCATGTCGGGGTCTGCTGTATATTAGGACAAGTACTAAGGGTGCACTGTGTAGCCATGTCTGGGTCTCCTATATATTAGGACAAGTACTATGGGTGCGCTGTGTAGCCATATCTGGTCTCCTATATATTAGGACAAGTACTAAGCGTGCACTGTGTAGCCATGTCTGGGTCCCCTGCATATTAGGACAAGTACTAAGGGTGCACTGTGTAGCCATGTCTGGGTCCTCTGTATATTAGGACAAGTACTAAGGGGGCACTGTGTAGCCATGTCTGAGGCCTCTATATATTAGGACAAGTACTTTGGGTGCACTGTGTAGCCATGTCTGAGGCCTCTATATATTAGGACAAGTACTAAGGGTGCACTGTGTAGCCATATCTGAGTCCCCTACATATATTAGGACAAGTCCTAAGGGTGCACTGTGTAGCCATATTGGGTCTCCTATCTATTAGGACAAGTACTAAGGGTGCACTGTGTAGCCATGTCTTGGTCCCCTGCATATTAGGACCAGTACTAAGGGTGCACTGTGTAGCCATATCTGGTCTCCTATATATTAGGACAAGTACTAAGGGTGCACTGTGTACTCATATCTGGTCTCCTATATATTAGGACAAGTACTAAGGGTGCACAGTGTAGTCATGTCTGGGTCCCTATATATTAGGACAAGTACTAAGGGTGCACTGTGTAGTCATGTCTGGGTCCCTATATATTAGGACAAGTACTAAGGGTGCACTGTGTACTCACGTCTGGGTCCCCTGCATATTAGGACAAGTACTAAAGGTGCACTGTGTAGTCATGTCTGGGCCCCCTTTATATTATGACAAGTACTAAGGGTGCACTGTGTAGTCATGTCGGGGTCTGCTGTATATTAGGACAAGTACTAAGGGTGCACTGTGTAGCCATGTCTGGGTCTCCTATATATTAGGACAAGTACTATGGGTGCGCTGTGTAGCCATATCTGGTCTCCTATATATTAGGACAAGTACTAAGCGTGCACTGTGTAGCCATGTCTGGGTCCCCTGCATATTAGGACAAGTACTAAGGGTGCACTGTGTAGCCATGTCTGGGTCCTCTGTATATTAGGACAAGTACTAAGGGGGCACTGTGTAGCCATGTCTGAGGCCTCTATATATTAGGACAAGTACTTTGGGTGCACTGTGTAGCCATGTCTGAGTCCCTATATATTAGGACAAGTACTAAGGGTGCACTGTGTAGCCATATCTGAGTCCCCTACATATATTAGGACAAGTACTAAGGGTGCACTATGTAGCCATGTCTGGGTCCCCTGTATATTAGGACAAGTACTAAGGGTGCACTGTGTAGCCATGTCTTTGTTCCCCTGCATATTAGGACAAGTACTAAGGGTGCACTGTGTGGCCATGTCTTGGTCCCCTGCATATTAAGACAAGTAATAAGGCTGTATTGTGTAGCCATGTCTGCGCCCCTTATGTATTAGAACAAGTACTAAGGGTGCACTATGTAGCCACGTCTGGGTCCCTATGTATTAGGACAAGTACTAAGGGTGCACTGTGTAGCCATGTCTGGGCGCTCTGTATATTAGGACAAGTATTAAGGGTGCACTGTGTAGCCATGTCTGAGTTCCTACATATTAGGACAAGTACTAAGGGTGCACTGTGTAGCCATATCTGAGTCCCCTACATATATTAGGACAAGTACTAAGGGTGCACTGTGTAGCCATATTGGGTCTCCTATATATTAGGACAAGTACTAAGGTTACACTGTGTAGCCTTGTCTGGGTCCCCTGCATATTAGGACAAGTACTAACCGTGCACTGTGTAGCCATGTCTCGTCTCCTATATATTAGGCCAAGTACTAAGGGTGCACTGTGTAGCCATATCTGAGTCCCCTACATATATTAGGACAAGTCCTAAGGGTGCACTGTGTAGCCATATTGGGTCTCCTATATATTAGGACAAGTACTAAGGGTGCACTGTGTAGTCATGTCTGGGTCCCTATATATTAGGACAAATACTAAGGGTGCACTGTGTAGTCATGTCTGGGTCCCTATATATTAGGACAAGTACTAAGGGTGCACTGTGTACTCACGTCTGGGTCCCCTGCATATTAGGACAAGTACTAAAGTTGCACTGTGTAGTCATGTTTGGCCCCCTGTATATTATGACAAGTACTAAGGGTGCACTGTGTAGTCATGTCGGGGTCTGCTGTATATTAGGACAAGTACTAAGTGTGTACTGTGTAGCCATGTCTGGGTCTCCTATATATTAGGACAAGTACTATGGGTGCGCTGTGTAGCCATATCTGGTCTCCTATATATTTAGACAAGTACTAAGCGTGCACTGTGTAGCCATGTCTGGGTCCCCTGCATATTAGGACAAGTACTAAGGGTGCACTGTGTAGCCATGTCTGGTCTCCTTTATATTAGGACAAGTACTAAGGGTGCACGGTGTAGCCATGTCTTGGTCCCCTGCATATTAGGACAAGTACTAAGGGTGCACTGTGTACCCATATCTGGTCTCCTATATATTAGGACCAGTACTAAGGGTGCACTGTGTACCCATATCTGGTCTCCTATATATTAGGACCAGTACTAAGGTTGCACTGTATAGCCATGTCTGGTCTCCTATATATTAGGACAAGTACTATGGGTGCACTGTGTAGTCATGTCTTGGTCCCCTGCATATTAGGACAAGTACTAAGGGTGCACTGTGTAGCCATATCTTTGTTCCCCTGCATATTAGGACAAGTACTAAGGGTGCACTGTGTAGCCATATCTTTGTTCCCCTGCATATTAGGACAAGTACTAAGGGTGCACTGTGTAGTCATGTCTTGGTCCCCTGCATATAAAGACAATTACTAAGGGTGCACTGTGTAGTCATGTCTGGCCCCCTATATATTAGGACAAGTACTAAGTGTGCACTGTATAGCCATATTGGGTTTCCTGTGTATTAGGACAAGTACTAAGGGTGCACTGTGTAGCCATATTGGGTCTCCTATATATTAGGACAAGTACTAAGGGTGCACTGTGTAGCCGTATCTGGTCTCCTATATATTAGGACAGGTTCTAAGGGCGCCCTGTGTAGCCATGTCTGGGTCCCCTATATATTAGGACAAGTACTAAGGGTGCACTGTGTAGCCATGTCTGAGTCCCTATATATTAGAATAAGTACTAACTGTGCCCAGTGGAGCCATGTCTGGTCTCCTATATATTAGGACAAGTACTAAGGGTGCACTGTGTAGTCATGTCTGGGTCCCTATATATTAGGACAAGTACTAAGGGTGCACTGTGTAGCCATGTCTTGGTCCCCTGCATATCAGGACAAGTACTAAGGGTGCACTGTGTAGCCATATCTGGTCCCCTATATATTAGGACAAGTACTAAGGGTGCACTGTGTAGCCATATCTGGTCTGCTACATATTAGGACAAGTACTAAGGGTGCACTGTGTAGCCATATCTGGTCTCCTATATATTAGGACCAGTACTAAGGGTGCACTGTGTAGCCATGTCTGGTCTCCTATATATTAGAACAAGTACTAAGGGTGCACAACGTAGCCATGTCTTGGTCCCCTGCATCTTAGGACAAGTACTAAGAGTGCACTGTGTACCCATATCTGGTCTCCTATATATTAGGACAAGTATTAAGGGTGCACTGTGTAGTCATATCTGGTCTCCTATATATTAGGACCAGTACTAAGGGTGCACTGTGTAGCCATGTCTGGTCTCCTATATATTAGAACAAGTACTAAGGGTGCACGGCGTAGCCATGTCTTGGTCCCCTGCATCTTAGGACAAGTACTAAGAGTGCACTGTGTACCCATATATGGTCTCCTATATATTAGGACAAGTACTAAGGGTGCACTGTGTAGCCATATCTTTGTTCCCCTGCATATTAGGAAAAGTATTAAGGGTGCACTGTGTAGTCATGTCTGGCCCCCTATATATTAGGACAAGTACTAAGCGTGCACTGTGTAGCCATATCTGGGTCCCTATATATTAGGACAAGTACTAAGGGTGCACTGTGTAGTCATGTCTGGGTCTCCTGTATATTAGGACAAGTACTAAGCGTGCACTGTGTAGCCATATTGGGTCTCCTATATATTATGACAAGTACTAAGGGTGCACTGTGTAGCCATGTCTGAGTCGCTATATATTAGGACAAGTATTAAGGGTGCACTGTGTAGTCATGTCTGGGTCTCCTGTATATTAGGACAAGTACTAAAGGTGCACTGTGTACCCATATCTGGTCTACTATATATTAGGACAGGTACTAAGGGTGCACTGTATAGCCATGTCTGGTCTCCTATATATTAGGACAAGTACTAAGGCTGCACTGTGCAGCCATATCTGGTCTCCTATATATTAGGACAAGTACTAAGGCTGCACTGTGTACCCATATCTGGTCTACTATATATTAGGACTACTACTAAGGGTGCACTGTATAGCCATGTCTGGTCTCCTATATATTAGGACAAGTACTAAGCGTGCACTGTGTAGCCATATCTGGTCTCCTATATATTAGGACAAGTACTAAGGGTGCACTGTGTAGCCATGTCTTGGTCCCCTGAATATTAAGACAAGTAGTAAGTCTGTGCTGTGTAGTCATGTCTGGGCCCCTTATGTATTAGAACAAGTAGTAAGGCTGTACTGTGTAGCCATGTCTGGGTCCCCTATATATTAGGACAAGTACTAAGGGTGCACTGTGTAGTCATGTCTGGGTCTCTATATATTAGGACAAGTACTAAGGGTGCACTGTGTAGTCATGTCTGGTCTCCTATATATTAGGACAAGTACTAAGGGTGCACTGTGTAGTCATGTTTGGGTCTCCTATATATTAGGACAAGTACTAAGGGTGCACTGTGTAGTCATGTCTGGGTCCCTATATATTAGGACAAGTACTAAGGGTGCACTGTGTAGTCATTTCTGGTCTCCTATATATTAGGACAAGTACTAAGGGTGCACTCTGTAGTCATGTCTGGGTCCCTATATATTAGGACAAGTACTAAGGGTGCACTGTGTAGCCATGTCTGGTCTCCTATTTATTAGGACAAGTACTAAGGGTGCACTGTGTAACCATGTCTGAGTCCCTATATATTAGGACAAGTACTAAGGGTGCACTGTGTAGTCATGTCTGGGTCACCTGCAAGGAGAGTTGCGGTGGAGCGGACAGCAAATGTTAGGTGACGCACTGATTTTTATGCAATCAGGGCTTATTTTTGGTGTACTCAGCTACTTAATAGCTCACTAGTGTGCAAATGAAGCCTTAGCTGAAAGCAGTTCATAGCCCGAAGGCTATGAACTGTATTCCGATCCTTTGTTCTCCAGCGGGAAACAATGCTATCAGCACTACCCGTGGAGAACTGCTGATAAGACTGAACAGCGATTTTTAGTTTGGCCTGAATGTAACGATCAGCTAGCAGTGCCCGAAAAGTGGATGATGGGTATGCATTTAGACGCAACGATTATTGCTAAAACGATCGCCTTTTAGCTTTTTTTAGTGATCATCGCTCCGTGTAAATGGGCCTTAAGCTTAACTGGAGCAACCAGTGTCAGGCAGCTGTAGCCAAAGCAAATAGGATCAAAGGGGTGCATAAAAATACATCTAGAGACACATGATGATAATATTGTTCTTCCTCTTTACAAGTCACTGATCAGACCACACATGGAATATTGTATACAGCTTTGTGTACCAGTACTCAAAAAGGACGTATAAAGTTTGAGCGGGTATAAAGGCGGGCAACAGAAATCGTTATCAAAATTGGGTTATTTAGCTTAGCAAAAAAGAGCACTGAGGGGCGACCTAATAACTATGTATAAGTATATCAGGGGATACAGAGATCTCTCCCATCATATATTTATACCCAGGACTGTGACTGTAACAAGGGGGCGCCCTCTAAGTCCAGAGGAAAGAAGGTTTCTACACCGACATAGAAGGGGGTTCTTTACTGTAAGAGCAGTGAGGCTATGGAACTCTCTGCCTGAGGGCTTAGTGATAGTGAACTTGATAAAAGAGTTTAAGAGGGGCCTGGACACCTTTCTTGAATAGTCACTGATTACTTCAGTAGGGTCGGTGATCCAGGGATTATTCTGATTGCCATATTAGAGTTGGGAAGGAATTTGTACCTCTAAAATTAGGAAAAATTACCTCATTGGATTTTTTTTGCCTTCCTGTGGATCAACATTACAGAAAAATAGGCTGGACTGGATGGGCACATGGTCTTTCTCAGTCCCACATGCTGTTCTACAATGTTAGCAGCACTTTAACCCATTCCCGCTGCAGGACGTAAGTTTACGTCCTGGGAGCCTGGTACTTCCCGCAACAGGACGTAAACTTACGTCCTGGAGATAGCGCGGGATCACATATGATTCCGCGCTATCCTGCAGCGGGAGCCGGCTGTCAGTCACAGCCGGCGTCCCGCTGCAACAGCGGGAGGACATCGGAGATGCGCCCCCCGCTGATAACCCCTTCCCTGCCGCGATCTAAGTAGATCGCGGCAGGGAAAGGGTTCACAGAGGGAGCGGACTTCCTCTGTTTCTCTGGCCGGCTCTCGCGATGTTATTGCGAGAGCCCGGCCTGTCGCCATGGTAACAGGACGCCAGACACTGGCGTCCTGTGTTACCAGTGCCTGGGATCGCTGTATAAGTTATAAGGCATGGTAGAGCTACCCTTATGACAGCGATTATCAGGGCAGTGGTCAAAGTCCCCCAAGGGGACACAAACAGTGCAAAAAAACCCAAAGATTAAAAAAAAATGAATAAAAAAAATGTAAAAAAAAGAGTAAAAAAACACATTTTTTATGCTTTTTCTCAGATTAGCATAAAAAAGGTAAAAAAAACCAAAAAAACCCACAAACTTGATATTGTCGCATCCGTAACGACGCGTAAAATAAGATGCACATGCGTTTGACTATGCACGGAAAAAAACGCAAAAAAAAACCCGCTAAAAAACTGAGGCATCACTAAAATTGCAATAAAAGTGATCAAAAAAGCAGTATGTACCCCAAAATGGTAGCAATAAAGACTATAGCTCGTCTCGCGAAAAATAAGCCCTCATAGAGCTCCGTTCATCAAAAAATAAAAAAGTTACAGGACTTTGAATGCAGCGATTTAGAAAAAAAAAAGATTTCCAAAAAAAGGGTTTTTATTGCAGAAAAGTGGAAAAAAATTTAAAAAAATGTAAGAATTTTGGTATCGTTGTAACCGTACCGGTCCGCAGAAAAAATGGAATGTCTTATTTATGCTGCATGATTAACGCTGGAAAAAAAAATCTATGGCAGAATTGATGCGTTTTCTCTCCCTGCTGTCATAAAAAAATAATACAAGTTTTACAATATAGTCTATGTACCCAAAAATGACGCCGATAGAAACTAGAGTTTGCCTCGCAAAAAACAAGCCCTTATACGGCCGCGTCGACGGAAAAATAAAAAAGTTATGGCTTTTGATAAACGGTCAAGAAAATCCACCAAAAATTGTTGCGTCCTTAAAGGAGATGTCCCGCGCCGAAACGGGTTTTTTTTTTTTTAAACCCCCCCCCCCCCCGTTCGGCGCGAGACAACCCCGATGCAGGGGTTAAAAAAACCACCCGCACAGCGCTTACCTGAATCCCGGCGGTCCGGCGTCTTCATACTCACCTGCTGAAGATGGCCGCCGGGATCCTCTGTCTTCGTGGACCGCAGCTCTTCTGTGCGGTCCACTGCCGATTCCAGCCTCCTGATTGGCTGGAATCGGCACGTGACGGGGCGGAGCTACACGGAGCCGCTCTCTGGCACGAGCGGCTCCATAGAAGACTGCTGAAGACCCGGACTGCGCAAGCGCTGCTAATTTGGCCATCGGAGGCCAAAAATTAGTCGGCACCATGGAGACGAGGACGCTAGCAACGGAGCAGGAAAGTAAAAAACTTTTTATAACTTCTGTATGGCTCATAATTAATGCACAATGTATATTACAAAGTGCATTATTATGGCCATACAGAAGTGTATAGACCCACTTGCTGCCTCGGGACAACCCCTTTAAGCCCAAAATAGGCCAATATCCTTAAGGGGTTAAATATAAATATATATGTTTGGAATACATTGGTGTCTTTTATCTTGTTCTGTATCTCACAGCCTTTTGGTCTCCATACTATATCAGTATATCTGCAGCTTATATTTCTTTCGTGATGTCACCTGCCTGAAGCTAAAAACATAAAAGCGAGAATCAATGGACAGAAGACGTCCCCCAGCTGAGTATCAATCAAGTGTTGCTGTTATTTAGGATCTCTTCAAACCCATTTGAATAGGAACATTTACAATGTTTGTTCTTCTATTCGCCCCTCTATGTCTTCATTGTGGGCGCAGCTTGTCTGTAATGAAGCCCCAGGTTGGCTCTGCAGTCAATAAGGTAATCCTCCTGCTCTTCTAGATTCCCATTGTCTCTGCAGTGTACCATATATTAAGTGTAAAGTTTCTGGAAACCCCCAACAAGATGCTGTTGATGGATCCTGTGAGGGTATTTTGTGGCTCTGAGAGCAGGATGATGTTCTGATGGGCCTAAAACTACATCTGTCTTTAATCAGCTGGTAGTGATGGCAGCCGTCAGGATTTTATCATTTTCTCTATGGCCATGTCATGGGGAGCGAGGGATCTGGAGACCCCGAACGTGTGTGCGCCAATTACAAGTAGAGCCATGGAGGCACCATATAGAGAGATATTATCATTAATCACCATATCTATACAAGAGACCCGGCCTGTGGTTAATCTATCATCAGGTCATATGGGGGAAAATGGGGACATATTGGGAAATCTGCCAAATCTGACACAACCGCAACGTGGATTATTACAGATGCTGATTTATATGTGAAGTTTAATATGGTGGATGGATTCAAAATCTTATAATATAAGATTATATTCACGAAAATAATAATATCTGGCAGTAAGAAAGAAGAATAAACTGTAAGAATGTGAATGTGGCCCCCAAATATCACCCCGCACCAAGTCCTGGACGGCTTCAGCACTCAGACATGACAAGTTCCCACTATAATAATAAAGATTGTCATTAGTCTGAGGAAAATGGTGAGAATATTCCTGTAAATGTCCTTCATCACATCTCAGTAACTGCGGACATACGATTTCAAACTTATCATGGTTGGCTGTGATTGGTCAGTTACTGGTCACATGACTGCTGCCATGGTTACAGCCAGGGCAATTGTGTTGTCACGGCGGTTGGCAGTTGAGAGTGTTGGAGACTGGCGATGGAGAAGGAGGCGATGTCTGCTGGACCAGAGCAGAGCGATTTTATGGAGGGAGAGGAGGAGATTCGGAGGAAGAAAGGAGTGAGAAGACCAAGACATGTCTTGGATTCTTCAGATGAGGCTTCAAGCAAGAGCCAGAGGAGGAAGAGGAGGAGGAAGTCATCGAGCTCAGCGAAGCCCATCGTTCCACCGACTGATTCGGTGAAGAAAGACCTCGTTGGGAAGAAGCAACCCAAGAAGAGGCATCTGGATTCTTCGGTGGGAGAAAAGGACCCACCTGTAAAGATACAGAAAGAAGACCCGGGAGGCCCAGGTACCGCTGGAGATCTGCGGAGCTGTAGGAGCGCATTCACACATGCCAGATATTGGTGCAGATCGGTGGCAGATTTCATCTTTTCGGTTGAAGGGGTGAAGTCTTCTCAGGATCCGCATCAAAGTCCACATTAGAATCCACAGCAATGGTTTGTGTTTGGATGCAGAATTTAATGCAGATTTTGGTGCAGATTTTCAGTAAGTCCGCTAAGTGTGAACGCAGCCTGAGGGTCCCACACTGTACCGCCATGTCTGGTAATTCATGGGGGTTGTCTGCCGGAGAGGAGGAGGGAGGAAAGCGATCCAAATGTTCCATTGTATTACACTGTATGTACATTGTATGATGTTCCTGCGGTTATGGATGAGCTGCTGAAATGGACCGTTTTCTGGTTCGTCATCTTCTTGCAATTCACGTGTTTTGTATTCTGGGGAGAAAATGATGGAAATGTTACATTGTATCAAACTGTATTTATGTACATTGTATAATGTGAAATGTCCAATATTATTGTGATAAGGGCTCCTGCACACGTGTGACGTATAAACGCTCGCAAGGAGATGGCGTGATGGCGCTGTGTATGGAGCGCTATTACATTTTCCCATGAACCTTTCCGCGCTGCTTACTGTACTTTTTGCGCTGCTGAGGTTGTTTATACCCGTTTTAGAACTGGCTGAGCGGCCTAAATAATCACCAGTGTTATCAAATAATACCGCAAAATCGCGCCGTTATGGTGGCTCGGGTGCTCAAATTTGCGTGAAAATAGAGCATGTTGCATATTTTTTGCTCAACGGAAATACGGGTGCAAAAATGGTAAATTTTGCATTTGCTAAATCGCCCGTGTGCAGGAGCCCTTATAGATGAGCTGCTGGAATGTACCGTTTTCTGGTTCTTCTTACAATTCATGTGTTTTGTATTCTGGGGAGAAAAGACACAAATGTTCCATTGTATGATGTTGTATTTATGTATATTGTGACATGTCAGATGTTACTGCTGTTTAGGCCGGATTCACACGTCTGTATTTGTGCAGTATATTGCGCACGCAGGGAACAGAACCCATTCATTTTATCGGGACAATCAAATGTAGTTTTTCAGCTTACACCCAAAAATATGCCCTTTTTTCTGCAGATTTGAGCCCATCGATGCGCTTGTGTAAATGCACGGTGAATACTCAGGAGACCGGCATTTTTGCAAAGCGTTAAGGCATAAAATCAATGAGATTGTCTGACTTTATATTTTTGTCTGCAGATGTAACATGTATGTGTGCATTTAAAAAAAAAACACCTTGCCGGCCAAAATCCGTTTACACTGGCAGATTTGGGCTGGCCAGGCTTTCTTTTTAAAAAAAAACAAAACAACATTTGCTGCTGAAATGTACACTTTTTTGGTTACTCATCTTCGCCCATGTTTAGATGACCTGCTCTTCGGGGGCGTTCACACATCACTCATTGCTGCAGATTTTGGCGCAGATCTGCCGCAGCAGTCACCCATGCAATTTGTATTTAAATGAAAGGATATAATCTGCTGCAGATCTGCATGAAAATCTGACAAAATTGGGCCAAAAATTGTGACTGAACCTTTAGGAAGTGTGTAGATTCAGCAATTGTTCCTCAGCGGAGGTGATCACAGCGCTATGGCTGCCCCCCACTGTGTAAGGGCTCCTACCCACTAGGGGTTCTTTAACGCTGCGATATCGCTGTGTTTTTTTTAACGCGATTGTCAATGGGACTTTCTAATGTTAGAAACGCATCGCACAAAAATCATAAAGCGCCAACTTGTGATGAGTTTATAACATTAGAAATCCCATTAACAATTGTGTTAAAAAAGGGCAGCGTTAAAAAAATGCAAATGGGTAGGAGCCCTGACAATACCAAAATGGGGTGTTTTTGAAACAAAAATTGTGTTAGTTTTCCTGTGGGCAGCATGGGGGCTCAGTTGCCTTTCAGTAAGGGGGTATCCGGGTTCAAATCTGGGTTCATTGTCCAGTGTGAATATATAGATTGTGAGCCCCCAGGGGGACAAAGCCCGATATAATGCTAAACTGTGTACAGCGCTGTGGAATATGTATGTGCTATATATGTCAGTGCAATAAACAATAATGGACCGTGGTGGGTGATCTGCCGTCTATTAATGCCCTTACTATATATATGTTAGTAATGTATGTTATATAAGGAACGCCTCCGACTGCCCGTGTGCCACAGAAGGAGATGTCTGCCAGCCAGAAGCTGCGATAGATTCTCGCTATAATTTACGCCACTTTCCGGTCTTAGATGCGGCCAATCTGAGGGGTCCGCACCGCTGAGCCCCCGGCACGTTGGCTGGTTACATGGTTGGGCAGCAGCTCCTCAATAGACACATTAGACACACGTACGAGGGCCAACGCACCAAATATGTCTGAGTTCACCTGCGCAAGTGACTATACGACAGCCAGATGAAATAGATCTAGACCTAAGGGACATATATGAGTATACTGATATCACTCCAGCCTCAGTCACAGAGCAAACACTATAAATACTGACTCATATTCTATTGGATCTGAGGGGGAAAGAGAAATAATGTTTGTGTTATTACTGAGAGAAGAATGAAAGAAAACCATAAAGAACAAACTGCTACTAAGTGTAATCAGAGCCATGTATAGGGGTGCAGAATATATATACAATGGGCTGTACGGCCTACAGCGACCCTCCGGTCCTGGACAAACAGAGGTGGCGCCACTTCTCTGACCCCCTGATACACGCTGTGCATTAGTATACATCATTAGTCGTAGACTCTACATGCTGATGGGACCGGCCAGGACTGCTCACAGATCCCTCTTCATCTCTACAGAGGTATATTGTTGGCCAGTCCCCGGTATCTCGGCCGGTGGGCAGTATATACAGCACTTGTATGTTATTGTGCTATGTGGCGCATGGACTGTGTAGCTACCCTCGCTTGCACACAATTTGATATTTTGCTGCTTTTTGATGGTATTTATTGCCACTTATTGAGTTTTATGTCTCGTTAAGAGTTTGTTTTTAATCAGTGTTGTTTATTAATAAAGCTGATATTTGTGGAGCGTGTAGATGTCATACTGTGTTTATTACATACCTCTACAGTGATGCTACCCTCACACGGGATAGATAATACAGACGCCACTTATACGCCGGGCACCTACTACTTACACACCGGACACCTACCACTTACACACCGGACATCTACCACTTACACACCGGACATCTACCACTTACACACCGGACACCTACCACTTACACACCGGACATGTACGACTTACACACCGGACATGTATCACTTACACACCGGACACCTACCACTTACACACCGGACATGTACGACTTACACACCGGACATGTATCACTTACACACCGGACATCTACCACTTACACACCGGACATGTATCACTTACACACCGGACATCTACCACTTACACACTGGACACCTAGCACTTACATACTGGACACCTACCACTTACACACCGGACATCTAGCACTTACACACCGGACACCTACCACTTACACACCGGACATCTAGCACTTACACACCGGACATCTACCACTTACACACCGGACACCTACCACTTACACACCGGACATGTACGACTTACACACCGGACATGTATCACTTACACACCGGACACCTACCACTTACACACCGGACATGTACGACTTACACACCGGACATGTATCACTTACACACCGGACATCTACCACTTACACACCGGACATGTATCACTTACACACCGGACATCTAGCACTTACACACTGGACACCTACCACTTACACGCTGGACATGTATCACTTACACACCAACCATCTAGCACTTACATACTAGACACCTACCACTTACACACCGAGCACCTACCACTTACACACCGGACACGTATCACTTACATACTGGACACCTACCACTTACACACCGGACACGTATCACTTACATACTGGACACCTACCACTTACACACCGGACATGTATCACTTACATACTGGACACCTACCACTTACACGCTGGACATGTAAGCTATTGAATGACAGCTGAGAGCTGCCCCTGATTTGTCCCTGCGCTGAGCCAATCAGAGGCAGCACTCACTCACCCATTCATGAATTCATGAATGGGTGAGTGAGAGCTGCCTCTGATTGGTGAGGGCTGTGACCAATTAGAGGCAGCCCATTCAGCAGGCGGGGATTTTAAATCCCCGCCTGCTGAATAATACACAGAGCAGTTCAGGAGAACTGCCGGCCGGCCGCGGCTGAACTCTGGCTGCAGGGACAAAGTGAGTACATTTTTTTTTAACCATTTTTGGATGATTTTCAGGGAAGGGCTTATATGTTTAAGCCCTTTCCGAAAATTCATCCTGCGCTCGCCGGCAGCCCATTGCTTTCAATGGAGCCGGCTGTATTGCCGGCTCCATTGACTTTCAATGGGCGGACAGCGCTCCTTTGATCGGGCCCGTTTCGCCAAAAACGTTGCTAGCAGATTTTTCGGCGAATCGTCGGCCCCGGTCACGTGATTTGCGGATGCGCATCTGTCATGCGATCCGTAAATCGCGGCAAAAAACGGTCGTCTGACTGAGGCCTAAAGGGGATGTTTGGGAATACAACCAAATTGAGGCCATCTGTGCTGCCTGTGGTAACTCCTCCTAGGACAGGAGAATGTACTGTTACCATGTTTGGTAGTTTAAATCGCCTTAGTTGCCATTCTGCCAGACCTCTCCTCCTAACTCAGGGGTCATTTAAAGCCCCTTGTGTATGCAAAAAAATACACAATACAGTTCACCTGAAACAGTGAATCCTACAGAGCGGTTAGGAAGCATCAGCTGCAGTTCAGCGAGTTCATGAAGGCTGGATTCTTGTGCATCCAACTGAATGGTGGCCACATCAACACATCATAAAAAGCACTTTGTGAAACTTTTCCTCAATTAACTGCTGAGCAATAAAATTGGCAACACTGACCCTCCCATTGTGTGTCTGAGTCAAATCTAGCCAAGACTGTTATATTCCTAGGTATATTATTATATATATTATATCCAGGGAAGAGTTACCAAGATGGTGAGTGGTCTGCAAATCATGTCCTATGAGGAACGATCAAAGGATCTGGGAATGTTTAGGCTGAGAGGAGACTTAATAGCGGTCTACAAATATCTGAAGGGCTGTCACAGTGCAGAGGGATCAGCCCTATTCTCATCTGCACAAGGAAAGACTAGAAGCAATGGGATAAAACTGAAAGGGGGGAGACACAAATTAGATATTAGACAGTGAGGTTGATCAATGAGTGGAACGGGTTACCACGGGAGGTGGTGAGTTCCCCTTAAATGGAAGTGTTCAAACAAAGGCTGGAAAAACATCTGTCTGGGGTGATTTAGTGAAATCTGCACTGAGAAGGGGGTTGGACCCGATGACCCTGGAGGTCCCTTCCAACTCTACCATTCTATGACCGCTTCTTATTTGAAAAACCTAAGCTAATTCAATATGTTGGATGTCAAAATGGCCTCCTAAAACATCTCCTCCACCAAGAAATGCAGCCACCTCCCCAACTAATACTTTTACACATTGGAAGTAAATTATCTCGTTATTATACCAGTTAAACGTGTGTGTCCAGACTTTTGCCTCAGTTGTATTGTTGTACCTGAGTGCTGTATACTTTATACCAAAAATCCAATGGAACCCAGGAGTAAGCAGGACAATCCTTCCGTAGGAGAAGGTTTTCCTGTTGTCTTATGGGGTCTGATGTGTTATTTATTTATTTTTTACACAATATATACAGCATTCGCAGTTACTGATCACATAACTAGGCAAATAAGGCCCGAATTAGTAAAATATGCATCTAAAGCCTACGTCACATGTCCATAATACAGATACAATACATACTGAGCCCCTTATAGGAGTGATAGTTAATACCTACAGACTATATAAGACGTTATCTTCTGTATTAAAGTGGTTGTCCTTCTGTTCCCGTGATGTGATGGCTGATTTTAACGTAGCAACTACAGTTCCCAGAGGAGCCTTGTATCTGACCGTCTGGCTGCAGGCACCTACCTCTATTATAACCTATAGCCTGTATATTGTGCTATTATAATCACTATTAGGAGGACCCAGCAGTGTTCGACCAACTGGCTCAGGAAGCACCACATCTACAACCATCCAAGAACGACTACGATTTCATCATGTGCTCGGCCGGGGAGCCTACGGAGAAGTCGTGCTGGCAGAAGACATCGTTACCTGTCAGCAGTTTGCGGTGAAGGTCATCAGGAAGAAGGCCCTACTAGCAGAAGTGGAGCTGGCGGACGTGATGGTGGAGCACCGCGTGTTGCAGATGACGTCAGGAAGTCCTTTCCTCATCCATGCAGAATTTGCATTTCAGACCAAGGTATAGTTGTTATCACACATCTCCAAGTATGTGCGATATCTCCAAGTATGTTATCGCACATCACTAGTATGTGCACCGTAGATGTGGACTTTGTAGCATAACTTCATATTAACCAACCTCCTTACATGTCTCTTCTACATTACAGACGCACGTTCTACTTGGATTAGAGTTTCTAAGCTGCGGGGACCTGAATCAACTCCTACAGTCAAAGGGACGGCTCGATATCAACAGTTCCAGGTAAAGATTTAGGGTGGTTTTACACGGCACATATTTTGCCTATTAACAAGCAACAACTGACAAGATAGCATGTTGGTTGTTGCTCGTTAAGGTGGTCTAACATGAGCAGATCATTAGTATGGCACATTCCGCTGTTTACATGGGGAGATGTGCTGCTGGTGAGCTAACACTTTTATGCTCACATAAAAGATCTGGTCAGCAGATGACAACCATTTGCGCACAATTGTCGGATCGCGAGCCTCCTCCTACATGGCTGATGATTAGTGATCCATCCAATAATCATACTTTAGCTACAGTTTAGGAAACAGTATTTTGTCGCTCCTCAGGATCTCACACCGACTACTTATTCTCTTTCTTACAGATTCTACGCTGCGGAGATGGTGTGCGGCATCCAACACCTCCACGCCAAGGGGATCATCCACAGAGACCTGAAGCCCGAAAACATCTTGGTGGCTGAGACAGGGCACCTGAAGATCACCGATTTCGGTCTCGCCCTGGACAACATGCTTGGAGGTCGAACAGCTACTGACTATGCTGGGACCGAAGACTATATTGCTCCTGAGGTGAGTGGAATAGAATCTTCTTACCAGTTGTTGACATAAGTGTATTTATGTTCTTGGGTTGTGGATCATGGAGACAGCAGTCCGAGATGGAATAGATGACTGCGGTCTCTACACAATGCTAGTCTAGAGCAGTGCACATATCCCATGTAATGCCTTTCTTTTAGGGCAGACGACTTATGTTATTAATGATGTAGAACTTATTTCCCAACTAACTAACTGTTGTCTGTTTATGGCAGATGGACGCCGGAGAGGAGTACAACGCCGCCGTAGACTGGTTTTCATTGGGAGTCATCATGAATCAAATGATCACCGGCGAGCGTAAGTATCATCAAAAACTCTTTAATGAGTCCACCTCCGGAGCGAAGAACATCATAATGCAGGTAAGCATGTTACTAATTTTGTATGCTTTTATTGTCTTTCTTTGTCAGATTCTTGTAATTGTAGTTAGTATTAAAAACTACATTTCTGATTTCAGCTCCTCAAGAAAAATCCAGCCAAGCGTCTAGGAGTCAATGGGAACATCCGTGGTCATCGGTTCTTCCAGCATGTAGAATGGGACTCTGTGGAAACCCTGAGGATGGCCCCGCCGCACATCCCTGCCCCAACTAAGTCGGAATTCCATCAGCAATTCGACTTAGACACCATCGAAGCAGAAGAGGCCAAGCAATCCGAGCTGTCACCGGAAGACCAGGCCAAGTTCAGAGGGTTTTCATTCTCCAACATGAAGACCCTCTTAGACACCGGCTCTACAACCACCTGAGCAAGCGGCCCTCCTGAGCCCCTGCAACGACATCACAAGGAAGGACGGCGAGGGACCCCTGAGGAGAGAGCCAGCAGTACCACCCAGCTGGCGGTAAGTACAGGCGCCACAACATCTGCGCCCCATATACCCATAGACATGTGATGTATCTAAAAACCTTTTTTTCTTACCAGTAAATGGATTTCCCTGAACCAATGACAGCAGCAGCTGATGGTGCTGCCACAGGGGGCGGGAAACACATTGGTGCGCGATGGCCGGCTATTAAGGGGTGGAAGGAGGCCGGACATTTTTTTTTTATCTTATGACATCTAAGCACATGTCTATGACTAGTTCACATTTACTGGTAATTGCATTTCCTCACGCCCATAACAGTATTGTAATGAGCGATGGGGAAATGAGGTGAGTGTTGGCCGGCTATTAAGGGGTGGAGGAGGCCGGATTTTTTTTTTTTTTTTTTACCCCTTGGTGACATCGACTATAAATGTACAGGGGATGTGTGTGGGGTCTGTATGGAATGGACTTGGCTCCCAAGCTCACTCCACATACTGAAGTGGCGCCGCCTGTCTTTGACAATTCACACCTAGAAGCAACAGCTATGATCAGAAATAACTTCAATTATGGCTGTTGAGTATTTTAATGCAGCTGTCAATTCTTACAGTGGCATTTGAATAACCTAATCAGCATTTAAATGTTCCAAATGGCCTTCACTGGGTTGTATAAGTGAATTAATGATCCCAAGTTCAAGCACCATTAGAGGCCTAAAAAAATAAGTGTAAAAAATTTTTGAAAAAAGTTAAAAAAAACCCTTGTCCTATATTTCTAAAAAAAAAGAAAAGTAATTTGCATTGCAGCCTGCATAAAAGTCCGTTTAAAATATTGAATTATTTATCCCTGATAATGAACACCATTATGAAAAAAAATACATAACACCAGATTTGTATTTTTTCATTACCCTGGCTCCAAGAAAAAATATGAAATATAACGCCATCAAAAAGTTACACAACCACTAGTCATCCTGCAGAAATTGAGTCCACACATCCGCTGCATCAACAGTAAAATGAAAAAGTGATGGCGCCTTAAAATAGCAACAGAAACTAATTTTTTTTATATATTTCAATTTTTGAAGACAAAAAAAAAATGTAGTTTGGAAATTGTGGTAAATGTGCTGACACACACAGAATAAAGTTTTCATGTAATTTGTGCCACAGTGTGCACACCAAAAACAACAGGTCCAAAAATAAGCATAATTGAATTTTTTTTTCATTTCAGCCCACTGAGAAATCTGTAGTTTTTCAGCATATTTTATGGTATATTAAATTGTACCAGTGAAAAAACACAACTCACCCCACAAAAAGCACTCAGACAGCTAATCCCATGAAAAAACATCTTACTATTTAGACCCCAAACATTAGACCACAATTTAACAATTATATCAGAACAATGTGGTGCCCTTCTGATAAAATCTAGCGCCCCCTGCAGCTTTTCCCGTATGCCTCCTTGAATGTTGTCCCTTCCCACAGAGAGAACGTAAAGGGATTAGCCCAGCAGGCCTAAAGAGAGGTTAGTGTAGTGTAGGTCCCATCTACAAGAGGTCGCCTTGACGTGGCAGATGGGCTCACATGTTTTGATCAAAATGTGTGCTAAGAACCTCACATCTTCATATGTCAGTAAATATAACAAGAATGCCATTTAAATTCAGATATTAGGTGCTTGCAGTAGTGTTGCAGCCACTTGTATTTGCTTGTATCGTTGCAGCCATGATGTATGGTGCGCTAACACATATGGCCTATAAAAGGCTCTCGGAGGCTCCTTGTATGTAGTGAGTAAAGGAAATAAAAAAGGAGGGTGGAGCAAGACCCAGTGAGGGTGGTGGAATGTTTATGGAGTACAAAGAGCTTTCAATGATTGAGTATTTTGAATGGTGGAGGTGCTGCCAACCAGATGACGCTCCACCAGTGTGGGCGTAAGTGTAGCGAAAAGGATGTGAAAAGAACTGGTATGGAGGCGCAACCCTCTAAGCTACTAGAAGATGTAGATCAAAGTCCAATGTGTGAAGGTGAAAGCACTTCTTTTTTATTAATTTTTCACAAATTAAAAACCAGCAATAGAATACGCATTTCGGGGAAGAACCCCTTCGTCAGTTCGGCTGGATAGGACAACAGGATGCCTGGGGGTGACACGACTCCAAAGATGTATTGGATGTGTTGGAGGTCCTGTGTGCAGGAAGGCAGGGGAGACGCAATCAAAGAGACTTGTCTCTGTTAAAAGCGTATGAGAAGGAATGCATTATGGGGATGCGAAATGGTCTTTTAGAGAAATTGCCCGCCACCTGGACCATTCTGACCAGACTGTTAGGAGATCTAGAGGTTCAGGTACAGCAAATGTGGATCAATATGCGGTAGACTACCATACAAAACCTGTATTCCTCCATGCCCGCCCGTATCTCATCTTGCAATCAGGCTAGAGGAGCCCAACAGGGACTAGAGCCGCCCCTCAAGGGGTCAGTTTTCTGCAATAAAAGATCCTTTTGCTCTGATATTGTAATCCCTTATATCAACGTTACAATCACATAGAGAAAGTTTCATTTGATTCTGACAACTCCTTCTGGGAGGGGATCTTTTTTTACAATGTCCCTTAGAAAGATTCTTCCATCGCTGCAGCAGTGCTCCCCAGGACTAAAGGACCTTCCCTGAATTGAATTGGTCAATCAACAAGGGAAGGGATAGCGGGCATCAGCTGCATGTTCAAGGTAATGTTCAAGTCACACATCTGACTCCGGCTATCCCCTACTTTGCTGCTGAGCATGGCTGAAGGCCCTTTATCTGGTAAAATTCATAGCTAGCGGTTAGCGTGACATGACTGTGCCGCGGACTGTGGCATGACTATATTAAGAGGCGAGCGACTAGTCTCTTGACATCACAGCCATGTCACAGGCTGCCAGAAATCCTCTGCTGGGCCACTTGTGGCCAACGTGCCATATGTTGTGCAGGCCTGGTTTAGACACTGACTGCCCAATCTATCTGCAATAGGGCCAATCCACAGATGATGCAAGTCTGATTGGTGGGGGTCTCATCACTGAAGACCCCTTGTGGTCTCCAGAATGAGAGTCTGAAAGGTCCGCCTGTTTAAGCCCTCTTCTGTCACTCTGGGCTCACTGCCTGCCTTCACCCCTCGGCAGAGTGAGGAGTAGATTGAATAGAGCAGTGTCGCTGCATGTGTGGAGCTGCTCCATTGTTCTTTAATGCAGACGGCTGAGTGCTTGTACTAGCTATTTTCATCATCGCCATTGAAATAAATGCAGCTGCACTGTGCATGTGCAACCACTGCCAAGATGCCATCTCCACGTCACTGTAGAGGGTGTAGAGAGCCCACAGTTAGGAAAATGGGGGACACTGGACCCCAATTCTTTGGAATGATAGACCCTCACTGATTAGACCTTCATCACCCATCCTGTGGATAGCCAATATAAGCCAACCCTGGTATATCATCAGTAATAAAAGAGATGCAAACTGATTTTAGAAGAATTAGATCTAAAAAATTGTCAATTAAGATAATAAATCTAATACTTTGCCCATGACACCACTTGCCCCTCCTCCCCATATGTGCTTCTCTTCCATCTCTTGTCCCTCACATGCCACCCTCTCTCCTTATTCCACCATTTGTGCCACTTTTGGCTTTTCTCCTACTGTGCCACCATTTGTCTCCCCATGTTTCAACTTGGCCCTCCTCCCCATGTCTCTTTTACCCGCGGTACTACTTGTCCCCCGTGCCCCATCTTGCCCTGTGAAACCACTTGTCCCCACCCATACAATCCCATGTACCACCACTTGCCCCACCTCCTGTGTCCAATGTCCCTCTTTCTCCCTGTGCCACTTGTCCCCTGTAGGTCCTTTTCCCCCTGTTCAACCACTTGTTTCCCAGCCCATGCCCCTCACATCAGTCAGTCAGATAAACTTTTGTGACCAGGTCTCCCCGAAGCCTCAGTTCATTGTGGCCAAACTAATGGGCACTTTCCTCCTATTAAGAGGTTAAACAGATGGCCGTGCTTGTGGAGCTTTTTGTGGACGTAAAAAGTGATGAAGCAAAATCATTGATTTCCATGGTTTCATTTTGACTAGCGTAATTCTCATGAGATATTACTACACCGAGAGACTTTCCACTGGTTCATGTTCTAACACGCTCTGTAGCGGCGAGTGTTTTTGCGCATGCGCCCGTCTGTTTAAGCCCTGGAAGAAGATTTCCCCAGATGGCAGCGGACAGATGGAACAGTTCACCAGGAGTCGGAGGGCTGCAAGCTGGGGGGGCTGAAATAATCCAAAGTGTAAGGCTATGTGCCGACATCAAAGAGGAAATCTGCACCAAAACCTGCATGTGGATTTTAGTGTTTGTGCCCAACACATAATTCAGCTCTGGCATCGCAATGAATGAAATCTGGGGAAAATCCATCACGTTTTCACATTTGATTTGAAAATCGGCTGCATGTCTGTTTTCTGCTGCAGATTTTCCCCACTGTGATTCATTTACATTGCACTGTGCATTGTTGCAGAACTTTGGTATCAAACTACTGCAACAGTTCTGCAGTGTGTGAACTCAACCTAAAAAGCAGCAGTCAGTAAGTCCGGGACATGGAGATGCTGTTGGTGTTTCCCCCGAAAATAAGACCTACATTGAAAATAAGCCCTACCCTGATTTTGCAGGATTTTTGGGGAGGGTCTAAATATAAATATGTCACCGTGACAGAAGGATACCCTAAAAGAGCAGAATACGATATCACCGAGGGAATCACTAATAGATAAAATATAACTTTTATTAAATAACATTAAAAAATGTATTGGGCGTGATGCTTAATTATAACTAAGGTGCCCCAACTATAAGGGTTGGCACCATTCAAAAAATATATAGGTCCTTAGACACACTATATTGTCAGTGCACCAAAAGAGGGGACTGCACTGATAACAGTATAGTCCAACAGCTACCATGACGATGGCAAATGTAATTGGTGTATAGCCATTAGTCAAACATGTCGCTGTATACAGCTCTAACGAATCAATCGCTGTTTTTTTATTGACTGGTATAGGTAGATCACCAGCACTTTTATTTACGGGTTTCTATTGTATGGTGGCTCACTGAATGACCATGTAGTGTCCAACCAGAAACCAATAATGTAGCACCCCTGTCTACTATAATGTGCTACTACTAGTGGCTTTTGCTTGAATGAAAGCGGCTATATTCAGCCTTTATCTTTTGGCTGCATATAGTATTGTAGGTTCCTTAGAACAGGGTCGTGTTGCATAATTGACTCTGTTTTCAGGTTAGCCACTCTAATAAATGGGCATCGCATGACAGGGGTGCTACATTATTGGTTTCTGGTTAGACACTACATGGTCATTCAGTGAGCCACCATACAATAGAAACCCGTATGTGCTCTATTCCCAAAACGTATGAGTAATCTAACCTACTTGTCAGCTCTACGACAGTATATTTATATCAATAAAAGTGCTGGTGATCTACCTATACCAGTCAATAACAAAAACAGCGATTGATTCGTTAGAGCTGTATACAGCTACATGTTTGACTAATGGCTATACACCAATTACATTTGCCATCGTCATTGTAGCTGTTGGACTATACTGTTATCAGTGCAGTCCCCTCTTTTGGTGCACTGACAATATAGTGTGTCTAAGGACCTATATATTTTTTGTATGGTGCGAACCCTTATAGTTGGGGCACATTGGTTATAATTAAGGATCGCGCCCAATACATTTTTAAATATTATTTAATAAAAGTTATATTTTATCTATTAGTGATTCCCTTGGTGATATAGGGTCTAAATATAAGCCCTACTCCCAAAATAAGCCTTAACTGCATTACATTAAAAAAGGAATACCTACCTAGCAGGCTCGGTCCGGGTCCTCCATCTGCTGTCTGGAGCTCTGCCGTGCGTTCTGCAGTCCTCGTTCGCCCACTGAAGATCACTTTCTGGTTACGGGATTCATGAAAAAAACATCTCATCTCCAGAAAGCAATGGTTGTGATTGGCTGAGCAGTGCAAGAAGAACCAATCACAGCCATCGCATTGTGGAGGCAGGATTTATAATTGGCCAATCAATGTCATGGCTCAGCTCATTGAAGCTCCAAAGAGCAGCGGGAGGGACCTGCACCAAATCTCCTAGGTACGTTTAATAAGACATCCCCTGAAAATAAAACATAGAGCCTCTTTTGGGGCAAAAATTAATATGACAGGGTCTTATTTTCGTAGAAACACGATATTACGTTGCTAATAACCATGTCAGACGGTCGCACAGCTAGTCCATAGTTGCTCTGGTCTATGTGGTTGGAGAGTGCCGTAAGCTAGTGAGTAGAAGATGAGGACCTACAGGTAGAGAGCGGGGGATGAACTAAAACATCTAGCGATCAATAGGGGGTAAGTAATAGTTCCTGGTCTCTGGGTAAATATGATGGCTTCCCAATATCACACAATACAAGGCATCTTTTACACGGAGCAACTATTACTCAGCTCATCCCTCCGAAAAAGTCGCTGAAGTCTATGAACAGCAGTCGTTTATTTGCCTGTACATAGAGTGATGATTGTTCATTAGTCGTTCGCCAAAATATTGTTTGCAGGGGGATCTCCATTCAAATTTGTTCATAATTTGCTCCAGTGCGACTTTACACCAGATGACTTTTGATCAATCAGCGACTATTTTTTAGTTGAGCGGAAGCAAAATGACGAGTGAGCAAATTATTCTGCATCATCTTTCTGCCATGTTTAAGCAGGACGACTATCCAGTCGCTGTGACCCTTACTGATCACAAGAATGGAGGGCCAAGGCACCTGTAGGAGGGCTGCTGCCCCTGATAGTGTAGACACATTTCTGCTCTCCTCTATTGGCAGTGTTGGGTATTGCAGCTCAGCCCTATCGCCATCATTGGCTCCTTCATTCTTATGACTGGTGATGATCTCGGCGGTCGGACCGGCACTGATCACACATTGTGCTATTTTAGGGATACTTCAGTGATAGATGCCGATAAGAACATGGAGGAGATGATTCAGCATTATGAAGAGAATCGCGGGAAGATCCTTGCAGCTTTACAGAAGAACGGCGCCGTTACATTGTGCCTCATAATGCAAGAGGACATTTTAAAAAAGTAAAACGAAGAAGCGCGCCAATCCAAGAGCAGCCGCCATCTTTATGCAAGAGGAACTAAGTGGCTTCACTATATGGGAACAGATATGATATAAATCCAACTGCACCATTATGGGGGACCGAGAGCCGACTCACAAGGTGCTATCGGCGGACCAATGTTCCATCGCTTCCCATCAGTATCTGATGAGTCTAATAGAGGATATCATGTAAATAGTCATATTTATTCATCTCCGTTCACCTGTTATATTTCTTCCCTTTAGAGGGCCCATTTCCTTCTATTCCTTACACTGATGTTACTGCTGTCGTTTCTTCATGTTGGTTTACTGAATGTGGTAAATAAACTGGAAGTATTGTAAAGTACATGAGAGTTTTGTTCCCGCTGCATTCTCATGATGATTGGCTCACAGAAGGTTTGAACGTGATTTTTAAAAGGTGAGAAGAGTAAAGCCCGACTAAGGGCGGACACCCACTAGCGTTTTTTTTTCTCTTGCGCTGCGAGAATGAGAGAAAACACTCGCCTCGCAGCGCAAGAAAAACGCTGGGATAGCGCCATTGTTTTCCATGGGGCCAGCGGCAGCAGCACTAGCCCCATTGAAAACATAGCGAGAAGACCGCGAACTTTTGCCACAGCTGTCACAGCTGTGGCAGAAGTCCAGCATGCTATCCCATTGCTTTCAATGGGGTTGGCGCTGCTGCCAGCACCATTCAAAGAGGTGGTTTGTGGCAACCCCCGCAGCATGATTTTCGGGGAACGGCTTGAAATATAAGCCCTTCCCTGAAAATCATCATTAGCTGGTTAAAAAAAAAAAATGTACTCACCTCTCCGCCGCTCAGACGCGTCCTCCGGCTGGCTCCCCTGCACTGCTGTCCAGCACTTTCAGCAGGCGGGAATTTAAAAATCCTCGCCTCCTGAAAGGGCTGTGCTGATTGGCTGAGCGCTCAGCCAATTACAGCCGGCGCTTAGCTATTCATGAATGCAGGAGTACAGATGATTCCAAGATGGCGGTGAGAGATACAGTGGGTGGGCTTGATGAGTATGATAGGGATGCAGTGGGTGGTTTCAGTGCTGTGTATTGTGTAAATGGAGCCATAGGAGCCGGAAACTGCTGCAGACCAGAAGGCAAGGATACAAACAACCAACCCAACGAAGGGAGGACCCCCCAGCATCATGGAACAGGCTCAAATTTGTAAAAAAAAAAAAAAAAAGTATGTGAAGGTATTCCCAGCCATACATGTAATATGAGGAAGGCAAGATTAATACTTTATTTTAGCATCAGGAAAACCCCTTTAATTACAGTCTGAGGAACTGCAGAACAGGAGTATTAATATGGGTCACCTATAAACTGTAACTATGAATGGTGGCAGATAGTTCAGTCAAAACTTCACACTTTTAAATGTCTTTTTTCCAATATTAGCGCCCCTCTTGTCCACTGCTAGTGGCTGGTATTGCATGTCATCCCATTCTTTTGAATAAGAAAGACCTCCAATACACACAGGCAGTGTTCAAGAGAGGGGCTGTTTTGTAAGACGACTTGAGGTCATAGTGCATCTATAGTCCCCCATAGCTCTGTATACAATTTACAAAGACCCCGGAGCCATCCATATATATCCCACTTCTGTGCTCCATGCAGTCTTGCAGACATACAGAGAATCTTCAGCTGCGTACCCTCCTCCTCCTCATCTTATTAACTTCAACACTAAGGTGATTTGTGGAGGACTCAGGATGTTGCTGAATAAACCTAAATTATATCCTGTAGGGTTTGTAGTTTTCTTCTAGAGGGACTTTTCCCATCTGATACTTGGTTTTCCCATTTGCCAAGCGGCATCAGAGGTGCTCATCTCCCTGCTTGCCTGGAGCCCACTGGGTATGATCACACAGGAACTGGAAAGATTAAGAGGCTCTTTCATTACTGCACAAAAAGCTACATAAACTTGGACTTCTCTCCCAGCTTTTGGTCAGTAGCCTCGTCTCCACACTGTAACTATATGGGAGCAAACCAAAGAGGAAAAACAGCTAAAACCGTAATAAATACCAAAGTGTTCACCAAGGTGTATTTTAGGACCTGCCTTATGGAAGCACTTATATCACAAACCAGGATGTTACTCTACTGGTACTGTAAGCCAGGGGTGCACAACATACCGCCCGGAGGACACATGTGGCCCACAGTGCCATTCTGTGCCGCCCAAGCCATCTGCACCCTGAAATATCTATGTGTGGCTGCTCACATGTAGTTTCCATGTCAGGGTGCAGAGTGGCGGCACATAGCAGGGCAACAAGAATGGGCAAGTACTAAGGGTGCGGTGTGTAGCCATGTCTGGTCCCATATATATTAGGACAAGTATTAAGGGTGCACTGTGTAGTCATGTCTTGGTCCCTATATATTAGGACAAGTACTAAGGGTGCACTGTGTAGTCATGTCTGGGTCCCTATATATTAGGACAAGAACTAAGGGTGCACCGTGTAGTCATGTCTTGGTCCTTATATATATTAGGACAAGTACTAAGGGTGCACTGTGTAGTCATGTCTTGGTCCCTATATATTAGGACAAGTACTAAGGGTGCACTGTGTAGCCATGTCTGGGTCCCTATATATTAGGACAAGTACTAAGGGTGCACTGTGTAGCCATATCTGGTCTCCTATATATTAGGACAAGTACTAAGGGTGCACTGTGTAGCCATGTCTGGGTCCCTATATATTAGGACAAGTACTAAGGGTGCACTGTGTAGCCATATCTGGTCTCCTATATATTAGGACAAGTATTAAGGGTGCACTGTGTAGCCATGTCAGGTCTCCTATATATTAGGACAAGTACTAAGGGTGCACTGTGTAGCCATGTCGTGGTCCCCTGCATATTAGGACAAGCATTAGGGTGCACTGTGTAGTCATGTCTGGGTCCCCTATATATTAGGACAAGTACTAAGGGTGCACTGTGTAGCCATGTCTGGGTCTCCTGTATATTAGGATAAGTACTAAGGGTGCACTGTGAAGCCATGTCTGGGCCCCCTGTATATTAGGACAAGTACTAAGGGTGCACTGTGTAGCCATGTCTGGTCCCCTATATATTAGGACAAGTACTAAGGGTACACTGTGTAGCCATATTGGGTCTCCTATATATTAGGACAAGTACTAAGGCTGCTCTGTGTTGCCATATCTGGTCTCCTATATATTAGGACAAGTACTAAGCGTGCACTGTGTAGCCATGTCTGGGTCCCTATATATTAGGACAAGTACTAAGGGTGCACGGTGTAGCCATGTCTGGTCTCCTATATATTATGACAAGTACTAAGGGTGCACGGTGTAGCCATGTCTTTGTCCCCTGCATATTAGGACAAGCATTAGGGTGCACTGTGTAGTCATGTCTGGGTCCCCTATATATTAGGAAAAGTACTAAGGGTGCACTGTGTAGCCATGTCTGGGTCCCCTATATATTAAGACAAGTACTAAGGGTGCACTGTGTAGCCATGTCTGCGCCCCTTATGTATTAGAACAAGTACTAAGGGTGCACTGTGTAGCCATGTCTTGGTCCCCTACATATTAGGACAAGTACTAAGGGTGCACTGTGTAGCCATGTCTTTCTTCCCCTGCATATTAGGACAAGTACTAAGGGTGCACTGTGTAGCCATGTCTTGGTTCCTTGCATATTAAGACAAGTACTAAGGCTGTATTGTGTAGCCATGTCTGCGCCCCTTATGTATTAGAACAAGTACTAAGGGTGCACTGTGTCGCCATGTCTGGGTCCCCTATATATTAGGACAAGTACTAAGGGTGCACTGTGTAGCCATGTCTGGGTCCCCTGCATATTAGGACAAGTACTAAGGGTGCACTGTGTAGCCATGTCTTTGTTCCCCTGCATATTAGGACAAGTACTAAGGGTGCACTGTGTACCCATATCTGGTCTCCTATATATTAGGACAAGTACCAAGGGTGCACTGTGTACCCATATCTGGTCTTCCATATATTAGGACAAGTAATAAGGGTGCACTGTGTTGTCATGTCTAGGTCCCTATATATTAGGACAAGTACTAAGGGTGCACTGTGTAGCCATATCTGGTCTCCTATATGTTAGGACAAGTACTAAGGGTGCACTGTGTAGTCATGTCTGGGTCCCTATATATTAGGACAAGTACTAAGGGTGCACTGTGTAGTCACGTCTGGGTCCCCCGCATATTAGGACAAGTACTAAAGGTGCACTGTGTAGTCATGTCTGGGTCACTATATATTAGGACAAGTACTAAGGGTGCACTGTGTAGTCATGTCTGGGTTTCCTGTATATTATGACAAGTACTAAGGGTGCACTGTGTAGCCATGTCTGGTCCCCTATATATTAGGACAAGTACTAAGGGTACACTGTGTAGCCATATTGGGTCTCCTATATATTAGGACAAGTACTAAGGGTGCACTGTGTAGCCATATCTGGTCTCCTATATATTAGGACAAGTACTAAGCGTGCACTGTGTAGCCATGTCTGGGTCCCCTGCATATTAGGACAAGTACTAAGGGTGCACTGTGTAGCCATGTCTGGTCTCCTATATATTAGGACAAGTACTAAGGGTGCACGTTGTAGCCGTGTCTTGGTCCCCTGCATATTAGGACAAGCATTAGGGTGCACTGTGTAGTCATGTCTGGGTCCCCTATATATTAGGACAAGTACTAAGGGTGCACTGTGTAGCCATGTCTGGGTCTCCTATATATTAGGACAAGTACTAAGGGGGCACTGTGTAGTCATGTCTGGGTCCCCTATATATTAGGACAAGTACTAAGGGTGCACTGTGTAGCCATGTCTGGTCCCATATATATTAGGACAAGTACTAAGGGTGCACTGTGTAGTCATGTATGGGTCCCCTATATATTAGGACAAGTACTAAGGGTATACTGTGTAGCCATGTCTGGTCCCCTATATATTAGGACAAGTACTAAAGGTGCACTGTGTTGTCATGTCTGGGTCCCCTATATATTAGGACAAATACTAAGGGTGCACTGTGTAGCCATGTCTGGTTTCCTATATATTAGGACAATTACTAAGGGTGTACTGTGTAGTCTTGTCTGCGTCCCCTGTGTATTAGGAAAAGCATTAGGGTGCACTGTGTAGTCATGTCTGGGTCCCCTATATATTAGGACAAGTACTAAGGGTGCACTGTGTAGCCATGTCTGGGCCCCCTATATATTAGGACAAGTACTAAGGCTGCACTGTGTAGCCACGTCTGGGTCCCTATGTATTAGGACAAGTACTAAGGGCGCACTGTGTAGCCATGTCTGGGTCCTCTGTATATTAGGACAAGTACTAAGGGTGCACTGTGTAGCCATGTCTGGGTCCCCTATATATTAGGACAAGTACTAAGGGTGCACTGTGTAGCCATATCTGGTATCCTATATATTAGGACAAGTACTAAGGGTGCACTGTGTAGCCATGTCTGGGTCCCCTGCATATTAGGACAAGTACTAAAGGTGCACTGTGTAGCCATGTCTTTGTTCCACTGAATATTAGGACAAGTACTAAGGGTGCACTGTGTACCCATATCTGGTCTCCTATATATTAGGACAAGTACCAAGGGTGCACTGTGTACCCATATCTGGTCTCCTATATATTAGGATAAGTACTAAGGGTGCACTGTGTATTCATGTCTGGGTCCCTATATATTAGGACAAGTATAAAGGGTGCACTGTGTAGCCATATCTGGTCTCCTATATATTAGGACAAGTACTAAGGGTGCACTGTGTTGTCACGTCTGGGTCCCCCGCATATTAGGACAAGTACTAAAGGTGCACTGTGTAGTCATGTCTGGGTCCCTATATATTAGGACAAGCTCTAAGGGTGCACTGTGTAGTCATGTCTGGGTTTCCTGTATATTATGACAAGTACTAAGGGTGCACTGTGTAGCCATGTCTGGTCCCCTATATATTAGGACAAGTACTAAGGGTACACTGTGTAGCCATATTGGGTCTCCTATATATTAGGACAACTACTAAGGGTGCACTGTGTAGCCATATCTGGTCTCCTATATATTAGGACAAGTACTAAGGGTGCACTTTGTCGCCATGTCTGGGTCCCCTGCATATTAGGACAAGTACTAAGGGTGCACTGTGTAGCCATGTCTTTGTTCCACTGAATATTAGGACAAGTACTAAGGGTGCACTGTGTACCCATATCTGGTCTCCTATATATTAGGACAAGTACCAAGGGTGCACTGTGTACCCATATCTGGTCTCCTATATATTAGGATTAGTACTAAGGGTGCACTGTGTAGTCATGTCTGGGTCCCTATATATTAGGACAAGTACTAAGGGTGCACTGTGTAGCCATTTCTGGTCTCCTATATATTAGGACAAGTACTAAGGGTGCACTGTGTAGCCATATCTGGTCTCCTATATATTAGGACAAGTACTAAGGGTGCACTGTGTAGTCACGTCTGGGTCCCCCGCATATTAGGACAAGTACTAAAGGTGCACTGTGTAGTCATGTCTGGGTCCCTATATATTAGGACAAGTTCTAAGGGTGCACTGTGTAGTCATGTCTGGGTTTCCTGTATATTATGACAAGTACTAAGGGTGCACTGTGTAGCCATGTCTGGTCCCCTATATATTAGGACAAGTACTAAGGGTACACTGTGTAGCCATATTGGGTCTCCTATATATTAGGACAACTACTAAGGGTGCACTGTGTAGCCATATCTGGTCTCCTATATATTAGGACAAGTACTAAGGGTGCACTGTGTAGCCATGTCTGGGTCCCCTGCATATTAGGACAAGTACTAAGGGTGCACTGTGTAGCCATGTCTGGTCTCCTATATATTAGGACAAGTACTAAGGGTGCACGGTGTAGCCATGTCTTGGTCCCCTGCATATTAGGACAAGCATTAGGGTGCACTGTGTAGTCATGTCTGGGTCCCCTATATATTAGGACAAGTACTAAGGGTGCACTGTGTAGTCATGTCTGGGTCTCCTGTATATTAGGATAAGCACTAAGGGTGCACTGTGTAGCCATGTCTGGGCCCCCTGTATATTAGGACAAGTACTAAGGGGGCACTGTGTAGCCATGTCTGGTCCCCTATATATTAGGACAAGTACTAAGGGTGTACTGTGTAGTCATGTCTGGGTCCCCTGTGTATTAGGACAAGCATTAGGGTTCACTGTGTAGTCATGTCTGGGTCCCCTATATATTAGGACAAGTACTAAGGGTGCACTGTGTAGCCATTTCTGGTCTCCTATATATTAGGACAAGTACTAAGGGTGCACTGTGTAGCCATATCTGGTCTCCTATATATTAGGACAAGTACTAAGGGTGCACTGTGTAGTCACGTCTGGGTCCCCCGCATATTAGGACAAGTACTAAAGGTGCACTGTGTAGTCATGTCTGGGTCCCTATATATTAGGACAAGTTCTAAGGGTGCACTGTGTAGTCATGTCTGGGTTTCCTGTATATTATGACAAGTACTAAGGGTGCACTGTGTAGCCATGTCTGGTCCCCTATATATTAGGACAAGTACTAAGGGTACACTGTGTAGCCATATTGGGTCTCCTATATATTAGGACAACTACTAAGGGTGCACTGTGTAGCCATATCTGGTCTCCTATATATTAGGACAAGTACTAAGGGTGCACTGTGTAGCCATGTCTGGGTCCCCTGCATATTAGGACAAGTACTAAGGGTGCACTGTGTAGCCATGTCTTTGTTCCACTGAATATTAGGACAAGTACTAAGGGTGCACTGTGTACCCATATCTGGTCTCCTATATATTAGGATAAGTACCAAGGGTGCACTGTGTACCCATATCTGGTCTCCTATATATTAGGATAAGTACTAAGGGTGCACTGTGTAGTCATGTCTGGGTCCCTATATATTAGGACAAGTACTAAGGGTGCACTGTGTAGCCATATCTGGTCTCCTATATATTAGGACAAGTACTAAGGGTGCACTGTGTAGCCATATCTGGTCTCCTATATATTAGGACAAGTACTAAAGGTGCACTGTGTAGTCATGTCTGGGTCCCTATATATTAGGACAAGTTCTAAGGGTGCACTGTGTAGTCATGTCTGGGTTTCCTGTATATTATGACAAGTACTAAGGGTGCACTGTGTAGCCATGTCTGGGTCCCTATATATTAGGACAAGTTCTAAGGGTGCACTGTGTAGTCATGTCTGGGTTTCCTGTATATTATGACAAGTACTAAGGGTGCACTGTGTAGCCATGTCTGGTCCCCTATATATTAGGACAAGTACTAAGGGTACACTGTGTAGCCATATTGGGTCTCCTATAAATTAGGACAACTACTAAGGGTGCACTGTGTAGCCATATCTGGTCTCCTATATATTAGGACAAGTACTAAGGGTGCACTGTGTAGCCATGTCTGGGTCCCCTGCATATTAGGACAAGTACTAAGGGTGCACTGTGTAGCCATGTCTGGTCTCCTATATATTAGGACAAGTACTAAGGGTGCACGGTGTAGCCATGTCTTGGTCCCCTGCATATTAGGACAAGCATTAGGGTGCACTGTGTAGTCATGTCTGGGTCCCCTATATATTAGGACAAGTACTAAGGGTGCACTGTGTAGTCATGTCTGGGTCTCCTGTATATTATGATAAGCACTAAGGGTGCACTGTGTAGCCATGTCTGGGCCCCCTGTATATTAGGACAAGTACTAAGGGGGCACTGTGTAGCCATGTCTGGTCCCCTATATATTAGGACAAGTACTAAGGGTGTACTGTGTAGTCATGTCTGGGTCCCCTGTGTATTAGGACAAGCATTAGGGTTCACTGTGTAGTCATGTCTGGGTCCCCTATATATTAGTACAAGTACTAAGGGTGCACTGTGTAGCCATGTCTGGGTCCCCTATATATTAAGACAAGTACTAAGGGTGCACTGTGTAGCCATGTCTGGGTCCCCTATATATTAAGACAAGTACTAAGGGTGCACTGTGTAGCCATGTCTGGGTCCCTATGTATTAGGACAAGTACTAAGGGTGCACTGTGTAGCCATGTCTTGGTCCCCTGCATATTAGGACAAGTACTAAGGGTGCACTGTGTAGCCATGTCTTTGTTCCCCTGCATATTAGGACAAGTACTAAGGGTGCACTGTGTAGAAATGTCTTGGTTCCCTGCATATTAAGACAAGTGCTAAGGCTGTTTTGTGTAGCCATGTCTGCGCCCCTAATGTATTAGAACAAGTACTAAGGGTGCACTGTGTCGCCATGTCTGGGTCCCCTGCAATTGAGGACAACTACTAAGGGTGCACTATGTAGCCTTGTCTGGGTCCCCTATATATTAGGACAAGTACTAAGGGTGCACTATGTACCCATATTTGGTCTCCTATATATTAGGACAAGTACTAAGGGTGCACTGTGTAGCCATATCTGGTCTCCTATATATTAGGACTAGTACTAAGGGTGCACTGTGTAGCCATGTCTTTATTCCCCTGCATATTAGGACAAGTACTAAGGGTGCACTGTGTGGCCATGTCTGGGTCCCCTATATATTAGGACAAGTACTAAGGGTGCACTGTGTAGCCATGTCTGGTCCCCTATATATTAGGACAAGTACTAAGTGTGTACTGTTTAGCCATGTCTGGTCCCCTATATATTAGGACAAGTACTAAGGGTGCACTGTGTAGTCATGTCTGTGTCCCCTATATATTAGGACAAATACTAAGGGCGCACTGTGTAGTCATATCTGGGTCCCCCATATATTAGGACAAGTACTAAGGGTGCACTGTGTAGCCATGTCTGGGTCCCCATATATTAGGAGAAGTACTAAGCGTGCACTGTGTAGTCATGTCTGGGTCCCTATATATTAGGACAAGTACTATAGGTGTCCTGTGTAGCTATGTCTTGGTCCATTGCATATTAGGACAAGTAGTAAGGGTGCACTGTGTATCCATGTGTGGGTGCCCTATATATTAGGACAAGTACTAAGGATGCACTGTGTATCCATGTGTGGGTGCCCTATAGATTAGGACAAGTATTAAGGGTGCCCTGTGTAGTAATGTCTGGGTCCTCATATATATAAGGACAAGTACTAAGGGTGCACTGTGTAGCCATGTCTGGTTCCCTATATATTAGGACAAGTACTAAGGGTGCACTGTGTAGTCATGTCTGGGTCTCCTGTATATTAGGACAAGAACTAAGGGTGCACTGTTTAGTCATGTCTGGTCCCCTATGTATTAGGATAAGTACTAAGGGTGCACTGTGTAGTCATGTCTGGCCCCCTATATATTAGGACAAGTACTAAGGGTGCACTGTGTAGCCATATCTGGTCCCCTATATATTAGGACAAGTACTAAGGGTGCACGGTGTAGCCATGTCTTGGTCCCCTGCATATTAGGACAAGCATTAGGGTGCACTGTGTAGTCATGTCTGGGTCACCTACATATTAGGACAAATACTAAGGGTGCACTGTGTAGCCATGTCTGGTCTCCTATATATTAGGACAAGTACTAAGGGTGCACTGTGTAGCCATATCTGGTCTCCTATATATTAGGACAAGTACTAAGGGTGCAGTGTGTAGCCATGTCGTGGTCCCCTGCATATTAGGACAAGCATTAGGGTGCACTGTGTAGTCATGTCTGGGTCCCCTATATATTAGGACAAGTACTAAGGGTGCACTGTGTAGCCATGTCTGGGTCACCTATATATTAGGACAAGTACTAAGGGTGCACTGTGTAGCCATGTCGTGGTCCCCTGCATATTAGGACAAGCATTAGGGTGCACTGTGTAGTCATGTCTGGGTCCCTTATATATTAGGACAAGTACTAAGGGTGCACTGTGTAGCCATGTCTGGTCTCCTATATATTAGGACAAGTACTAAGGGTGCAATGTGTAGCCATGTATGGGTCGCCTATATATTAGGACAAGTACTAAGGGTGCACGGTGTAGCCATGTCTTGGTCCCCTGCATATTAGGACAAGCATTAGGGTGCACTGTGTAGTCATGTCTGGGTCCCCTATATATTAGGACAAGTACTAAGGGTGCACTGTGTAGTCATGTCTGGGTCCCCTATATATTAGGACAAGTACTAAGGGTGCACTGTGTAGCCATGTCTGGGTCTCCTGTATATTAGGATAAGTACTAAGGGTGCACTGTGTAGCCATGTATGGGCCCCCTGTATATTAGGACAAGTACTAAGGGTGCACTGTGTAGCCATGTCTGGGTCTCCTATATATTAGGACAAGTACTAAGGGTGCGCTGTGTAGTCATGTCTGGGTCTCCTGTATATTAGGATAAGTACTAAGGGTGCACTGTGTAGCCTTGTCTGGGCCCCCTGTATATTAGGACAAGTACTAAGGGGGCACTGTGTAGCCATGTCTGTTCCCCTATATATTAGGACAAGTACTAAGAGTGCACTGTGTAGTCATGTCTGGGTCTCCTGTATATTAGGACAAGTACTAAGGCTGCACTGTTTAGTCATGTCTGGTCCCCTATATATTAGGACAAGTACTAAGGGTGCACGGTGTAGCCATGTCTTGGTCCCCTGCATATTAGGACAAGCATTAGGGTGCACTGTGTAGTCATGTCTGGGTCCCTTATATATTAGGACAAGTACTAAGGGTGCACTGTGTAGCCATGTCTGGGTCACCTATATATTAGGACAAGTACTAAGGGTGCACTGTGTAGCCATGTCGTGGTCCCCTGCATATTAGGACAAGCATTAGGGTGCACTGTGTAGTCATGTCTGGGTCCCTTATATATTAGGACAAGTACTAAGGGTGCACTGTGTAGCCATGTCTGGTCTCCTATATATTAGGACAAGTACTAAGGGTGCAATGTGTAGCCATGTATGGGTCGCCTATATATTAGGACAAGTACTAAGGGTGCACGGTGTAGCCATGTCTTGGTCCCCTGCATATTAGGACAAGCATTAGGGTGCACTGTGTAGTCATGTCTGGGTCCCCTATATATTAGGACAAGTACTAAGGGTGCACTGTGTAGCCATGTCTGGGTCACCTATATATTAGGACAAGTACTAAGGGTACACTGTGTAGCCATGTCTGGTCTCCTATATATTAGGACAAGTACTAAGGGTGCACTGTGTAGTCATGTCTGGGTCCCCTATATATTAGGACAAGTACTAAGGGTGCACTGTGTAGCCATGTCTGGGTCTCCTGTATATTAGGATAAGTACTAAGGGTGCACTGTGTAGCCATGTATGGGCCCCCTGTATATTAGGACAAGTACTAAGGGTGCACTGTGTAGCCATGTCTGGGTCTCCTATATATTAGGACAAGTACTAAGGGTGCGCTGTGTAGTCATGTCTGGGTCTCCTGTATATTAGGATAAGTACTAAGGGTGCACTGTGTAGCCTTGTCTGGGCCCCCTGTATATTAGGACAAGTACTAAGGGGGCACTGTGTAGCCATGTCTGTTCCCCTATATATTAGGACAAGTACTAAGAGTGCACTGTGTAGTCATGTCTGGGTCTCCTGTATATTAGGACAAGTACTAAGGCTGCACTGTTTAGTCATGTCTGGTCCCCTATATATTAGGACAAGTACTAAGGGTGCACGGTGTAGCCATGTCTTGGTCCCCTGCATATTAGGACAAGCATTAGGGTGCACTGTGTAGTCATGTCTGGGTCACCTACATATTAGGACAAATACTAAGGGTGCACTGTGTAGCCATGTCTGGTCTCCTATATATTAGGACAAGTACTAAGGGTGCACTGTGTAGCCATATCTGGTCTCCTATATATTAGGACAAGTACTAAGGGTGCAGTGTGTAGCCATGTCGTGGTCCCCTGCATATTAGGACAAGCATTAGGGTGCACTGTGTAGTCATGTCTGGGTCCCCTATATATTAGGACAAGTACTAAGGGTGCACTGTGTAGCCATGTCTGGGTCACCTATATATTAGGACAAGTACTAAGGGTGCACTGTGTAGCCATGTCGTGGTCCCCTGCATATTAGGACAAGCATTAGGGTGCACTGTGTAGTCATGTCTGGGTCCCTTATATATTAGGACAAGTACTAAGGGTGCACTGTGTAGCCATGTCTGGTCTCCTATATATTAGGACAAGTACTAAGGGTGCAATGTGTAGCCATGTATGGGTCGCCTATATATTAGGACAAGTACTAAGGGTGCACGGTGTAGCCATGTCTTGGTCCCCTGCATATTAGGACAAGCATTAGGGTGCACTGTGTAGTCATGTCTGGGTCACCTATATATTAGGACAAGTACTAAGGGTGCACTGTGTAGCCATGTCTGGTCTCCTATATATTAGGACAAGTACTAAGGGTGCACTGTGTAGCCATATCTGGTTTCCTATATATTAGGACAAGTACTAAGGGTGCACTGTGTAGCCATGTCGTGGTCCCCTGCATATTAGGACAAGCATTAGGGTGCACTGTGTAGTCATGTCTGGGTCCCCTATATATTAGGACAAGTACTAAGGGTGCACTGTGTAGCCATGTCTGGGTCACCTATATATTAGGACAAGTACTAAGGGTACACTGTGTAGCCATGTCTGGTCTCCTATATATTAGGACAAGTACTAAGGGTGCACTGTGTAGTCATGTCTGGGTCCCCTATATATTAGGACAAGTACTAAGGGTGCACTGTGTAGCCATGTCTGGGTCTCCTGTATATTAGGATAAGTACTAAGGGTGCACTGTGTAGCCATGTATGGGCCCCCTGTATATTAGGACAAGTACTAAGGGTGCACTGTGTAGCCATGTCTGGGTCTCCTATATATTAGGACAAGTACTAAGGGTGCGCTGTGTAGTCATGTCTGGGTCTCCTGTATATTAGGATAAGTACTAAGGGTGCACTGTGTAGCCTTGTCTGGGCCCCCTGTATATTAGGACAAGTACTAAGGGGGCACTGTGTAGCCATGTCTGTTCCCCTATATATTAGGACAAGTACTAAGAGTGCACTGTGTAGTCATGTCTGGGTCTCCTGTATATTAGGACAAGTACTAAGGCTGCACTGTTTAGTCATGTCTGGTCCCCTATATATTAGGACAAGTACTAAGGGTGCACTGTGTAGTCATGTCTGGTCCCCTATATATTAGGACAAGTACTAAGGGTGCACGGTGTAGCCATGTCTTGGTCCCCTGCATATTAGGACAAGCATTAGGGTGCACTGTGTAGTCATGTCTGGGTCACCTATATATTAGGACAAGTACTAAGGGTGCACTGTGTAGCCATGTATGGGTCGCCTATATATTAGGACAAGTACTAAGGGTGCACGGTGTAGCCATGTCTTGGTCCCCTGCATATTAGGACAAGCATTAGGGTGCACTGTGTAGTCATGTCTGGGTCACCTATATATTAGGACAAGTACTAAGGGTGCACTGTGTAGCCATGTCTGGGTCTCCTATATATTAGGACAAGTACTAAGGGTGCACTGTGTAGTCATGTCTTGGTCCCTATATATTAGGACAAGTACTAAGGGTGCACTGTGTAGTCATGTCTGGGTCCCTATATATTAGGACAAGTACTAAGGGTGCACCGTGTAGTCATGTCTTGGTCCCTATATATTAGGACAAGTACTAAGGGTGCACTGTGTAGTCATGTCTTGGTCCCTATATATTAGGACAAGTACTAAGGGTGCACTGTGTAGTCATGTCTGGGTCCCTATATATTAGGACAAGTACTAAGGGTGCACTGTGTAGCCATATCTGGTCTCCTATATATTAGGACAAGTACTAAGGGTGCACTGTGTAGCCATGTCGTGGTCCCCTGCATATTAGGACAAGCATTAGGGTGCACTGTGTAGTCATGTCTGGGTCCCTTATATATTAGGACAAGTACTAAGGGTGCACTGTGTAGCCATGTCTGGTCTCCTATATATTAGGACAAGTACTAAGGGTGCAATGTGTAGCCATGTATGGGTCGCCTATATATTAGGACAAGTACTAAGGGTGCACTGTGTAGCCATGTATGGGTCGCCTATATATTAGGACAAGTACTAAGGGTGCACGGTGTAGCCATGTCTTGGTCCCCTGCATATTAGGACAAGCATTAGGGTGCACTGTGTAGTCATGTCTGGGTCACCTATATTAGGACAAGTACTAAGGGTGCACTGTGTAGCCATGTCTGGGTCTCCTATATATTAGGACAAGTACTAAGGGTGCACTGTGTAGTCATGTCTTGGTCCCTATATATTAGGACAAGTACTAAGGGTGCACTGTGTAGTCATGTCTGGGTCCCTATATATTAGGACAAGTACTAAGGGTGCACCGTGTAGTCATGTCTTGGTCCCTATATATTAGGACAAGTACTAAGGGTGCACTGTGTAGTCATGTCTTGGTCCCTATATATTAGGACAAGTACTAAGGGTGCACTGTGTAGTCATGTCTGGGTCCCTATATATTAGGACAAGTACTAAGGGTGCACTGTGTAGCCATATCTGGTCTCCTATATATTAGGACAAGTACTAAGGGTGCACTGTGTAGCCATGTCGTGGTCCCCTGCATATTAGGACAAGCATTAGGGTGCACTGTGTAGTCATGTCTGGGTCCCTTATATATTAGGACAAGTACTAAGGGTGCACTGTGTAGCCATGTCTGGTCTCCTATATATTAGGACAAGTACTAAGGGTGCAATGTGTAGCCATGTATGGGTCGCCTATATATTAGGACAAGTACTAAGGGTGCACGGTGTAGCCATGTCTTGGTCCCCTGCATATTAGGACAAGCATTAGGGTGCACTGTGTAGTCATGTCTGGGTCACCTATATATTAGGACAAGTACTAAGGGTGCACTGTGTAGCCATGTCTGGTCTCCTATATATTAGGACAAGTACTAAGGGTGCACTGTGTAGCCATATCTGGTTTCCTATATATTAGGACAAGTACTAAGGGTGCACTGTGTAGCCATGTCGTGGTCCCCTGCATATTAGGACAAGCATTAGGGTGCACTGTGTAGTCATGTCTGGGTCCCCTATATATTAGGACAAGTACTAAGGGTGCACTGTGTAGCCATGTCTGGGTCACCTATATATTAGGACAAGTACTAAGGGTACACTGTGTAGCCATGTCTGGTCTCCTATATATTAGGACAAGTACTAAGGGTGCACTGTGTAGTCATGTCTGGGTCCCCTATATATTAGGACAAGTACTAAGGGTGCACTGTGTAGCCATGTCTGGGTCTCCTGTATATTAGGATAAGTACTAAGGGTGCACTGTGTAGCCATGTATGGGCCCCCTGTATATTAGGACAAGTACTAAGGGTGCACTGTGTAGCCATGTCTGGGTCTCCTATATATTAGGACAAGTACTAAGGGTGCGCTGTGTAGTCATGTCTGGGTCTCCTGTATATTAGGATAAGTACTAAGGGTGCACTGTGTAGCCTTGTCTGGGCCCCCTGTATATTAGGACAAGTACTAAGGGGGCACTGTGTAGCCATGTCTGTTCCCCTATATATTAGGACAAGTACTAAGAGTGCACTGTGTAGTCATGTCTGGGTCTCCTGTATATTAGGACAAGTACTAAGGCTGCACTGTTTAGTCATGTCTGGTCCCCTATATATTAGGACAAGTACTAAGGGTGCACTGTGTAGTCATGTCTGGTCCCCTATATATTAGGACAAGTACTAAGGGTGCACGGTGTAGCCATGTCTTGGTCCCCTGCATATTAGGACAAGCATTAGGGTGCACTGTGTAGTCATGTCTGGGTCACCTATATATTAGGACAAGTACTAAGGGTGCACTGTGTAGCCATGTATGGGTCGCCTATATATTAGGACAAGTACTAAGGGTGCACGGTGTAGCCATGTCTTGGTCCCCTGCATATTAGGACAAGCATTAGGGTGCACTGTGTAGTCATGTCTGGGTCACCTATATATTAGGACAAGTACTAAGGGTGCACTGTGTAGCCATGTCTGGGTCTCCTATATATTAGGACAAGTACTAAGGGTGCACTGTGTAGTCATGTCTTGGTCCCTATATATTAGGACAAGTACTAAGGGTGCACTGTGTAGTCATGTCTGGGTCCCTATATATTAGGACAAGTACTAAGGGTGCACCGTGTAGTCATGTCTTGGTCCCTATATATTAGGACAAGTACTAAGGGTGCACTGTGTAGTCATGTCTTGGTCCCTATATATTAGGACAAGTACTAAGGGTGCACTGTGTAGTCATGTCTGGGTCCCTATATATTAGGACAAGTACTAAGGGTGCACTGTGTAGCCATATCTGGTCTCCTATATATTAGGACAAGTACTAAGGGTGCACTGTGTAGCCATGTCTGGTCTCCTATATATTAGGACAAGTACTAAGGGTGCACTGTGTAGCCATGTCTGGTCTCCTATATATTAGGACAAGTACTAAGGGTGCACTGTGTAGTCATGTCTGGGTCCCCTATATATTAGGACAAGTACTAAGGGTACACTGTGTAGCCATGTCTGGTCTCCTATATATTAGGACAAGTACTAAGGGTGCACTGTGTAGTCATGTCTGGGTCCCCTATATATTAGGACAAGTACTAAGGGTGCACTGTGTAGCCATGTCTGGGTCTCCTGTATATTAGAATAAGTACTAAGGGTGCACTGTGTAGCCATGTATGGGCCCCCTGTATATTAGGACAAGTACTAAGGGTGCACTGTGTAGCCATGTCTGGGTCTCCTATATATTAGGACAAGTACTAAGGGTGCGCTGTGTAGTCATGTCTGGGTCTCCTGTATATTAGGATAAGTACTAAGGGTGCACTGTGTAGCCTTGTCTGGGCCCCCTGTATATTAGGACAAGTACTAAGGGGGCACTGTGTAGCCATGTCTGTTCCCCTATATATTAGGACAAGTACTAAGAGTGCACTGTGTAGTCATGTCTGGGTCTCCTGTATATTAGGACAAGTACTAAGGCTGCACTGTTTAGTCATGTCTGGTCCCCTATATATTAGGACAAGTACTAAGGGTGCACGGTGTAGCCATGTCTTGGTCCCCTGCATATTAGGACAAGCATTAGGGTGCACTGTGTAGTCATGTCTGGGTCACCTACATATTAGGACAAATACTAAGGGTGCACTGTGTAGCCATGTCTGGTCTCCTATATATTAGGACAAGTACTAAGGGTGCACTGTGTAGCCATATCTGGTCTCCTATATATTAGGACAAGTACTAAGGGTGCAGTGTGTAGCCATGTCGTGGTCCCCTGCATATTAGGACAAGCATTAGGGTGCACTGTGTAGTCATGTCTGGGTCCCCTATATATTAGGACAAGTACTAAGGGTGCACTGTGTAGCCATGTCTGGGTCACCTATATATTAGGACAAGTACTAAGGGTGCACTGTGTAGCCATGTCGTGGTCCCCTGCATATTAGGACAAGCATTAGGGTGCACTGTGTAGTCATGTCTGGGTCCCTTATATATTAGGACAAGTACTAAGGGTGCACTGTGTAGCCATGTCTGGTCTCCTATATATTAGGACAAGTACTAAGGGTGCAATGTGTAGCCATGTATGGGTCGCCTATATATTAGGACAAGTACTAAGGGTGCACGGTGTAGCCATGTCTTGGTCCCCTGCATATTAGGACAAGCATTAGGGTGCACTGTGTAGTCATGTCTGGGTCACCTATATATTAGGACAAGTACTAAGGGTGCACTGTGTAGCCATGTCTGGTCTCCTATATATTAGGACAAGTACTAAGGGTGCACTGTGTAGCCATATCTGGTTTCCTATATATTAGGACAAGTACTAAGGGTGCACTGTGTAGCCATGTCGTGGTCCCCTGCATATTAGGACAAGCATTAGGGTGCACTGTGTAGTCATGTCTGGGTCCCCTATATATTAGGACAAGTACTAAGGGTGCACTGTGTAGCCATGTCTGGGTCACCTATATATTAGGACAAGTACTAAGGGTACACTGTGTAGCCATGTCTGGTCTCCTATATATTAGGACAAGTACTAAGGGTGCACTGTGTAGTCATGTCTGGGTCCCCTATATATTAGGACAAGTACTAAGGGTGCACTGTGTAGCCATGTCTGGGTCTCCTGTATATTAGGATAAGTACTAAGGGTGCACTGTGTAGCCATGTATGGGCCCCCTGTATATTAGGACAAGTACTAAGGGTGCACTGTGTAGCCATGTCTGGGTCTCCTATATATTAGGACAAGTACTAAGGGTGCGCTGTGTAGTCATGTCTGGGTCTCCTGTATATTAGGATAAGTACTAAGGGTGCACTGTGTAGCCTTGTCTGGGCCCCCTGTATATTAGGACAAGTACTAAGGGGGCACTGTGTAGCCATGTCTGTTCCCCTATATATTAGGACAAGTACTAAGAGTGCACTGTGTAGTCATGTCTGGGTCTCCTGTATATTAGGACAAGTACTAAGGCTGCACTGTTTAGTCATGTCTGGTCCCCTATATATTAGGACAAGTACTAAGGGTGCACTGTGTAGTCATGTCTGGTCCCCTATATATTAGGACAAGTACTAAGGGTGCACGGTGTAGCCATGTCTTGGTCCCCTGCATATTAGGACAAGCATTAGGGTGCACTGTGTAGTCATGTCTGGGTCACCTATATATTAGGACAAGTACTAAGGGTGCACTGTGTAGCCATGTATGGGTCGCCTATATATTAGGACAAGTACTAAGGGTGCACGGTGTAGCCATGTCTTGGTCCCCTGCATATTAGGACAAGCATTAGGGTGCACTGTGTAGTCATGTCTGGGTCACCTATATATTAGGACAAGTACTAAGGGTGCACTGTGTAGCCATGTCTGGGTCTCCTATATATTAGGACAAGTACTAAGGGTGCACTGTGTAGTCATGTCTTGGTCCCTATATATTAGGACAAGTACTAAGGGTGCACTGTGTAGTCATGTCTGGGTCCCTATATATTAGGACAAGTACTAAGGGTGCACCGTGTAGTCATGTCTTGGTCCCTATATATTAGGACAAGTACTAAGGGTGCACTGTGTAGTCATGTCTTGGTCCCTATATATTAGGACAAGTACTAAGGGTGCACTGTGTAGTCATGTCTGGGTCCCTATATATTAGGACAAGTACTAAGGGTGCACTGTGTAGCCATATCTGGTCTCCTATATATTAGGACAAGTACTAAGGGTGCACTGTGTAGCCATGTCGTGGTCCCCTGCATATTAGGACAAGCATTAGGGTGCACTGTGTAGTCATGTCTGGGTCCCTTATATATTAGGACAAGTACTAAGGGTGCACTGTGTAGCCATGTCTGGTCTCCTATATATTAGGACAAGTACTAAGGGTGCAATGTGTAGCCATGTATGGGTCGCCTATATATTAGGACAAGTACTAAGGGTGCACTGTGTAGCCATGTATGGGTCGCCTATATATTAGGACAAGTACTAAGGGTGCACGGTGTAGCCATGTCTTGGTCCCCTGCATATTAGGACAAGCATTAGGGTGCACTGTGTAGTCATGTCTGGGTCACCTATATTAGGACAAGTACTAAGGGTGCACTGTGTAGCCATGTCTGGGTCTCCTATATATTAGGACAAGTACTAAGGGTGCACTGTGTAGTCATGTCTTGGTCCCTATATATTAGGACAAGTACTAAGGGTGCACTGTGTAGTCATGTCTGGGTCCCTATATATTAGGACAAGTACTAAGGGTGCACCGTGTAGTCATGTCTTGGTCCCTATATATTAGGACAAGTACTAAGGGTGCACTGTGTAGTCATGTCTTGGTCCCTATATATTAGGACAAGTACTAAGGGTGCACTGTGTAGTCATGTCTGGGTCCCTATATATTAGGACAAGTACTAAGGGTGCACTGTGTAGCCATATCTGGTCTCCTATATATTAGGACAAGTACTAAGGGTGCACTGTGTAGCCATGTCGTGGTCCCCTGCATATTAGGACAAGCATTAGGGTGCACTGTGTAGTCATGTCTGGGTCCCTTATATATTAGGACAAGTACTAAGGGTGCACTGTGTAGCCATGTCTGGTCTCCTATATATTAGGACAAGTACTAAGGGTGCAATGTGTAGCCATGTATGGGTCGCCTATATATTAGGACAAGTACTAAGGGTGCACGGTGTAGCCATGTCTTGGTCCCCTGCATATTAGGACAAGCATTAGGGTGCACTGTGTAGTCATGTCTGGGTCACCTATATATTAGGACAAGTACTAAGGGTGCACTGTGTAGCCATGTCTGGTCTCCTATATATTAGGACAAGTACTAAGGGTGCACTGTGTAGCCATATCTGGTTTCCTATATATTAGGACAAGTACTAAGGGTGCACTGTGTAGCCATGTCGTGGTCCCCTGCATATTAGGACAAGCATTAGGGTGCACTGTGTAGTCATGTCTGGGTCCCCTATATATTAGGACAAGTACTAAGGGTGCACTGTGTAGCCATGTCTGGGTCACCTATATATTAGGACAAGTACTAAGGGTACACTGTGTAGCCATGTCTGGTCTCCTATATATTAGGACAAGTACTAAGGGTGCACTGTGTAGTCATGTCTGGGTCCCCTATATATTAGGACAAGTACTAAGGGTGCACTGTGTAGCCATGTCTGGGTCTCCTGTATATTAGGATAAGTACTAAGGGTGCACTGTGTAGCCATGTATGGGCCCCCTGTATATTAGGACAAGTACTAAGGGTGCACTGTGTAGCCATGTCTGGGTCTCCTATATATTAGGACAAGTACTAAGGGTGCGCTGTGTAGTCATGTCTGGGTCTCCTGTATATTAGGATAAGTACTAAGGGTGCACTGTGTAGCCTTGTCTGGGCCCCCTGTATATTAGGACAAGTACTAAGGGGGCACTGTGTAGCCATGTCTGTTCCCCTATATATTAGGACAAGTACTAAGAGTGCACTGTGTAGTCATGTCTGGGTCTCCTGTATATTAGGACAAGTACTAAGGCTGCACTGTTTAGTCATGTCTGGTCCCCTATATATTAGGACAAGTACTAAGGGTGCACTGTGTAGTCATGTCTGGTCCCCTATATATTAGGACAAGTACTAAGGGTGCACGGTGTAGCCATGTCTTGGTCCCCTGCATATTAGGACAAGCATTAGGGTGCACTGTGTAGTCATGTCTGGGTCACCTATATATTAGGACAAGTACTAAGGGTGCACTGTGTAGCCATGTATGGGTCGCCTATATATTAGGACAAGTACTAAGGGTGCACGGTGTAGCCATGTCTTGGTCCCCTGCATATTAGGACAAGCATTAGGGTGCACTGTGTAGTCATGTCTGGGTCACCTATATATTAGGACAAGTACTAAGGGTGCACTGTGTAGCCATGTCTGGGTCTCCTATATATTAGGACAAGTACTAAGGGTGCACTGTGTAGTCATGTCTTGGTCCCTATATATTAGGACAAGTACTAAGGGTGCACTGTGTAGTCATGTCTGGGTCCCTATATATTAGGACAAGTACTAAGGGTGCACCGTGTAGTCATGTCTTGGTCCCTATATATTAGGACAAGTACTAAGGGTGCACTGTGTAGTCATGTCTTGGTCCCTATATATTAGGACAAGTACTAAGGGTGCACTGTGTAGTCATGTCTGGGTCCCTATATATTAGGACAAGTACTAAGGGTGCACTGTGTAGCCATATCTGGTCTCCTATATATTAGGACAAGTACTAAGGGTGCACTGTGTAGCCATGTCTGGTCTCCTATATATTAGGACAAGTACTAAGGGTGCACTGTGTAGCCATATCTGGTCTCCTATATATTAGGACAAGTACTAAGGGTGCACTGTGTAGCCATGTCGTGGTCCCCTGCAAATTAGGACAAGCATTAGGGTGCACTGTTTAGTCATGTCTGGGTCCCCTATATATTAGGACAAGCACTAAGGGTGCAGTGTGTAGCCATGTCTGGGTCTCCTGTATATTAGGATAAGTACTAAGGGTGCACTGTGTAGCCATGTCTGGGCCCCCTGTATATTAGGACAAGTACTAAGGGTGCACTGTGTAGCCATGTCTGGGCCCCCTGTATACTAGGACAAGTACTAAGGGGGCACTGTGTAGCCATGTCTGTTCCCCTATATATTAGGACAAGTACTAAGGGTGCACTGTGTAGTCATGTCTGGGTTTCCTGTATATTAGGATAAGTACTAAGGGTGCACTGTGTAGTCATGTCTGGGTCCCCTATATATTAGGACAAGTACTAAGGGTGCACTGTGTAGCCATGTCTGCGCCCCTTATGTATTAGGACAAGTACTAAGGGTGCACTGTGTAGCCATATCTGAGTCCCCTACATATATTAGAACAAGTACTAAGGGTGCACTGTGTAGTCATGTGTGGGTCCCTGTATATTAGGACAAGTACTAAGGGTGCACTGTGTAGCCATGTCTGGGTCTCCTGTATATTAGGACAAGTACTAAGGGTGCACTGTGTAGCCATGTCTTGGTCCCCTGCATATTAGGACCAGTACTAAGTGTGCACTGTGTAGCCATATCTGGCCTCCTATATATTAGGACAAGTACTAAGGGTGCACTGTGTAGCCATGTCTTTGTTCCCCTGCATATTAGGACAAGTACTAAGGGTGCACTGTGTAGTCATGTCTGGGTCTCCTATATATTAGGACAAGTACTAAGGGTGCACTGTGTAGCCATGTCTGAGTCATCTATGTATTAGGACAAGTACTAAGGGTGCACTGTGTAGCCATGTCTGGGTCTCCTGTATATTAGGACAAGTACTAAGGGTGCACTGTGTAGCCATGTCTGGTCTCCTATATATTAGGACAAGTACTAAGGGTGCACTGTTTAGTCATGTCTGGTCTGCTGTATATTAGGACAAGTACTAAGGGTGCACTGTGTAGCCATGTCTGGACTCCTATATATTAGGACAAGTACTAAGGGTGCACTGTTTAGTCATGTCTGCCCTCCTGTATATTAGGATAAGTACTATACGTGCACTCTGTAGTCATGTCTGGGTCCCTATATATTAGGACAAGTACTAAGGGTGCACTGTGTAGTCATGTCTGGGTCCCTATATATTAGGACAAGTACTAAGGGTGCACTGTGTAGTCATGTGTGGTCTCCTGTATATTAGGACAAGTACTAAGGGTGCACTGTGTAGCCATATCTGGTCTCCTATATATTAGGACAAGTACTAAGGGTGCACCGTGTAGTCATGTCTTGGTCCCTATATATTAGGACAAGTACTAAGGGTGCACTGTGTAGTCATGTCTTGGTCCCTATATATTAGGACAAGTACTAAGGGTGCACTGTGTAGTCATGTCTGGGTCCCTATATATTAGGACAAGTACTAAGGGTGCACTGTGTAGCCATATCTGGTCTCCTATATATTAGGACAAGTACTAAGGGTGCACTGTGTAGCCATGTCTGGTCTCCTATATATTAGGACAAGTACTAAGGGTGCACTGTGTAGCCATATCTGGTCTCCTATATATTAGGACAAGTACTAAGGGTGCACTGTGTAGCCATGTCGTGGTCCCCTGCAAATTAGGACAAGCATTAGGGTGCACTGTTTAGTCATGTCTGGGTCCCCTATATATTAGGACAAGCACTAAGGGTGCAGTGTGTAGCCATGTCTGGGTCTCCTGTATATTAGGATAAGTACTAAGGGTGCACTGTGTAGCCATGTCTGGGCCCCCTGTATATTAGGACAAGTACTAAGGGTGCACTGTGTAGCCATGTCTGGGCCCCCTGTATACTAGGACAAGTACTAAGGGGGCACTGTGTAGCCATGTCTGTTCCCCTATATATTAGGACAAGTACTAAGGGTGCACTGTGTAGTCATGTCTGGGTCTCCTGTATATTAGGATAAGTACTAAGGGTGCACTGTGTAGTCATGTCTGGGTCCCCTATATATTAGGACAAGTACTAAGGGTGCACTGTGTAGCCATGTCTGCGCCCCTTATGTATTAGGACAAGTACTAAGGGTGCACTGTGTAGCCATATCTGAGTCCCCTACATATATTAGAACAAGTACTAAGGGTGCACTGTGTAGTCATGTGTGGGTCCCTGTATATTAGGACAAGTACTAAGGGTGCACTGTGTAGCCATGTCTGGGTCTCCTGTATATTAGGACAAGTACTAAGGGTGCACTGTGTAGCCATGTCTTGGTCCCCTGCATATTAGGACCAGTACTAAGTGTGCACTGTGTAGCCATATCTGGCCTCCTATATATTAGGACAAGTACTAAGGGTGCACTGTGTAGCCATGTCTTTGTTCCCCTGCATATTAGGACAAGTACTAAGGGTGCACTGTGTAGTCATGTCTGGGTCTCCTATATATTAGGACAAGTACTAAGGGTGCACTGTGTAGCCATGTCTGAGTCATCTATGTATTAGGACAAGTACTAAGGGTGCACTGTGTAGCCATGTCTGGGTCTCCTGTATATTAGGACAAGTACTAAGGGTGCACTGTGTAGCCATGTCTGGTCTCCTATATATTAGGAAAAGTACTAAGGGTGCACTGTTTAGTCATGTCTGGTCTGCTGTATATTAGGACAAGTACTAAGGGTGCACTGTGTAGCCATGTCTGGACTCCTATATATTAGGACAAGTACTAAGGGTGCACTGTTTAGTCATGTCTGCCCTCCTGTATATTAGGATAAGTACTATACGTGCACTCTGTAGTCATGTCTGGGTCCCTATATATTAGGACAAGTACTAAGGGTGCACTGTGTAGTCATGTCTGGGTCCCTATATATTAGGACAAGTACTAAGGGTGCACTGTGTAGTCATGTGTGGTCTCCTGTATATTAGGACAAGTACTAAGGGTGCACTGTGTAGCCATGTCTGGTTCCCCTATATATTAGGACTAGTACTAACGGTGCACTGTGTAGCCATGTCTGGTCCCTATATATTAGGACAAGTACTAAGGGTGCACTGTGTAGTCACGTCTGGGTCCGCTGCATATATTAGGACAAGTACTAAGGGTGCACTGTGTAGTCATGTCTGGTTCCCCTCTGTATTAGGACTAGTACTAACGGTGCACTGTGTAGCCATGTCCGGTCACTATATATTAGGAGAAGTACTAAGGGTGCACTGTGTAGTCATGTCTGGGTCCCCTGTATATTAGGACAAGTACTAAGGGTGCACTGTGTAGCCATGTCTGAGTCCCTATATATTAGAACAAGTACTAACTGTGCCCTGTGGAGCCATGTCCGGTCCCTATATATTAGGAGAAGTACTAAGGGTGCACTGTGTAGTCATGTCTGGGTCTGCTGTATATTAGGACAAGTACTAAGGGTGCACTGTGTAGTCATGTCTGGTCCCTATATATTAGGACAAGTACTAAAGGTGCACTGTGTAGCCATATCTGGTCTCCTATATATTAGGACAAGTACTAAGGGTGCACTGTGTAGCCATATCTGGTCTCCTATATATTAGGACAAGTACTAAGGGTGCACTGTGTAGCCGTATCTGGTCTCCTATATATTAGGACAAGTACTAAGCATGCACTGTGTAGCCATGTCTTTGTTCCTCTGCATATTAGGACAAGTACTAAGGGTGCACTGTGTAGCCATGTCTGCGCCCCTTATGTATTAGAACAAGTACTAAGGGTGCACTGTGTAGCCATGTCTGGGTCCTCTGTATATTAGGACAAGTACTAAGGGTGCACTGTGTAGCCATGTCTGGTCTCCTATATATTAGGACAAGTACTAAGGGTGCACTGCGTAGCCATATCTGGTCTCCTATATATATTAGGACAAGTACTAAGGGTGCACTGTGTAGCCATATCTGGTCTCCTATATATTAGGACAAGTACTAAGGGTGCACTGTGTAGCCATATCTGGTTTCCTATATATTAGGACAAGTACTAAGGGTGCACTGTGTAGTCATGTCTGGGTCCCCCGCATATTAGGACAAGTACTAAAGGTGCACTGTGTAGTCATGTCTGAGTCCCTATATATTAGGACAAGTACTAAGGGTGCACTGTGTAGTTTTGTCTGGGTCTCCTGTATATTAGGACAAGTACTAAGGGTGCACTGTGTAGCCATGTCTGGGTCCCCTATATATTAGGACAAGTACTAAGGGTACACTGTGTAGCCATATTGGGTCTCCTATATATTAGGACAAGTACTAAGGCTGCTCTGTGTAGCCATATCTGGTCTCCTATATATTAGGACAAGTACTAAGCGTGCACTGTGTAGCCATGTCTGGGTCCCCTGCATATTAGGACAAGAACTAAGGGTGCACTGTGTAGCCATGTCTGGTCTCCTATATATTATGACAAGTACTAAGGGTGCACGGTGTAGCCATGTCTTGGTCCCCTGCATATTAGGACAAGCATTAGGGTGCACTGTGTAGTCATGTCTGGGTCCCCTATATTTGAGGACAAGTACTAAGGGTGCACTGTATAGTCATGTCTGGGTCTCCTGTATATTAGGATAAGTACTAAGGGTGCACTGTGTAGCCATGTCTGGGCCCCCTGTTTATTAGGACAAGTACTAAGGGGGCACTGTGTAGCCATGTCTGGTCCCCTATATATTAGGACAAGTACTAAGGGTGTACTGTGTAGTCATGTCTGGGTCCCCTGTGTATTAGGACAAGCATTAGGGTTCACTGTGTAGTCATGTCTGGGTCCCCTATATATTAGGACAAGTACTAAGGGTGCACTGTGTAGCCATGTCTGGATCCCCTATATATTAAGACAAGTACTAAGGGTGCACTGTGTAGCCATGTCTGCGCCCCTTATGTATTAGAACAAGTACTAAGGGTGCACTGTGTAGCCATGTCTTGGTCCCCTGCATATTAGGACAAGTACTAAAGGTGCACTGTGTAGCCATGTCTTTGTTCCCCCGCATATTAGGACAAGAACTAAGGGTGCACTGTGTAGCCATGTCTTGGTTCCCTGCATATTAAGACAAGTACTAAGGGTGAACTGTGTAGCCATGTCTGGGTCCCCTATATATTAGGACAAGTACTAAGGGTGCACTATGTACCCATATTTGGTCTCCTATATATTAGGACAAGTACGAAGGGTGCACTGTGTAGCCATATCTGGTCTCCTATATATTAGGACAAGTACTAAGGGTGCACTGTGTAGCCATGTCTGGGTCCCCTGCATATTAGGACAAGTACTAAGGGTGAACTGTGTAGCCATGTCTTTGTTCCCCTGCATATTAGGACAAGTACTAAGGGTGCACTGTGTGGCCATGTCTGGGTCCCCTATATATTAGGACAAGTACTAAGGGTGCACTGTGTAGCCATGTCTGGTCCCCTATATATAAGGACAAGTACTAAGGGTGTACTGTGTAGCCATGTCTGGTCCCCTATATATTAGGACAAGTACTAAGGGTGCACTGTGTAGTCATGTCTGGGTCCCCTATATATTAGGACAAGTACTAAGGGTGCACTGTGTAGCCATGTCTGGTCCCCTATATATTAGGACAAGTACTAAGGGTGCACTGTGTAGTCATGTCTGGGTCCCCTATATATTAGGACAAGTACTAAGGGTGTACTGTGTAGTCATGTCTGCCTCCCCTGTGTATTAGGGCAAGCATTAGGGTGCACTGTGTAGTCATGTCTGGGTCCCCTATATATTAGGACAAGTACTAAGGGTGCACTGTGTAGCCATGTCTGGGTCCCCTATATATTAGGACAAGTACTAATGGTGCACTGTGTAGCCATGTCTGCGCCCCTTAGGTATTAGAACAAGTACTAAGGCTGCACTGTGTAGCCACGTCTGGGTCCCTATGTATTAGGACAAGTACTAAGGGTGCACTGTGTAGCCATGTCTGGGTCTCCTATATATTAGGACAAGTACTAAGGGTGCACTGTGTTGCCATGTCTGTGTCCTCTGTATATTAGGACAAGTACTAAGGGTGCACTGTGTAGCCATGTCTGGGTCCCCTATATATTAGGACAAGTACTAAGGGTGCACTGTGTAGCCATATCTAGTATCCTATATATTAGGACAAGTACTAAGGGTGCACTGTGTAGCCATGTCTTTGTTCCCCTGCATATTAGGACAAGTACTAAGGGTGCACTGTGTACCCATATCTGGTCTCCTATATATTAGGACAAGTACCAAGGGTGCACTGTGAACCCGTATCTGGTCTCTTATATATTAGGACAAGTACTAAGGGTGCACTGTGTAGCCATATCTGGTCTCCTATATATTAGGACAAGTACTAAGGGTGCACTGTGTATTCACGTCTGGGTCCGCCGCATATTAGGACAAGTACTAAAGGTGCACTGTGTAGTCATGTCTGGGTCCCTATATATTAGGACAAGTACTAAGGGTGCACTGTGTAGCCATGTCTGGTCCCCTATATATGAGGACAAGTACTAAGGGTGCACTGTGTAGCCATATCTGGTCTCCTATATATTAGGACAAGTACTAAGGGTGCACTGTGTAGCCATATCTGGTCTCCTATATATTAGGACAAGTACTAAGGGTGCACTGTGTAGTCACGTCTGGGTCCGCCGCATATTAGGACAAGTACTAAAGGTGCACTGTGTAGTCATGTCTGGGTGCCTATATATTAGGACAAGTACTAAGGGTGCACTGTGTAGCCATGTCTGGTCCCCTATATATTAGGACAAGTACTAAGGGTACACTGTGTAGCTATATTGGGTCTCCTATATATTAGGACAAGTACTAAGGGTGCACTGTGTAGCCATATCTGGTCTCCTATATATTAGGACAAGTACTAAGGGTGCACTGTGTAGCCATGTCTGGGTCCCCTGCATATTAGGACAAGTACTAAGGGTGCACGGTGTAGCCATGTCTTGGTCCCCTGCATATTAGGACAAGCATTAGGGTGCACTGTGTAGTCATGTCTGGGTCCCCTATATATTAGGACAAGTACTAAGGGTGCACTGTGTAGCCATGTCTGGGTCTCCTATATATTAGGACAAGTACTAAGGGTGCACTGTGTAGTCATGTCTGGGTCCCCTATATATTAGGACAAGTACTAAGGGTGCACTGTGTAGCCATGTCTGGTCTCCTATATATTAGGACAAGTACTAAGGGTGCACTGTGTAGTCATGTCTGGGTCCCCTATATATTAGGACAAGTACTAAGGGTGCACTGTGTAGCCATGTCTGGGTCACCTATATATTAGGACAAGTACTAAGGGTGCACTGTGTAGCCATGTCGTGGTTCCCTGCATATTAGGACAAGCATTAGGGTGCACTGTGTAGTCATGTCTGGGTCCCTTATATATTAGGACAAGTACTAAGGGTGCACTGTGTAGCCATGTCTGGTCTCCTATATATTAGGACAAGTACTAAGGGTGCAATGTGTAGCCATGTATGGGTCGCCTATATATTAGGACAAGTACTAAGGGTGCACGGTGTAGCCATGTCTTGGTCCCCTGCATATTAGGACAAGCATTAGGGTGCACTGTGTAGTCATGTCTGGGTCACCTATATATTAGGACAAGTACTAAGGGTGCACTGTGTAGCCATGTCTGGTCTCCTATATATTAGGACAAGTACTAAGGGTGCACTGTGTAGCCATATCTGGTTTCCTATATATTAGGACAAGTACTAAGGGTGCACTGTGTAGCCATGTCGTGGTCCCCTGCATATTAGATCAAGCATTATGGTGCACTGTGTGGTCATGTATGGGCCCCCTGTATATTAGGACAAGTACTAAGGGTGCACTGTGTAGCCATGTCTGGGTCTCCTATATATTAGGACAAGTACTAAGGGTGCGCTGTGTAGTCATGTCTGGGTCTCCTGTATATTAGGACAAGTACTAAGGCTGCACTGTTTAGTCATGTCTGGTCCCCTATATATTAGGACAAGTACTAAGGGTGCACTGTGTAGTCATGTCTGGTCCCCTATATATTGGGAGAAGTACTAAGGGTGCACGGTGTAGCCATGTCTTGGTCCCCTGCATATTAGGACAAGCATTAGGGTGCACTGTGTAGTCATGTCTGGGTCACCTATATATTAGGACAAGTACTAAGGGTGCACTGTGTAGCCATGTATGGGTCGCCTATATATTAGGACAAGTACTAAGGGTGCACGGTGTAGCCATGTCTTGGTCCCCTGCATATTAGGACAAGCATTAGGGTGCACTGTGTAGTCATGTCTGGGTCACCTATATATTAGGACAAGTACTAAGGGTGCACCGTGTAGTCATGTCTTGGTTCCTATATATTAGGACAAGTACTAAGGGTGCACTGTGTAGTCATGTCTTGGTCCCTATATATTAGGACAAGTACTAAGGGTGCACTGTGTAGTCATGTCTGGGTCCCTATATATTAGGACAAGTACTAAGGGTGCACTGTGTAGCCATGTCTGGTCTCCTATATATTAGGACAAGTACTAAGGGTGCACTGTGTAGCCATGTCGTGGTCCCCTGCAAATTAGGACAAGCATTAGGGTGCACTGTTTAGTCATGTCTGGGTCCCCTATATATTAGGACAAGCACTAAGGGTGCACTGTGTAGCCATGTCTGGGTCTCCTGTATATTAGGATAAGTACTAAGGGTGCACTGTGTAGCCATGTCTGGGCCCCCTGTATATTAGGACAAGTACTAAGGGTGCACTGTGTAGCCATGTCTGGGCCCCCTGTATACTAGGACAAGTACTAAGGGGGCACTGTGTAGCCATGTCTGTTCCCCTATACATTAGGACAAGTACTAAGGGTGCACTGTGTAGTCATGTCTGGGTCTCCTGTATATTAGGATAAGTACTAAGGGTGCACTGTGTAGTCATGTCTGGGTCCCCTATATATTAGGACAAGTACTAAGGGTGCACTGTGTAGCCATGTCTGCGCCCCTTATGTATTAGGACAAGTACTAAGGGTGCACTGTGTAGCCATATCTGAGTCCCCTACATATATTAGAACAAGTACTAAGGGTGCACTGTGTAGTCATGTGTGGGTCCCTGTATATTAGGACAAGTACTAAGGGTGCACTGTGTAGCCATGTCTGGGTCTCCTGTATATTAGGACAAGTACTAAGGGTGCACTGTGTAGCCATGTCTTGGTCCCCTGCATATTAGGACCAGTACTAAGTGTGCACTGTGTAGCCATATCTGGCCTCCTATATATTAGGACAAGTACTAAGGGTGCACTGTGTAGCCATGTCTTTGTTCCCCTGCATATTAGGACAAGTACTAAGGGTGCACTGTGTAGTCATGTCTGGGTCTCCTATATATTAGGACAAGTACTAAGGGTGCACTGTGTAGCCATGTCTGAGTCATCTATGTATTAGGACAAGTACTAAGGGTGCACTGTGTAGCCATGTCTGGGTCTTCTGTATATTAGGACAAGTACTAAGGGTGCACTGTGTAGCCATGTCTGGTCTCCCATATATTAGGACAAGTACTAAGGGTGCACTGTTTAGTCATGTCTGGTCTGCTGTATATTAGGACAAGTACTAAGGGTGCACTGTGTAGCCATGTCTGGACTCCTATATATTAGGACAAGTACTAAGGGTGCACTGTTTAATCATGTCTGCCCTCCTGTATATTAGGATAAGTACTATACGTGCACTCTGTAGTCATGTCTGGGTCCCTATATATTAGGACAAGTACTTAGGTTGCACTGTGTAGTCATGTCTGGGTCCCTATATATTAGGACAAGTACTAAGGGTGCACTGTGTAGTCATGTGTGGTCTCCTGTATATTAGGACAAGTACTAAGGGTGCACTGTGTAGCCATGTCTGGGTCCCCTATATATTAGGACTAGTACTAACGGTGCACTGTGTAGCCATGTCTGGTCCCTATATATTAGGACAAGTACTAAGGGTGCACTGTGTAGTCACGTCTGGGTCCGCTGCATATATTAGGACAAGTACTAAGGGTGCACTGTGTAGTCATGTCTGGTTCCCCTATATATTAGGACTAGTACTAACGGTGCACTGTGTAGCCATGTCCGGTCACTATATATTAGGAGAAGTACTAAGGGTGCACTGTGTAGCCATATCTGGTCTCCTATATATATTAGGACAAGTACTAAGGGTGCACTGTGTAGCCATATCTGGTCTCCTATATATTAGGACAAGTACTAAGGGTGCACTGTGTAGCCATATCTGGTCTCCTATATATTAGGACAAGTACTAAGGGTGCACTGTGTAGTCATGTCTGGGTCCCCCGCATATTAGGACAAGTACTAAAGGTGCACTGTGTAGACATGTCTGGGTCCCTATATATTAGGACAAGTACTAAGGGTGCACTGTGTAGTTTTGTCTGGGTCTCCTGTATATTAGGACAAGTACTAAGGGTGCACTGTGTAGCCATGTCTGGGTCCCCTATATATTAGGACAAGTACTAAGGGTACACTGTGTAGCCATATTGGGTCTCCTATATATTAGGACAAGTACTAAGGCTGCTCTGTGTAGCCATATCTGGTCTCCTATATATTAGGACAAGTACTAAGCGTGCACTGTGTAGCCATGTCTGGGTCCCCTGCATATTAGGACAAGTACTAAGGGTGCACTGTGTAGCCATGTCTGGTCTCCTATATATTATGACAAGTACTAAGGGTGCACGGTGTAGCCATGTCTTGGTCCCCTGCATATTAGGACAAGCATTAGTGTGCACTGTGTAGTCATGTCTGGGTCCCCTATATTTGAGGACAAGTACTAAGGGTGCACTGTATAGTCATGTCTGGGTCTCCTGTATATTAGGATAAGTACTAAGGGGGCACTGTGTAGCCATGTCTGGTCCCCTATATATTAGGACAAGTACTAAGGGTGTACTGTGTAGTCATGTCTGGGTCCCCTGTGTATTAGGACAAGCATTAGGGTTCACTGTGTAGTCATGTCTGGGTCCCCTATATATTAGGACAAGTACTAAGGGTGCACTGTGTAGCCATGTCTGGATCCCCTATATATTAAGACAAGTACTAAGGGTGCACTGTGTAGCCATGTCTGCGCCCCTTATGTATTAGAACAAGTACTAAGGGTGCACTGTGTAGCCATGTCTTGGTCCCCTGCATATTAGGACAAGTACTAAAGGTGCACTGTGTAGCCATGTCTTTGTTCCCCCGCATATTAGGACAAGAACCAAGGGTGCACTGTGTAGCCATGTCTTGGTTCCCTGCATATTAAGACAAGTACTAAGGGTGAACTGTGTAGCCATGTGTGGGTCCCCTATATATTAGGACAAGTACTAAGGGTGCACTATGTACCCATATTTGGTCTCCTATATATTAGGACAAGTACGAAGGGTGCACTGTGTAGCCATATCTGGTCTCCTATATATTAGGACAAGTACTAAGGGTGCACTGTGTAGCCATGTCTGGGTCCCCTGCATATTAGGACAAGTACTAAGGGTGAACTGTGTAGCCATGTCTTTGTTCCCCTGCATATTAGGACAAGTACTAAGGGTGCACTGTGTGGCCATGTCTGGGTCCCCTATATATTAGGACAAGTACTAAGGGTGCACTGTGTAGCCCTGTCTGGTCCCCTATATATAAGGACAAGTACTAAGGGTGTACTGTGTAGCCATGTCTGGTCCCCTATATATTAGGACAAGTACTAAGGGTGCACTGTGTAGTCATGTCTGGGTCCCCTATATATTAGGACAAGTACTAAGGGTGCACTGTGTAGCCATGTCTGGTCCCCTATATATTAGGACAAGTACTAAGGGTGCACTGTGTAGTCACGTCTGGGTCCGCTGCATATATTAGGACAAGTACTAAGGGTGCACTGTGTAGTCATGTCTGGTTCCCCTATATATTAGGACTAGTACTAACGGTGCACTGTGTAGCCATGTCCGGTCACTATATATTAGGAGAAGTACTAAGGGTGCACTGTGTAGTCATGTCTGGGTCCCCTGTATATTAGGACAAGTACTAAGGGTGCACTGTGTAGCCATGTCTGAGTCCCTATATATTAGAACAAGTACTAACTGTGCCCTGTGGAGCCATGTCCGGTCCCTATATATTAGGAGAAGTACTAAGGGTGCACTGTGTAGTCATGTCTGGGTCTGCTGTATATTAGGACAAGTACTAAGGGTGCACTGTGTAGTCATGTCTGGTCCCTATATATTAGGACAAGTACTAAGGGTGCACTGTGTAGTCATGTGTGGTCTCCTATATATTAGGACAAGTACTAAGGGTGCACTGTGTAGCCATATCTGGTCTCCTATATATTAGGACAAGTACTAAGGGTGCACTGTGTAGCCGTATCTGGTCTCCTATATATTAGGACAAGTACTAAGCGTGCACTGTGTAGCCATGTCTTTGTTCCTCTGCATATTAGGACAAGTGCTAAGGGTGCACTGTGTAGCCATGTCTGCGCCCCTTATGTATTAGAACAAGTACTAAGGGTGCACTGTGTAGCCATGTCTGGGTCCTCTGTATATTAGGACAAGTACTAAGGGTGCACTGTGTAGCCATGTCTGGGTCCCCTATATATTAGGACAAGTACTAAGGGTGCACTGTGTAGCCATATCTGGTCTCCTATATATTAGGACAAGTACTAAGGGTGCACTGTGTAGCCATATCTGGTCTCCTATATATATTAGGACAAGTACTAAGGGTGCACTGTGTAGCCATATCTGGTCTCCTATATATTAGGACAAGTACTAAGGGTGCACTGTGTAGCCATATCTGGTCTCCTATATATTAGGACAAGTACTAAGGGTGCACTGTGTAGTCATGTCTGGGTCCCCCGCATATTAGGACAAGTACTAAAGGTGCACTGTGTAGTCATGTCTGGGTCCCTATATATTAGGACAAGTACTAAGGGTGCACTGTGTAGTTTTGTCTGGGTCTCCTGTATATTAGGACAAGTACTAAGGGTGCACTGTGTAGCCATGTCTGGGTCCCCTATATATTAGGACAAGTACTAAGGGTACACTGTGTAGCCATATTGGGTCTCCTATATATTAGGACAAGTACTAAGGCTGCTCTGTGTAGCCATATCTGGTCTCCTATATATTAGGACAAGTACTAAGCGTGCACTGTGTAGCCATGTCTGGGTCCCCTGCATATTAGGACAAGTACTAAGGGTGCACTGTGTAGCCATGTCTGGTCTCCTATATATTATGACAAGTACTAAGGGTGCACGGTGTAGCCATGTCTTGGTCCCCTGCATATTAGGACAAGCATTAGTGTGCACTGTGTAGTCATGTCTGGGTCCCCTATATTTGAGGACAAGTACTAAGGGTGCACTGTATAGTCATGTCTGGGTCTCCTGTATATTAGGATAAGTACTAAGGGTGCACTGTGTAGCTATGTCTGGGCCCCCTGTTTATTAGGACAAGTACTAAGGGGGCACTGTGTAGCCATGTCTGGTCCCCTATATATTAGGACAAGTACTAAGGGTGTACTGTGTAGTCATGTCTGGGTCCCCTGTGTATTAGGACAAGCATTAGGGTTCACTGTGTAGTCATGTCTGGGTCCCCTATATATTAGGACAAGTACTAAGGGTGCACTGTGTAGCCATGTCTGGATCCCCTATATATTAAGACAAGTACTAAGGGTGCACTGTGTAGCCATGTCTGCGCCCCTTATGTATTAGAACAAGTACTAAGGGTGCACTGTGTAGCCATGTCTTGGTCCCCTGCATATTAGGACAAGTACTAAAGGTGCACTGTGTAGCCATGTCTTTGTTCCCCCGCATATTAGGACAAGAACTAAGGGTGCACTGTGTAGCCATGTCTTGGTTCCCTGCATATTAAGACAAGTACTAAGGGTGAACTGTGTAGCCATGTCTGGGTCCCCTATATATTAGGACAAGTACTAAGGGTGCACTATGTACCCATATTTGGTCTCCTATATATTAGGACAAGTACGAAGGGTGCACTGTGTAGCCATATCTGGTCTCCTATATATTAGGACAAGTACTAAGGGTGCACTGTGTAGCCATGTCTGGGTCCCCTGCATATTAGGACAAGTACTAAGGGTGAACTGTGTAGCCATGTCTTTGTTCCCCTGCATATTAGGACAAGTACTAAGGGTGCAATGTGTGGCCATGTCTGGGTCCCCTATATATTAGGACAAGTACTAAGGGTGCACTGTGTAGCCATGTCTGGTCCCCTATATATTAGGACAAGTACTAAGGGTGCACTGTGTAGTCATGTCTGGGTCCCCTATATATTAGGACAAGTACTAAGGGTGTACTGTGTAGTCATGTCTGCCTCCCCTGTGTATTAGGGCAAGCATTAGGGTGCACTGTGTAGTCATGTCTGGGTCCCCTATATATTAGGACAAGTACTAAGGGTGCACTGTGTAGCCATGTCTGGGTCCCCTATATATTAGGACAAGTACTAAGGGTGCACTGTGTAGCCATGTCTGCGCCCCTTAGGTATTAGAACAAGTACTAAGGCTGCACTGTGTAGCCACGTCTGGGTCCCTATGTATTAGGACAAGTACTAAGGGTGCACTGTGTAGCCATGTCTGGGTCTCCTATATATTAGGACAAGTACTAAGGGTGCACTGTGTAGCCATGTCTGTGTCCTCTGTATATTAGGACAAGTACTAAGGGTGCACTGTGTAGCCATGTCTGGGTCCCCTATATATTAGGACAAGTACTAAGGGTGCACTGTGTAGCCATATCTAGTATCCTATATATTAGGACAAGTACTAAGGGTGCACTGTGTAGCCATGTCTGGGTCCCCTGCATATTAGGACAAGTACTAAGGGTGCACTGTGTAGCCATGTCTTTGTTCCCCTGCATATTAGGACAAGTACTAAGTGTGCACTGTGTACCCATATCTGGTCTCCTATATATTAGGACAAGTACCAAGGGGGCACTGTGAACCCGTTTCTGGTCTCTTATATATTAGGACAAGTACTAAGGGTGCACTGTGTAGCCATATCTGGTCTCCTATATATTAGGACAAGTACTAAAGGTGCACTGTGTAGTCATGTCTGGGTCCCTATATATTAGGACAAGTACTAAGGGTGCACTGTGTAGCCATGTCTGGTCCCCTATATATGAGGACAAGTACTAAGGGTGCACTATGTAGCCATATCTGGTCTCCTATATATTAGGACAAGTACTAAGGGTGCACTGTGTAGCCATATCTGGTCTCCTATATATTAGGACAAGTACTAAGGGTGCACTGTGTAGTCACGTCTGGGTCCGCCGCATATTAGGACAAGTACTAAAGGTGCACTGTGTAGTCATGTCTGGGTGCCTATATATTAGGACAAGTACTAAGGGTGCACTGTGTAGCCATGTCTGGTCCCCTATATATTAGGACAAGTACTAAGGGTACACTGTGTAGCTATATTGGGTCTCCTATATATTAGGACAAGTACTAAGGGTGCACTGTGTAGCCATATCTGGTCTCCTATATATTAGGACAAGTACTAAGGGTGCACTGTGTAGCCATGTCTGGGTCCCCTGCATATTAGGACAAGTACTAAGGGTGCACGGTGCAGCGATGTCTTGGTCCCCTGCATATTAGGACAAGCATTAGGGTGCACTGTGTAGTCATGTCTGGGTCCCCTATATATTAGGACAAGTACTAAGGGTGCACTGTGTAGCCATGTCTGGGTCTCCTATATATTAGGACAAGTACTAAGGGTGCACTGTGTAGTCATGTCTGGGTCCCCTATATATTAGGACAAGTACTAAGGGTGCACTGTGTAGCCATGTCTGGTCTCCTATATATTAGGACAAGTACTAAGGGTGCACTGTGTAGTCATGTCTGGGTCCCCTATATATTAGGACAAGTACTAAGGGTGCACTGTGTAGTCATGTCTGGGTCCCCTATATATTAGGACTAGTACTAATGGTGCACTGTGTAGCCATGTCTGGTCCCCTATATATTAGGACAATTACTAAGGGTGTACAGTGTAGTCATGTCTGCGTCCCCTGTGTATTAGGACAAGCATTAGGGTGCACTGTGTAGCCATGTCTGGGTCCCCTATATATTAGGACAAATACTAAGGGTGCACTGTGTAGCCACGTCTGGGTCCCTATGTATTAGAACAAGTACTAAGGGTGCACTGTGTATCCATATCTGGTATCCTATATATTAGGAGAAGTACTAAGGGTGCACTGTGTAGCCATGTCTGGGTCCCCTGCATATTAGGTCAAGTACTAAGGGTGCACGGTGTAGCCATGTCTTGGTCCCCTGCATATTAGGACAAGCATTAGGGTGCACTGTGTAGTCATGTCTGCGTCCCCTATATATTAGGACAAGTACTAAGGGTGCATTGTGTAGCCATGTCTGGGTCTCCTATATATTAGGACAAGTACTAAGGGTGCACTGTGTAGTCATGTCTGGGTGCCTATATATTAGGACAAGTACTAAGGGTGCACTGTGTAGCCATGTCTGGTACCCTATATATTAGGACAAGTACTAAAAGTACACTGTGTAGCCATATTGGGTCTCCTATATATTAGGACAAGTACTAAGGGTGCACTGTGTAGCCATATCTGGTCTCCTATATATTAGGACAAGTACTAAGGGTGCACTGTGTAGCCATGTCTGGGTCCCCTGCATATTAGGACAAGTACTTAGGGTGCACTGTGTAGCCATGTCTGCTCTCCTATATATTAGGACAAGTACTAAGGGTGCACGGTGTAGCCATGTCTTGGTCCCCTGCATATTAGGACAAGCATTAGGGTGCACTGTGTAGTCATGTCTGGGTCCCCTATATATTAGGACAAGTACTAAGGGTGCACTGTGTAGCCATGTCTGGGTCTCCTATATATTAGGACAAGTACTAAGGGTGCACTGTGTAGTCATGACTGGTCCCCTATATATTAGGACAAGTACTAAGGGTGCACTGTGTAGCCATGTCTGGTCCCCTATATATTAGGACAAGTACTAAGGGTGCACTGTGTAGTCATGTCTGGGTCCCCTATATATTAGGACAAGTACTAAGGGTGTACTGTGTAGCCATGTCTGGTCCCCTATATATTAGGACAAGTACTAAGGGTGCACTGTGTAGCCATGTCTGGTCCCCTATATATTAGGACAATTACTAAGGGTGTACAGTGTAGTCATGTCTGCGTCCTCTGTGTATTAGGACAAGCATTAGGGTGCACTGTGTAGTCATGTCTGGGTCCCCTATATATTAGGACAAGTACTAAGGGTGCACTGTGTAGCCATGTCTGGGTCCCCTATATATTAGGACAAATACTAAGGGTGCACTGTGCAACCATGTCTGCGCCCCTTATGTATTAGAACAAGTACTAAGGCTGCACTGTGTAGCAACGTCTGGGTCCCTATGTATTAGAACAAGTACTAAGGGTGCACTGTGTAGCCATATCTGGTATCCTATATATTAGGACAAGTACTAAGGGTGCACTGTGTAGCCATGTCTGGGTCCCCTGCATATTAGGACAAGTACTAAGGGTGCACTGTGTAGCCATGTCTTTGTTCCCCTGCATATTAGGACAAGTACTAAGGGTGCACTGTGTACCCATATCTGGTCTCCTATATATTAGGACAAGTACTAAGGGTGCACTGTGTAGTCATGTCTGGGTCCCCATATATTAGGACAAGTACTACGGGTGCACTTATGTAGTCATGTCTGGGTCCCTATATATTAGGACAAGTACTAAGGGTGCACTGTGTAGTCACGTCTGGGTCCCCCATATATTAGGACAAGTACTAAGGGTGCACTGTGTAGCCATGTCTGGGTACCCATATATTAGGAGAAGTACTAAGCGTGCACTGTGTAGTCATGTCTGGGTCCCTATATATTAGGACAAGTACTATAGTTGTCCTGTGTAGCTATGTCTTGGTCCATTGCATATTAGGACAAGTACTAAGGGTGCACTGTGTATCCATGTGTGGGTGCCCTATATATTAGGACAAGTACTAAGGATGCACTGTGTATCCATGTGTGGGTGCCCTATATATTAGGACAAGTATTAAGGGTGCCCTGTGTAGTAATGTCTGGGTCCTCATATATATAAGGACAAGTACTAAGGGTGCACTGTGTAGCCATGTCTGGGTCCCTATATATTAGGACAAGTACTAAGGGTGCACTGTGTAGTCATGTCTGGGTCTCCTGTATATTAGGACAAGTACTAAGGGTGCACTGTTTAGTCATGTCTGGTCCCCTATATATTAGGACAAGTACTAAGGGTACACTGTGTAGCCATATTGGGTCTCCTATATATTAGGACAAGTACTAAGGCTGCTCTGTGTAGCCATATCTGGTCTCCTATATATTAGGACAAGTACTAAGCGTGCACTGTGTAGCCATGTCTGGGTCCCCTGCATATTAGGACAAGTACTAAGGGTGCACTGTGTAGCCATGTCTGGTCTCCTATATATTATGACAAGTACTAAGGGTGCACGGTGTAGCCATGTCTTGGTCCCCTGCATATTAGGACAAGCATTAGGGTGCACTGTGTAGTCATGTCTGGGTCCCCTATATTTGAGGACAAGTACTAAAGGTGCACTGTATAGTCATGTCTGGGTCTCCTGTATATTAGGATAAGTACTAAGGGTGCACTGTGTAGCCATGTCTGGGCCCCCTGTTTATTAGGACAAGTACTAAGGGGGCACTGTGTAGCCATGTCTGGTCCCCTATATATTAGGACAAGTACTAAGGGTGTACTGTGTAGTCATGTCTGGGTCCCCTGTGTATTAGGACAAGCATTAGGGTTCACTGTGTAGTCATGTCTGGGTCCACTATATATTAGGACAAGTACTAAGGGTGCACTGTGTAGCCATGTCTGGATCCCCTATATATTAAGACAAGTACTAAGGGTGCACTGTGTAGCCATGTCTGCGCCCCTTATGTATTAGAACAAGTACTAAGGGTGCACTGTGTAGCCATGTCTTGGTCCCCTGCATATTAGGACAAGTACTAAAGGTGCACTGTGTAGCCATGTCTTTGTTCCCCCGCATATTAGGACAAGAACTAAGGGTGCACTGTGTAGCCATGTCTTGGTTCCCTGCATATTAAGACAAGTACTAAGGGTGAACTGTGTAGCCATGTCTGGGTCCCCTATATATTAGGACAAGTACTAAGGGTGCACTATGTACCCATATTTGGTCTCCTATATATTAGGACAAGTACGAAGGGTGCACTGTGTAGCCATATCTGGTCTCCTATATATTAGGACAAGTACTAAGTGTGCACTGTGTAGCCATGTCTGGGTCCCCTGCATATTAGGACAAGTACTAAGGGTGAACTGTGTAGCCATGTCTTTGTTCCCCTGCATATTAGGACAAGTACTAAGGGTGCACTGTGTGGCCTTGTCTGGGTCCCCTATATATTAGGACAAGTACTAAGGGTGCACTGTGTAGCCATGTCTGGTCCCCTATATATAAGGACAAGTACTAAGGGTGTACTGTGTAGCCATGTCTGGTCCCCTATATATTAGGACAAGTACTAAGGGTGCACTGTGTAGTCATGTCTGGGTCCCCTATATATTAGGACAAGTACTAAGGGTGCACTGTGTAGCCATGTCTGGTCCCCTATATATTAGGACAAGTACTAAGGGTGCACTGTGTAGTCATGTCTGGGTCCCCTATATATTAGGACAAGTACTAAGGGTGTACTGTGTAGTCATGTCTGCCTCCCCTGTGTATTAGGGCAAGCATTAGGGTGCACTGTGTAGTCATGTCTGGGTCCGCTATATATTAGGACAAGTACTAAGGGTGCACTGTGTAGCCATGTCTGGGTCCCCTATATATTAGGACAAGTACTAAGGGTGCACTGTGTAGCCATGTCTGCGCCCCTTAGGTATTAGAACAAGTACTAAGGCTGCACTGTGTAGCCACGTCTGGGTCCCTATGTATTAGGACAAGTACTAAGGGTGCACTGTGTAGCCATGTCTGGGTCTCCTATATATTAGGACAAGTACTAAGGGTGCACTGTGTAGCCATGTCTGTGTCCTCTGTATATTAGGACAAGTACTAAGGGTGCACTGTGTAGCCATGTCTGGGTCCCCTATATATTAGGACAAGTACTAAGGGTGCACTGTGTAGCCATATCTAGTATTCTATATATTAGGACAAGTACTAAGGGTGCACTGTGTAGCCATGTCTGGGTCCCCTGCATATTAGGACAAGTACTAAGGGTGCACTGTGTAGCCATGTCTTTGTTCCCCTGCATATTAGGACAAGTACTAATGGTGCACTGTGTAACCATATCTGGTCTCCTATATATTAGGACAAGTACCAAGGGTGCACTGTGAACCCGTATCTGGTCTCTTATATATTAGGACAAGTACTAAGGGTGCACTGTGTAGCCATATCTGGTCTCCTATATATTAGGACAAGTACTAAGGGTGCACTGTGTATTCACGTCTGGGTCCGCCGCATATTAGGACAAGTACTAAAGGTGCACTGTGTAGTCATGTCTGGGTCCCTATATATTAGGACAAGTACTAAGGGTGCACTGTGTAGCCATGTCTGGTCCCCTATATATGAGGACAAGTACTAAGGGTGCACTGTGTAGCCATATCTGGTCTCCTATATATTAGGACAAGTACTAAGGGTGCACTGTGTAGCCATATCTGGTCTCCTATATATTAGGACAAGTACTAAGGGTGCTCTGTGTAGTCACGTCTGGGTCCGCCGCATATTAGGACAAGTACTAAAGGTGCACTGTGTAGTCATGTCTGGGTGCCTATATATTAGGACAAGTACTAAGGGTGCACTGTGTAGTCATGTCTGGGTCCCCTATATATTAGGACAAGTACTAAGGGTGCACTGTGCAGCCATGTCTGGGTCTCCTATATATTAGGACAAGTACTAAGGGTGCACTGTGTAGTCATCTCTGGGTCCCCTATATATTAGGACAAGTACTAAGGGTGCACTGTGTAGCCATGTCTGGTCTCCTATATATTAGGACAAGTACTAAGGGTGCACTGTGTAGTCATGTCTGGGTCCCCTATATATTAGGACAAGTACTAAGGGTGCACTGTGTAGTCATGTCTGGGTCCCCTATATATTAGGACTAGTACTAATGGTGCACTGTGTAGCCATGTCTGGTCCCCTATATATTAGGACAATTACTAAGGGTGTACAGTGTAGTCATGTCTGCGTCCCCTGTGTATTAGGACAAGCATTAGGGTGCACTGTGTAGCCATGTCTGGGTCCCCTATATATTAGGACAAATACTAAGGGTGCACTGTGTAGCCACGTCTGGGTCCCTATGTATTAGAACAAGTACTAAGGGTGCACTGTGTATCCATATCTGGTATCCTATATATTAGGAGAAGTACTAAGGGTGCACTGTGTAGCCATGTCTGGGTCCCCTGCATATTAGGTCAAGTACTAAGGGTGCACTGTGTAGCCATGTCTGGTCCCCTATATATTAGGACAAGTACTAAGGGTTCACTGTGTAGCCATATTGGGTCTCCTATATATTAGGACAAGTACTAAGGGTGCACTGTGTAGCCATATCTGGTCTCCTATATATTAGGACAAGTACTAAGCGTGCACTGTGTAGCCATGTCTGGGTCCCCTGCATATTAGGACAAGTACTAAGGGTGCACTGTGTAGCCATGTCTGGTCTCCTATATATTAGGACAAGTACTAAGGGTGCACGGTGCAGCCATGTCTTGGTCCCCTGCATATTAGGACAAGCATTAGGGTGCACTGTGTAGTCATGTCTGGGTCCCCTATATATTAGGACAAGTACTAAGGGTGCATTGTGTAGCCATGTCTGGGTCTCCTATATATTAGGACAAGTACTAAGGGTGCACTGTGTAGTCATGTCTGGGTGCCTATATATTAGGACAAGTACTAAGGGTGCACTGTGTAGCCATGTCTGGTCCCCTATATATTAGGACAAGTACTAAAAGTACACTGTGTAGCCATATTGGGTCTCCTATATATTAGGACAAGTACCAAGGGTGCACTGTGTAGCCATATCTGGTCTCCTATATATTAGGACAAGTACTAAGGGTGCACTGTGTAGCCATGTCTGGGTCCCCTGCATATTAGGACAAGTACTTAGGGTGCACTGTGTAGCCATGTCTGCTCTCCTATATATTAGGACAAGTACTAAGGGTGCACGGTGTAGCCATGTCTTGGTCCCCTGCATATTAGGACAAGCATTAGGGTGCACTGTGTAGTCATGTCTGGGTCCCCTATATATTAGGACAAGTACTAAGGGTGCACTGTGTAGCCATGTCTGGGTCTCCTATATATTAGGACAAGTACTAAGGGTGCACTGTGTAGTCATGTCTGGTCCCCTTTATATTAGGACAAGTACTAAGGGTGCACTGTGTAGCCATGTCTGGTCCCCTATATATTAGGACAAGTACTAAGGGTGCACTGTGTAGTCATGTCTGGGTCCCCTATATATTAGGACAAGTACTAAGGGTGTACTGTGTAGCCATGTCTGGTCCCCTATATATTAGGACAAGTACTAAGGGTGCACTGTGTAGCCATGTCTGGTCCCCTATATATTAGGACAATTACTAAGGGTGTACAGTGTAGTCATGTCTGCGTCCCCTGTGTATTAGGACAAGCATTAGGGTGCACTGTGTAGTCATGTCTGGGTCCCCTATATATTAGGACAAGTACTAAGGGTGCACTGTGTAGCCATGTCTGGGTCCCCTATATATTAGGACAAATACTAAGGGTGCACTGTGCAACCATGTCTGCGCCCCTTATGTATTAGAACAAGTACTAAGGCTGCACTGTGTAGCAACGTCTGGGTCCCTATGTACTAGAACAAGTACTAAGGGTGCACTGTGTAGCCATATCTGGTATCCTATATATTAGGACAAGTACTAAGGGTGCACTGTGTAGCCATGTCTGGGTCCCCTGCATATTAGGACAAGTACTAAGGGTGCACTGTGTAGCCATGTCTTTGTTCCCCTGCATATTAGGACAAGTACTAAGGGTGCACTGTGTACCCATATCTGGTCTCCTATATATTAGGACAAGTACTAAGGGTGCACTGTGAAGTCATGTCTGGGTCCCCATATATTAGGACAAGTACTACGGGTGCACTGTGTAGTCATGTCTGGGTCCCTATATATTAGGACAAGTACTAAGGGTGCACTGTGTAGTCACGTCTGGGTCCCCCATATATTAGGACAAGTACTAAGGGTGCACTGTGTAGCCATGTCTGGGTACCCATATATTAGGAGAAGTACTAAGCGTGCACTGTGTAGTCATGTCTGGGTCCCTATATTTTAGGACAAGTACTATAGGTGTCCTGTGTAGCTATGTCTTGGTCCATTGCATATTAGGACAAGTACTAAGGGTGCACTGTGTATCCATGTGTGGGTGCCCTATATATTAGGACAAGTACTAAGGATGCACTGTGTATCCATGTGTGGGTGCCCTATATATTAGGACAAGTATTAAGGGTGCCCTGTGTAGTAATGTCTGGGTCCTCATATATATAAGGACAAGTACTAAGGGTGCACTGTGTAGCCATGTCTGGGTCGCTATATATTAGGACAAGTACTAAGGGTGCACTGTGTAGTCATGTCTGGGTCTCCTGTATATTAGGACAAGTACTAAGGGTGCACTGTTTAGTCATGTCTGGTCCCCTATATATTAGGACAAGTACTAAGGGTGCACTGTGTAGTCATGTCTGGTCCCCTATATATTAGGACAAGTACTAAGGGTGCACTGTGTAGCCATATCTGGTCCCCTATATATTAGGACAAGTACTAAGGGTGCACGGTGTAGCCATGTCTTGGTCCCCTGCATATTAGGACAAGCATTAGGGGGCACTGTGTAGTCATGTCTGGGTCACCTATATATTAGGACAAGTACTAAGGGTGCACTGTGTAGCCATGTCTAGGTCTCCTATATATTAGGACAAGTACTAAGGGTTCACTGTGTAGACATGTCTGGTCCCCTATATATTAGGACAAGTACTAAGGGTGCACGGTGTACACATGTCTTGGTCCCCTGCATATTAGGACAAGCATTAGGGTGCACTGTGTAGTCATGTCTGGGTCACCTATATATTAGGACAAGTACTAAGGGTGCACTGTGTAGCCATGTCTGGGTCTCCTATATATTAGGACAAGTACTGAGGGTGCACTGTGTAGCCATGTCTGGTCCCCTATATATTAGGACTAGTACTAAGGGTGCACTGTGTAGTCATGTCTGGGTCCCCTATATATTAGGACAAGTACTAAGGGTGTACTGTGTAGCCATGTCTGGTCCCCTATATATTAGGACAAGTACTAAGGGTGCACGGTGTAGTCATTTCTGGGTCCCCTATATATTAGGACAAGTACTAAGAGTGCACTGTGTAGCCATGTCTGGTCCCCTATATATTAGGACAAGTACTAAGGGTGTACTGTGTAGTCATGTCTGGGTCCCCTGTGTATTAAGACAAGCATTAGGGTGCACTGTGTAGTCATGTCTGGGTCCCCTATATATTAGGACAAGTACTAAGGGTGCACTGTGTAGTCATGTCTGGGTCCCCTATATATTAGGGCAAGTACTAAGGGTGCACTGTGTAGTCATGTCTGGGTCCCCTATATATTAGGACAAGTACTAAGGGTGCACTGTGTAGTCATGTCTGGGTCCCCCATATATTAGGACAAGTACTAAGGGTGCACTGTGTAGCCATGTCTGGGTACCCATATATTAGGAGAAGTACTAAGCGTGCACTGTGTAGTCATGTCTGGGTCCCTATATATTAGGACAAGTACTATAGGTGTCCTGTGTAGCTATGTCTTGGTCCATTGCATATTAGGACAAGTACTAAGGGTGCACTGTGTATCCATGTGTGGGTGCCCTATATATTAGGACAAGTACTAAGGATGCACTGTGTATCCATGTGTGGGTGCCCTATATATTAGGACAAGTATTAAGGGTGCCCTGTGTAGTATTGTCTGGGTCCTCATATATATAAGGACAAGTACTAAGGGTGCACTGTGTAGCCATGTCTGGGTCCCTATATATTAGGACAAGTACTAAGGGTGCACTGTGTAGTCATGTCTGGGTCTCCTGTATATTAGGACAAGTACTAAGGGTGCACTGTTTAGTCATGTCTGGGTCTCCTGTATATTAGGACAAGTACTTAGGGTGCACTGTGTAGCCATGTCTGAGTCCCTATATATTAGGATAAGTACTAAGGGTGCACTGTGTAGTCATGTCTGGGTCTCCTATATATTAGGACAAGTACTAAGGGTGCACTGTGTAGTCATGTCTGGGTCTCCTGTATATTAGGATAAGTACTAAGGGTGCACTGTGTAGCCATGTCTGGGCCCCCTGTATATTAGGACAAGTACTAAGGGGGCACTGTGTAGCCATGTCTGGTCCCCTATATATTAGGACAAGTACTAAGGGTGTACTGTGTAGTCATGTCTGGGTTCCCTGTGTATTAGGACAAGCATTAGGGTGCACTGTGTAGTCATGTCTGGGTCCCCTATATATTAGGACAAGTACTAAGGGTGCACTGTGTAGCCATGTCTGGTCCCCTATATATTAGGACAAGTACTAAGGGTGCACTGTTTAGTCATGTCTGGGTCTCCTATATATTAGGACAAGTACTAAGGGTGCACTGTGTAGTCATGTCTGGGTCTCCTGTATATTAGGATAAGTACTAAGGGTGCACTGTGTAGCCATGTCTGGGCCCCCTGTCTATTAGGACAAGTACTAAGGGGGCACTGTGTAGCCATGTCTGGTCCCCTATATATTAGGACAAGTACTAAGGGTGTACTGTGTAGTCATGTCTGGGTCCCTTGTGTATTAGGACAAGCATTAGGGTGCACTGTGTAGTCATGTCTGGGTCACCTATATATCAGGACAAGTACTAAGGGTGCACTGTGTAGCCATGTCTGGGTACCCTATATATTAGGACAAGTACTAAGGGTGCACTGTGTAGCCATGTCTTGGTCCCCTGCATATTAGGACAAGTACTAAGGGAGCACTGTGTAGCCATGTCTTTGTTCCCCTGCATATAAGGACAAGTACTAAGGCTGTATTGTGTAGCCATGTCTGCGCCCCTTATGTATTAGAACAAGTACTAAGGGTGCACTGTGTAGCCATGTCTGGGTCCTCTGTATATTAGGACAAGTACTAAGGGTGCACTGTGTAGCCATGTCTTGGTCCCCTGCATATTAGGACAAGTACTAAGGGTGCACTGTGTAGCCATGTCTTTGTTCCCCTGCATATAAGGACAAGTACTAAGGCTGTATTGTGTAGCCATGTCTGCGCCCCTTATGTATTAGAACAAGTAGTAAGGGTGCACTGTGTAGCCATGTCTGGGTCCTCTGTATATTAGGACAAGTACTAAGGGTGCACTGTGTAGCAATATCTGGTCTCCTATATATTAGGACAAGTACTAAGGGTGCACTGTGTAGCCATATCTGGTCTCCTATATATTAGGACAAGTACTAAGGGTGCACTGTGTAGCCGTATCTGGTCTCCTATATATTTGGACAAGTACTAAGGGTGTACTGTGTAGGTATGTCTGGGTCCCCTGCATATTAGGACAAGTACTAAGGGTGCACTGTGTAGCCATGTCTGGGTCCCCTGCATATTAGGACAAGCACTAAGGGTGCAATGTGTAGCCATGTCTTTGTTCCCCTGCATATTGGGACAAGTACTAAGGGTGCACTGTGTGGCCATGTCTGGGTCCCCTATATATTAGGACTAGTACTAAGGGTGCACTGTGTAGCCATGTCTGGTCCCCTATATATTAGGACAAGTACTAAGGGTGTACTGTGTAGCCATGTCTGGTCCCCTATATATTAGGACAAGTACTAAGGGTGCCCTTTGTTGTCATGTCTGGGTCCCCTATATATTAGGACAAGTACTAAGGGTGCACTGTGTAGCCATGTCTGGTCCCCTATATATTAGGACAAGTACTAAGGGTGCACTGTGTAGCCTTGTCTGGGTCCCCTATATATTAGGACAAGTACTAAGGGTGTACTGTGTAGCCCTGTCTTGGTCCCCTGCATATTAGGACAAGTACTAAGGGTGCACTGTGTAGCCATATCTGGTCTCCTATATATTAGGACAATTACTAAGGGTGCACTGTGTAGTCATGTCTGGGTCCCTATATATTAGGACAAGTACTAAAGGTGCACTCTGTAGTCATGTCTGGGTCACTATATATTAGGACAAGTACTAAGGGTGCACTGTGTAGTCATGTCTGGGTCCCTATATATTAGAACAAGTACTAAGTGTGCCCTGTGTAACCATGTCTGGGTCCCCAGTGTATTAGAACAAGCATTAGGGTGCACTGTGTATTCATGTCTGGGTCCCCTATATATTAGGACAAGTACTAAGGGTGCACTGTGTGCCCATATCTGGTCTCCTATATATTAGGACAAGTACTAAGCGTGCACTGTGTAGCCATATCTGGTCTGCTATATATTAGGATAAGTACTGAGGGTGCACTGTGTAGTCATGTCTGGGTCCCTATATATTAGGACAAGTACTAAGGGTGCACTGTGTAGCCATGTCTGGGTCCCTTTATATTAGGATAAGTACTAAGGGTGCACTGTGTAGCCATGTCTGGGTCCCTGTATATTAGGACAAGTACTAAGGGTGCACTCTGTAATCATGTCTGGGTCCCTATATATTAGGACAAGTACTAAGGGTGCACTGTGTAGTCATGTCTGGGTCCCTATATATTAGAACAAGTACTAAGGGTGCACTGTGTAGCCATGTCTTGGTCCCCTGCATATTAGGACAAGTACTAAGGGTGCACTGTGTAGCCATCTCTTTGTTCCCCTGCATATAAGGACAAGTACTAAGGCTGTATTGTGTAGCCATGTCTGCGCCCCTATGTATTAGAACAAGCACTAAGGGTGCACTGTGTAGCCATGTCTGGGTCCTCTGTATGTTAGGACAAGTACTAAGGGTGCACTGTGTAGCCATGTCTGAGTCCTCTATATATTAGGACAAGTACTAAGGGTGCACTGTGTCGCCATATCTGGTCTCCTATATATTAGGACAAGTACTAAGGGTGCACTGTGTAGCCATGTCTGGGTCCCCTGCATATTAGGACAAGTACTAAGGGTGCACTGTGTAGCCATGTCTTTGTTCCCCTACATATTAGGACAAGTACTAAGGGTGCACTGTGTGGCCATGTCTGGGTCCCCTATATATTAGGACAAGTACTAAGGGTGCACTGTGTAGCCATGTCTGGTCCCCTATATATTAGGACAAGTACTAAGGGTGTACTGTGTAGCCATGTCTGGTCCCCTATATATTAGGACAAGTACTAAGGGTGCACGGTGTAGTCATGTCTGGGTCCCCTATATATTAGGACAAGTACTAAGCGTGCACTGTGTAGCCATGTCTTGGTCCCCTGCATATTAGGACAAGCATTAGGGTGCACTGTGTAGTCATGTCTGGGTCCCCTATATATTAGGACAAGTACTAAGGGTGCACTGTGTAGCCATGTCTGGTCCCCTATATATTAGGACAAGTACTAAGGGTGCACTGTGTAGTCATGTCTGGGTCTCCTATATATTAGGACAAGTACTAAGGGTGCACTGTGTAGTCATGTCTGGGTCTCCTGTATATTAGGATAAGTACTAAGGGTGCACTGTGTAGCCATGTCTGGGCCCCCTGTCTATTAGGACAAGTACTAAGGGGGCACTGTGTAGCCATGTCTGGTCCCCTATATATTAGGACAAGTACTAAGGGTGTACTGTGTAGTCATGTCTGGGTCCCCTGTGTATTAGGACAAGCATTAGGGTGCACTGTGTAGTCATGTCTGGGTCACCTATATATCAGGACAAGTACTAAGGGTGCACTGTGTAGCCATGTCTGGGCCCCCTGTATATTAGGACAAGTACTAAGGGGGCACTGTGTAGCCATGTCTGGTCCCCTATATATTAGGACAAGTACTAAGGGTGTACTGAGTAGTCATGTCTGGGTCCCCTGTGTATTAGGACAAGCATTAGGGTGCACTGTGTAGTCATGGCTGGGTCCCCTATATATTAGGACAAGTACTAAGGGTGCACTGTGTAGCCATGTCTGGGTCCCCTATATATTAGGACAAGTACTAAGGGTGCACTGTGTAGCCATGTCTGGGTCTCCTATATATTAGGACAAGTACTAAGGGTGCACTGTGTAGTCATGTCTGGGTCCCCTATATATTAGGACAATAACTAAGGGTGCACTGTGTAGCCATGTCTGGTCCCCTATATATTAGGACAAGTACTAAGGGTGCACTGTGTAGTCATGTCTGGGTCTCCTGTATATTAGGATAAGTACTAAGAGTGTACTGTGTAGCCATGTCTGGTCCCCTATATATTAGGAAAAGTACTAAGGGTGCATTGTGTAGCCATGTCTGGTCCCCTATATATTAGGACAAGTACTAAGGGTGCACTGTGTAGTCATGTCTGGGTCCCCTATATATTAGGACAATAACTAAGGGTGCACTGTGTAGCCATGTCTGGTCCCCTATATATTAGGACAATAACTAAGGGTGCACTGTGTAGCCATGTCTGGTCCCCTATATATTAGGACAAGTACTAAGGGTGTACTGTGTAGCCATGTCTGGTCCCCTATATATTAGGAAAAGTACTAAGGGTGCATTGTGTAGCCATGTCTGGTCCCCTATATATTAGGACAAGTACTAAGGGTGCACTGTGTAGTCATGTCTGGGTCCCCTATATATTAGGACAAGTACTAAGGGTGTACTGTGTAGTCATGTCTGGGTCCCCTATATATTAGGACAAGTACTAAGGGTGCACTGTGTAGTCATTTCTGGGTCCCCTATATATTAGGACAAGTACTAAGAGTGCACTGTGTAGCCATGTCTGGTCCCCTATATATTAGGACAAGTACTAAGGGTGTACTGTGTAGTCATGTCTGGGTCCCCTGTGTATTAGGACAAGCATTAGGGTGCACTGTGTAGTCATGTCTGGGTCCCCTATATATTAGGACAAGTACTAAGGGTGCACTGTGTAGTCATGTCTGGGTCTCCTGTATATTAGGACAAGTACTAAGGGTGCACTGTGTAACCATATCTGGTCTCCTATATATTAGGACAAGTACTAAGGGTGCACTGGGTAGCCATATCTGGTCTCCTATATATTAGGACAAGTACTAAGGGTGCACTGTGTAGCCATATCTGGTCTCCTATATATTAGGACAAGTACTAAGGGTGTACTGTGTAGTCATGTCTGGGTCCCCTATATATTAGGACAAGTACTAAGGGTGCACTGTGTAGCCATGTCTGAGTCCCTATATATTAGGATAAGTACTAAGGGTGCACTGTGTAGTCATGTCTGGGTCTCCTGTATATTAGGATAAGTACTAAGGGTGCACTGTGTAGCCATGTCTGGGCCCCCTGTATATTAGGACAAGTACTAAGCGTGCACTGTGTAGCCATGTCTGGTCCCCTATATATTAGGACAAGTACTAAGGGTGTACTGTGTAGTCACGTCTGGGTCCCCTGTGTATTAGGACAAGCATTAGGGTGCACTGTGTAGTCATGTCTGGGTCCCCTATATATTAGGACAAGTACTAAGGGTGCACTGTGTAGCCATGTCTGGGTCCCCTATATTTTAGGACAAGTACTAAGGGTGCACTGTGTAGTCATGTCTGGGTCTCCTGTATATTAGGATAAGTACTAAGGGTGCACTGTGTAGTCATTTCCGGGTCCCCTATATATTAGGACAAGTACTAAGAGTGCACTGTGTAGCCATGTCTGGTCCCCTATATATTAGGACAAGTACTAAGGGTGTACTGTGTAGTCATGTCTGGGTCCCCTGCATATTAGGACAAGTACTAAGGGTGTACTGTGTAGCCATGTGTTGGTTCCCAGCATATTAAGACAAGTACTAAGGCTGTTTTGTGTAGCCATGTCTGCGCCCCTTATGTATTAGAACAAGTACTAAGGGTGCACTGTGTCGCCATGTCTAGGTCCCCTGCATATTAGGACAAGTACTAAGGGTGCACTATGTAGCCATGTCTGGGTCCCCTATATATTGGGAAAAGTACTAAGGGTGCACTATGTACCCATATTTGGTCTCCTATATATTAGGACAAGTACTAAGGGTGCACTATGTACCCATATTTGGTCTCCTATATATTAGGACAAATACTAAGGGTGCACTGTGTAGCCATATCTGGTCTCATATATATTAGGACAAGTACTAAGGGTGCACTGTGTAGCCATGTCTTTGTTCCCCTACATATTAGGACAAGTACTAAGGGTGCACTGTGTGGCCATATCTGGGTCCCCTATATATTAGGACAAGTACTAAGGGTGCACTGTGTAGCCATGTCTGTTCCCCTATATATTAGGACAAGTACTAAGGGTGTACTGTGTAGCCATGTCTGGTCCCCTATATATTAGGACAAGTACTAAGGGTGCACTGTGTAGTCATGTCTGGGTCCCCTATATATTAGGACAAGTACTAAGCGTGCACTGTGTAGCCATGTCTTGGTCCCCTGCCTATTAGGACAAGCATTAGGGTGCACTGTGTAGTCATGTCTGGGTCCCCTATATATTAGGACAAGTACTAAGGGTGCACTGTGTAGCCATGTCTGGTCCCCTATATATTAGGACAAGTACTAAGGGTGCACTGTGTAGTCATGTCTGGGTCTCCTAAATATTAGGACAAGTACTAAGGGTGCACTGTGTAGTCATGTCTGGGTCTCCTGTATATTAGGATAAGTACTAAGGGTGCACTGTGTAGCCATGTCTGGGCCCCCTGTATATTAGGACAAGTACTAAGGGGGCACTGTGTAGCCATGTCTGGTCCCCTATATATTAGGACAAGTACTAAGGGTGTACTGTGTAGTCATGTCTGGGTCCCCTGTGTATTAGGACAAGCATTAGGGTGCACTGTGTAGTCATGTCTGGGTCCCCTATATATTAGGACAAGTACTAAGGGTGCACTGTGTAGCCATGTCTGGGTCTCCTATATATTAGGACAAGTACTAAGGGTGCACTGTGTAGTCATGTCTGGGTCTCCTGTATATTAGGATAAGTACTAAGGGTGCACTGTGTAGCCATGTCTGGGCCCCCTGTCTATTAGGACAAGTACTAAGGGGGCACTGTGTAGCCATGTCTGGTCCCCTATATATTAGGACAAGTACTAAGGGTGTACTGTGTAGTCATGTCTGGGTCCCCTGTGTATTAGGACAAGCATTAGGGTGCACTGTGTAGTCATGTCTGGGTCACCTATATATCAGGACAAGTACTAAGGGTGCACTGTGTAGCCATGTCTGGGCCCCCTGTATATTAGGACAAGTACTAAGGGGGCACTGTGTAGCCATGTCTGGTCCCCTATATATTAGGACAAGTACTAAGGGTGTACTGAGTAGTCATGTCTGGGTCCCCTGTGTATTAGGACAAGCATTAGGGTGCACTGTGTAGTCATGGCTGGGTCCCCTATATATTAGGACAAGTACTAAGGGTGCACTGTGTAGCCATGTCTGGGTCCCCTATATATTAGGACAAGTACTAAGGGTGCACTGTGTAGCCATGTCTGGGTCTCCTATATATTAGGACAAGTACTAAGGGTGCACTGTGTAGTCATGTCTGGGTCCCCTATATATTAGGACAATAACTAAGGGTGCACTGTGTAGCCATGTCTGGTCCCCTATATATTAGGACAAGTACTAAGGGTGCACTGTGTAGTCATGTCTGGGTCTCCTGTATATTAGGATAAGTACTAAGAGTGTACTGTGTAGCCATGTCTGGTCCCCTATATATTAGGAAAAGTACTAAGGGTGCATTGTGTAGCCATGTCTGGTCCCCTATATATTAGGACAAGTACTAAGGGTGCACTGTGTAGTCATGTCTGGGTCCCCTATATATTAGGACAATAACTAAGGGTGCACTGTGTAGCCATGTCTGGTCCCCTATATATTAGGACAATAACTAAGGGTGCACTGTGTAGCCATGTCTGGTCCCCTATATATTAGGACAAGTACTAAGGGTGTACTGTGTAGCCATGTCTGGTCCCCTATATATTAGGAAAAGTACTAAGGGTGCATTGTGTAGCCATGTCTGGTCCCCTATATATTAGGACAAGTACTAAGGGTGCACTGTGTAGTCATGTCTGGGTCCCCTATATATTAGGACAAGTACTAAGGGTGTACTGTGTAGTCATGTCTGGGTCCCCTATATATTAGGACAAGTACTAAGGGTGCACTGTGTAGTCATTTCTGGGTCCCCTATATATTAGGACAAGTACTAAGAGTGCACTGTGTAGCCATGTCTGGTCCCCTATATATTAGGACAAGTACTAAGGGTGTACTGTGTAGTCATGTCTGGGTCCCCTGTGTATTAGGACAAGCATTAGGGTGCACTGTGTAGTCATGTCTGGGTCCCCTATATATTAGGACAAGTACTAAGGGTGCACTGTGTAGTCATGTCTGGGTCTCCTGTATATTAGGACAAGTACTAAGGGTGCACTGTGTAACCATATCTGGTCTCCTATATATTAGGACAAGTACTAAGGGTGCACTGGGTAGCCATATCTGGTCTCCTATATATTAGGACAAGTACTAAGGGTGCACTGTGTAGCCATATCTGGTCTCCTATATATTAGGACAAGTACTAAGGGTGTACTGTGTAGTCATGTCTGGGTCCCCTATATATTAGGACAAGTACTAAGGGTGCACTGTGTAGCCATGTCTGAGTCCCTATATATTAGGATAAGTACTAAGGGTGCACTGTGTAGTCATGTCTGGGTCTCCTGTATATTAGGATAAGTACTAAGGGTGCACTGTGTAGCCATGTCTGGGCCCCCTGTATATTAGGACAAGTACTAAGCGTGCACTGTGTAGCCATGTCTGGTCCCCTATATATTAGGACAAGTACTAAGGGTGTACTGTGTAGTCACGTCTGGGTCCCCTGTGTATTAGGACAAGCATTAGGGTGCACTGTGTAGTCATGTCTGGGTCCCCTATATATTAGGACAAGTACTAAGGGTGCACTGTGTAGCCATGTCTGGGTCCCCTATATTTTAGGACAAGTACTAAGGGTGCACTGTGTAGTCATGTCTGGGTCTCCTGTATATTAGGATAAGTACTAAGGGTGCACTGTGTAGTCATTTCCGGGTCCCCTATATATTAGGACAAGTACTAAGAGTGCACTGTGTAGCCATGTCTGGTCCCCTATATATTAGGACAAGTACTAAGGGTGTACTGTGTAGTCATGTCTGGGTCCCCTGCATATTAAGACAAGTACTAAGGGTGTACTGTGTAGCCATGTGTTGGTTCCCAGCATATTAAGACAAGTACTAAGGCTGTTTTGTGTAGCCATGTCTGCGCCCCTTATGTATTAGAACAAGTACTAAGGGTGCACTGTGTCGCCATGTCTAGGTCCCCTGCATATTAGGACAAGTACTAAGGGTGCACTATTTAGCCATGTCTGGGTCCCCTGCATATTAGGACAAGTACTAAGGGTGCACTATTTAGCCATGTCTGGGTCCCCTATATATTGGGAAAAGTACTAAGGGTGCACTATGTACCCATATTTGGTCTCCTATATATTAGGACAAGTACTAAGGGTGCACTATGTACCCATATTTGGTCTCCTATATATTAGGACAAATACTAAGGGTGCACTGTGTAGCCATATCTGGTCTCATATATATTAGGACAAGTACTAAGGGTGCACTGTGTAGCCATGTCTTTGTTCCCCTACATATTAGGACAAGTACTAAGGGTGCACTGTGTGGCCATATCTGGGTCCCCTATATATTAGGACAAGTACTAAGGGTGCACTGTGTAGCCATGTCTGGTCCCCTATATATTAGGACAAGTACTAAGGGTGTACTGTGTAGCCATGTCTGGTCCCCTATATATTAGGACAAGTACTAAGGGTGCACTGTGTAGTCATGTCTGGGTCCCCTATATATTAGGACAAGTACTAAGCGTGCACTGTGTAGCCATGTCTTGGTCCCCTGCCTATTAGGACAAGCATTAGGGTGCACTGTGTAGTCATGTCTGGGTCCCCTATATATTAGGACAAGTACTAAGGGTGCACTGTGTAGCCATGTCTGGTCCCCTATATATTAGGACAAGTACTAAGGGTGCACTGTGTAGTCATGTCTGGGTCTCCTAAATATTAGGACAAGTACTAAGGGTGCACTGTGTAGTCATGTCTGGGTCTCCTGTATATTAGGATAAGTACTAAGGGTGCACTGTGTAGCCATGTCTGGGCCCCCTGTATATTAGGACAAGTACTAAGGGGGCACTGTGTAGCCATGTCTGGTCCCCTATATATTAGGACAAGTACTAAGGGTGTACTGTGTAGTCATGTCTGGGTCCCCTGTGTATTAGGACAAGCATTAGGGTGCACTGTGTAGTCATGTCTGGGTCCCCTATATATTAGGACAAGTACTAAGGGTGCACTGTGTAGCCATGTCTGGGTCTCCTATATATTAGGACAAGTACTAAGGGTGCACTGTGTAGTCATGTCTGGGTCCCCTATATATTAGGACAATAACTAAGGGTGCACTGTGTAGTCATGTCTGGGTCCCCTATATATTAGGACAAGTACTAAGGGTGCACTGTGTAGCCATGTCTGGGTCTCCTATATATTAGGACAAGTACTAAGGGTGCACTGTGTAGTCATGTCTGGGTCCCCTATATATTAGGACAATAACTAAGGGTGCACTGTGTAGCCATGTCTGGTCCCCTATATATTAGGACAAGTACTAAGGGTGCACTGTGTAGTCATGTCTGGGTCTCCTGTATATTAGGATAAGTACTAAGGGTGTACTGTGTAGCCATGTCTGGTCCCCTATATATTAGGAAAAGTACTAAGGGTGCATTGTGTAGCCATGTCTGGTCCCCTATATATTAGGACAAGTACTAAGGGTGCACTGTGTAGTCATGTCTGGGTCCCCTATATATTAGGACAAGTACTAAGATTGTACTGTGTAGCCATGTCTGGTCCCCTATATATTAGGACAAGTACTAAGGGTGCACTGTGTAGTCATTTCTGGGTCCCCTATATATTAGGACAAGTACTAAGAGTGCACTGTGTAGCTATGTCTGGTCCACTATATATTATGACAAGTACTAAGGGTGTACTGTGTAGTCATGTCTGGGTCCCCTGTGTATTAGGACAAGCATTAGGGTGCACTGTGTAGTCATGTCTGGGTCCCCTATATATTAGGACAAGTACTAAGGGTGCACTGTGTAGTCATGTCTGGGTCTCCTGTATATTAGGACAAGTACTAAGGGTGCACTGTGTAACCATATCTGGTCTCCTATATATTAGGACAAGTACTAAGGGTGTACTGTGTAGCCATGTCTGGTCCCCTATATATTAGGACAAGTACTAAGGGTGCACTGTGTAGTCATGTCTGGGTCCCCTATATATTAGGACAAGTACTAAGCGTGCACTGTGTAGCCATGTCTTGGTCCCCTGCCTATTAGGACAAGCATTAGGGTGCACTGTGTAGTCATGTCTGGGTCCCCTATATATTAGGACAAGTACTAAGGGTGCACTGTGTAGCCATGTCTGGTCCCCTATATATTAGGACAAGTACTAAGGGTGCACTGTGTAGTCATGTCTGGGTCTCCTAAATATTAGGACAAGTACTAAGGGTGCACTGTGTAGTCATGTCTGGGTCTCCTGTATATTAGGATAAGTACTAAGGGTGCACTGTGTAGCCATGTCTGGGCCCCCTGTATATTAGGACAAGTACTAAGGGGGCACTGTGTAGCCATGTCTGGTCCCCTATATATTAGGACAAGTACTAAGGGTGTACTGTGTAGTCATGTCTGGGTCCCCTATGTATTAGGACAAGCATTAGGGTGCACTGTGTAGTCATGTCTGGGTCCCCTATATATTAGGACAAGTACTAAGTGTGCACTGTGTAGCCATGTCTGGGTCCCCTATATATTAGGACAAGTACTAAGGGTGCACTGTGTAGCCATGTCTGGGTCTCCTATATATTAGGACAAGTACTAAGGGTGCACTGTGTAGTCATGTCTGGGTCCCCTATATATTAGGACAATAACTAAGGGTGCACTGTGTAGCCATGTCTGGTCCCCTATATATTAGGACAAGTACTAAGGGTGCACTGTGTAGTCATGTCTGGGTCTCCTGTATATTAGGATAAGTACTAAGGGTGTACTGTGTAGCCATGTCTGGTCCCCTATATATTAGGAAAAGTACTAAGGGTGCATTGTGTAGCCATGTCTGGTCCCCTATATATTAGGACAAGTACTAAGGGTGCACTGTGTAGTCATGTCTGTGTCCCCTATATATTAGGACAAGTACTAAGATTGTACTGTGTAGCCATGTCTGGTCCCCTATATATTAGGACAAGTACTAAGGGTGCACTGTGTAGTCATTTCTGGGTCCCCTATATATTAGGACAAGTACTAAGAGTGTACTGTGTAGCTATGTCTGGTCCCCTATATATTATGACAAGTACTAAGGGTGTACTGTGTAGTCATGTCTGGGTCCCCTGTGTATTAGGACAAGCATTAGGGTGCACTGTGTAGTCATGTCTGGGTCCCCTATATATTAGGACAAGTACTAAGGGTGCACTGTGTAGTCATGTCTGGGTCTCCTGTATATTAGGACAAGTACTAAGGGTGCACTGTGTAACCATATCTGGTCTCCTATATATTAGGACAAGTACTAAGGGTGCACTGGGTAGCCATATCTGGTCTCCTATATATTAGGACAAGTACTAAGGGTGCACTGTGTAGCCATATCTGGTCTCCTATATATTAGGACAAGTACTAAGCGTGCACTGTGTAGCCATGTCTTGGTCCCCTGCATATTAGGACAAGCATTAGGGTGCACTGTGTAGTCATGTCTGGGTCCCCTATATATTAGGACAAGTACTAAGGGTGCACTGTGTAGCCATGTCTGAGTCCCTATATATTAGGATAAGTACTAAGGGTGCACTGTGTAGTCATGTCTGGGTTTCCTGTATATTAGGATAAGTACTAAGGGTGCACTGTGTAGCCATGTCTGGGCCCCCTGTATATTTGGACAAGTACTAAGCGTGCACTGTGTAGCCATGTCTGGTCCCCTATATATTAGGACAAGTACTAAGGGTGTACTGTGTAGTCATGTTTGGGTCCCCTGTGTATTAGGACAAGCATTAGGGTGCACTGTGTAGTCATGTCTGGGTCCCCTATATATTAGGACAAGTACTAAGGGTGCACTGTGTAGCCATGTCTGGGTCCCCTATATTTTAGGACAAGTACTAAGGGTGCACTGTGTAGTCATGTCTGGGTCTCCTGTATATTAGGATAAGTACTAAGGGTGCACTGTGTAGTCATTTCCGGGTCCCCTATATATTAGGACAAGTACTAAGAGTGCACTGTGTAGCCATGTCTGGTCCCCTATATATTAGGACAAGTACTAAGGGTGCACTGTGTCGCCATGTCTAGGTCCCCTGCATATTAGGACAAGTACTAAGGGTGCACTATGTAGCCATGTCTGGGTCCCCTATATATTAGGAAAAGTACTAAGGGTGCACTATGTACCCATATTTGGTCTCCTATATATTAGGACAAGTACTAAGGGTGCACTATGTACCCATATTTGGTCTCCTATATATTAGGACAAATACTAAGGGTGCACTGTGTAGCCATATCTGGTCTCATATAAATTAGGACAAGTACTAAGGGTGCACTGTGTAGCCATGTCTTTGTTCCCCTACATATTAGGACAAGTACTAAGGGTGCACTGTGTGGCCATGTCTGGGTCCCCTATATATTAGGACAAGTACTTAGGGTGCACTGTGTAGCCATGTCTGGTCCCCTATATATTAGGACAAGTACTAAAGGTGTACTGTGTAGCCATGTCTGGTCCCCTATATATTAGGACAAGTACTAAGGGTGCACTGTGTAGTCATGTCTGGGTCCCCTATATATTAGGACAAGTACTAAGCGTGCACTGTGTAGCCATGTCTTGGTCCCCTGCATATTAGGACAAGCATTAGGGTGCACTGTGTAGTCATGTCTGGGTCCCCTATATATTAGGACAAGTACTAAGGGTGCACTGTGTAGCCATGTCTGGTCCCCTATATATTAGGACAAGTACTAAGGGTGCACTGTGTAGTCATGTCTGGGTCTCCTATATAGTAGGACAAGTACTAAGGGTGCACTGTGTAGTCATGTCTGGGTCTCCTGTATATTAGGATAAGTACTAAGGGTGCACTGTGTAGACATGTCTGGGCCCCCTGTCTATTAGGACAAGTACTAAGGGGGCACTGTGTAGCCATGTCTGGTCCCCTATATATTAGGACAAGTACTAAGGGTGTACTGTGTAGTCATGTCTGGGTCCCCTGTGTATTAGGACAAGCATTAGGGTGCACTGTGTAGTCATGTCTGGGTCACCTATATATCAGGACAAGTACTAAGGGTGCACTGTGTAGCCATGTCTGGGTCCCCTATATATTAGGACAAGTACTAATGGTGCACTGTGTAGCCATGTCTTGGTCCCCTGCATATTAGGACAAGTACTAAGGGAGCACTGTGTAGCCATGTCTTTGTTCCCCTGCATATAAGGACAAGTACTAAGGCTGTATTGTGTAGCCATGTCTGCGCCCCTTATGTATTAGAACAAGTACTAAGGGTGCACTGTGTAGCCATGTCTGGGTCCTCTGTATATTAGGACAAGTACTAAGGGTGCACTGTGTAGCCATGTCTTGGTCCCCTGCATATTAGGACAAGTACTAAGGGTGCACTGTGTAGCCATGTCTTTGTTCCCCTGCATATAAGGACAAGTACTAAGGCTGTATTGTGTAGCCATGTCTGCGCCCCTTATGTATTTGAACAAGTACTAAGGGTGCACTGTGTAGCCATGTCTGGGTCCTCTGTATATTAGGACAACTACTAAGGGTGCACTGTGTAGCCATGTCTGGGTCCCCTATATATTAGGACAAGTACTAAGGGTGCACTGTGTAGCCATGTCTGCGCCCCTTATGTATTAGAACAAGTACTAAGGCTGCACTGTGTAGCCACGTCTGGGTCCCTATGTATTAGGACAAGTACTTAGGGTGCACTGTGTAGCCATGTCTGGGTCTCCTATATATTAGGACAAGTACTAAGGGTGTACTGTGTAGCAATGTCTGGGTCCCCTATATATTAGGACAAGTACTAAGGGTGCACTGTGTAGCCATGTCTTTGTTCCCCTGCATATTAGGACAAGTTCTAAGGGGGCACTGTGTAGCCATGTCTGCGCCCCTTATGTATTAGAGCAAGTACTAAGGCTGCAATGTGTAGCCACGTCTGGGTCCCTATGTATTAGGACAGGTACTAAGGGTGTACTGTGTAGCCATGTCTGCTCCCCTATATATTAGGACAAGTACTAAGGGTGCACTGCGTAGTCATGTCTGGGTCCCCTATATATTAGGACAAGTACTAAGGGTGCACTGTGTAGCCATGTCTGGTCCCCTATATATTAGGACAAGTACTAAGGGTGTACTGTGTAGTCATGTCTGGGTCCCCAGTGTATTAGAACAAGCATTAGGGTGCACTGTGTAGTCATGTCTGGGTCCCCTATATATTAGGACAAGTACTAACGGTGCACTGTGTAGCCATGTCTGGGTCCCCTATATATTGGGACAAGTACTAAGGGTGCACTGTGTAGCCATGTCTGCGCCCCTTATGTATTAGAACAATTACTAAGGCTGCACTGTGTAGCCACGTCTGGGTCCCTATGTATTAGGACAAGTATTACGGGTGCACTGTGTAGCCATGTCTGGGTCTCCTATATATTAGGACAAGTACTAAGGGTGCACTGTGTAGCTATGTCTGGGTCCCCTATATATTAGGACAAGTACTAAGGGTGCACTGTGTAGCCATGTCTTTGTTCCCCTGCATATTAGGACAAGTACTAAGGGTGCACTGTGTAGCCATGTCTTTGTTCCCCTACATATTAAGACAAGTACTAAGGCTGTATTGTGTAGCCATGTCTGCGCCCGTTATGTATTAGAACAAGTGCTAACTGTGCCCTGTGGAGCCATGTCTGGTCTCCTACATATTAGGACAAGTACTAAGGGTGCACTGTGTACCCATATCTGGTCTCCTATATATTAGGACAAGTACTAAGGGTGCACTGTGTAGCCATATCTGGTCTCCTATATATTAGGACAAGTACTAAGGGTGCACTGTGTAGTCACATCTGGGTCCCCTGCATATTACGACAAGTACTAAGGGTGCACTGTGTAGCCATATCTGGTCCCCTATATATTAGGAAAAGTACTAAGGGTGCACTGTGTACCCATATCTGGTCTCCTATATATTAGGACAAGTACTAAGGGTGCATTGTGTAGCCATGTCTGGGTCTCCTGTATATTAGGACAAGTACTAAGGGTGCACTTTGTAGCCATGTCTGGGTCCCTATATATAAGGACAAGTACTAAGCGTGCACTGTGTAGCCATATCTGGTCTCCTATATATTAGGATAAGTACTAAGGGTGCACTGTGTAGTCATGTCTGGGTCCCTATATATTAGGACAAGTACTAAGGGTGCACTTTGTAGCCATGTCTGGGTCCCTATATATAAGGATAAGTACTAAGGGTGCACTGTGTAGCCATGTCTAGGTCCCCTATAAATTAGGACAAGTACTAAGGGTGCACTGTGTAGTCATATCTGGGTCCCTATGTATTAGAACAAGTACTAAGGGTGCACTGTGTAGCCATGTCTGGGTCCCTATATATTAGGATAAGTACTAAGGGTGCACTGTGTAGCCATGTCTGGGTCCCTATATATTAGGATAAGTACTAAGGGTGCACTGTGTAGCCATGTCTGGTCCCCTATATATTAGGACAAGTACTAAGGGTGCACTGTGTAGTCATGTCTGGGTCTCCTGTATATTAGGATAAGTACTAAGGGTGCACTGTGTAGCCATGTCTGGGCCCCCTGTATATTAGGACAAGTACTAAGGGTGCACTGTGTAGCCATGTCTGGTCCCCTATATATTAGGACAAGTACTAAGGGTGTACTGTGCAGTCATGTCTGGGTCCCCTGTGTATTAGGACAAGCATTAGGGTGCACTGTGTAGTCATGTCTGGGTCCCCTACATATTAGGACAAGTACTAAGGGTGCACTGTGTAGCCATGTCTGGGTCCCCTATATATTAGGACAAGTACTAAGGGTGCACTGTGTAGCCATGTCTGCGCCCCTTATGCATTAGAACAACTACTAAGGGTGCACTGTGTAGCCATGTCTTGGTCCCCTGCATATTAGGACAAGTACTAAAGGTGCACTGTGTAGCCATGTCTTGGTCCCCTGCATATTAAGACAAGTACTAAGGCTGTATTGTGTAGCCATGTCTGCGCCCCTTATGTATTAGAACAAGTACTAAGGGTGCACTGTGTAGCCATGTCTGGGTCCTCTGTATATTAGGACAAGTACTAAGGGTGCACTGTGTAGCCATGTCTGGTCTCCTATATATTAGGACAAGTACTAAGAGTGTACTATGTAGCCATGTCTGGGTCCCCTGCATATTAGGACAAGTACTAAGGCTGTATTGTGTAGCCATGTCTGCGCCCCTTATGTATTAGAACAAGTGCTAACTGTGCCCTGTGGAGCCATGTCTGGTCTCCTACATATTAGGACAAGTACTAAGGGTGCACTGTGTACCCATATCTGGTCTCCTATATATTAGGACAAGTACTAAGGGTGCACTGTGTAGCCATATCTGGTCTCCTATATATTAGGACAAGTACTAAGGGTCCACTGTGTAGTCACATCTGGGTCCCCTGCATATTAGGACAAGTACTAAGGGTGCACTGTGTAGCCATATCTGGTCCCCTATATATTAGGACAAGTACTAAGGGTGCACTGTGTAGCCATGTCTTTGTTCCCCTGCATATTAGGACAAGTTCTAAGGGGGCACTGTGTAGCCATGTCTGCGCCCCTTATGTATTAGAGCAAGTACTAAGGCTGCAATGTGTAGCCACGTTTGGGTCCCTATGTATTAGGACAGGTACTAAGGGTGTACTGTGTAGCCATGTCTGCTCCCCTATATATTAGGACAAGTACTAAGGGTGCACTGCGTAGTCATGTCTGGGTCCCCTATATATTAGGACAAGTACTAAGGGTGCACTGTGTAGCCATGTCTGGTCCCCTATATATTAGGACAAGTACTAAGGGTGTACTGTGTAGTCATGTCTGGGTCCCCAGTGTATTAGAACAAGCATTAGGGTGCACTGTGTAGTCATGTCTGGGTCCCCTATATATTAGGACAAGTACTAACGGTGCACTGTGTAGCCATGTCTGGGTCCTCTGTATATTAGGTCAAGTACTAAGGGTGCACTGTGTAGCCATATCTGGTCTCCTATATATTAGGACAAGTACTAAGGGTGCACTGTGTGGCTTTGTCTGGGTCCCCTATATATTAGGACAAGTACTAAGGGTGCACTGTGTAGCCATGTCTGGTCCCCTATATATTAGGACAAGTACTAAGGGTGCACTGTGTTGTCATGTCTGGGTCCCCTATATATTAGGACAAGTACTAAGGGTGCACTGTGTAGCCATGTCTGCGCCCCTTATGTATTAGAACAAGTACTAAGGGTGCACTGTGTAGCCACGTCTGGATCCCTATGTATTAGGACAAGTACTAAGGGAGCACTGTGTAGCCATGTCTGGATCCCCTATATATTAGGACAAGTACTAAGGGTGCACTGTGTAGCCATGTCTGGGTCTCCTGTATATTAGGACAAGTACTAAGGGTGCACTGTGTAGCCATGTCTTTGTTCCCCTGCATATTAGGACAAGTACTAAGGCTGTATTGTGTAGCCATGTCTGCGCCCCTTATGTATTAGAACAAGTACTAAGGGTGCACTGTGTAGCCATGTCTGGGTCCCCTATATATTAGGACAAGTACTAAGGGTGCACTGTGTAGCCATGTCTGCGCCCCTTATGTATTAGAACAAGTACTAAGGCTGCACTGTGTAGCCACGTCTGGGTCCCTATGTATTAGGACAAGTATTACGGGTGCACTGTGTAGCCATGTCTGGGTCTCCTATATATTAGGACAAGTACTAAGGGTGCACTGTGTAGCTATGTCTGGGTCCCCTATATATTAGGACAAGTACTAAGGGTGCACTGTGTAGCCATGTCTTTGTTCCCCTGCATATTAGGACAAGTACTAAGGGTGCACTGTGTAGCCATGTCTTTGTTCCCCTGCATATTAAGACAAGTACTAAGGCTGTATTGTGTAGCCATGTCTGCGCCCGTTATGTATTAGAACAAGTGCTAACTGTGCCCTGTGGAGCCATGTCTGGTCTCCTACATATTAGGACAAGTACTAAGGGTGCACTGTGTACCCATATCTGGTCTCCTATATATTAGGACAAGTACTAAGGGTGCACTGTGTAGCCATATCTGGTCTCCTATATATTAGGACAAGTACTAAGGGTGCACTGTGTAGTCACATCTGGGTCCCCTGCATATTACGACAAGTACTAAGGGTGCACTGTGTAGCCATATCTGGTCCCCTATATATTAGGAAAAGTACTAAGGGTGCACTGTGTACCCATATCTGGTCTCCTATATATTAGGACAAGTACTAAGGGTGCATTGTGTAGCCATGTCTGGGTCTCCTGTATATTAGGACAAGTACTAAGGGTGCACTTTGTAGCCATGTCTGGGTCCCTATATATAAGGACAAGTACTAAGCGTGCACTGTGTAGCCATATCTGGTCTCCTATATATTAGGATAAGTACTAAGGGTGCACTGTGTAGTCATGTCTGGGTCCCTATATATTAGGACAAGTACTAAGGGTGCACTTTGTAGCCATGTCTGGGTCCCTATATATAAGGATAAGTACTAAGGGTGCACTGTGTAGCCATGTCTAGGTCCCCTATAAATTAGGACAAGTACTAAGGGTGCACTGTGTAGTCATATCTGGGTCCCTATGTATTAGAACAAGTACTAAGGGTGCACTGTGTAGCCATGTCTGGGTCCCTATATATTAGGATAAGTACTAAGGGTGCACTGTGTAGCCATGTCTGGGTCCCTATATATTAGGATAAGTACTAAGGGTGCACTGTGTAGCCATGTCTGGTCCCCTATATATTAGGACAAGTACTAAGGGTGCACTGTGTAGTCATGTCTGGGTCTCCTGTATATTAGGATAAGTACTAAGGGTGCACTGTGTAGCCATGTCTGGGCCCCCTGTATATTAGGACAAGTACTAAGGGTGCACTGTGTAGCCATGTCTGGTCCCCTATATATTAGGACAAGTACTAAGGGTGTACTGTGCAGTCATGTCTGGGTCCCCTGTGTATTAGGACAAGCATTAGGGTGCACTGTGTAGTCATGTCTGGGTCCCCTACATATTAGGACAAGTACTAAGGGTGCACTGTGTAGCCATGTCTGGGTCCCCTATATATTAGGACAAGTACTAAGGGTGCACTGTGTAGCCATGTCTGCGCCCCTTATGCATTAGAACAACTACTAAGGGTGCACTGTGTAGCCATGTCTTGGTCCCCTGCATATTAGGACAAGTACTAAAGGTGCACTGTGTAGCCATGTCTTGGTCCCCTGCATATTAAGACAAGTACTAAGGCTGTATTGTGTAGCCATGTCTGCGCCCCTTATGTATTAGAACAAGTACTAAGGGTGCACTGTGTAGCCATGTCTGGGTCCTCTGTATATTAGGACAAGTACTAAGGGTGCACTGTGTAGCCATGTCTGGTCTCCTATATATTAGGGCAAGTACTAAGAGTGTACTATGTAGCCATGTCTGGGTCCCCTGCATATTAGGACAAGTACTAAGGCTGTATTGTGTAGCCATGTCTGCGCCCCTTATGTATTAGAACAAGTGCTAACTGTGCCCTGTGGAGCCATGTCTGGTCTCCTACATATTAGGACAAGTACTAAGGGTGCACTGTGTACCCATATCTGGTCTCCTATATATTAGGACAAGTACTAAGGGTGCACTGTGTAGCCATATCTGGTCTCCTATATATTAGGACAAGTACTAAGGGTCCACTGTGTAGTCACATCTGGGTCCCCTGCATATTAGGACAAGTACTAAGGGTGCACTGTGTAGCCATATCTGGTCCCCTATATATTAGGACAAGTACTAAGGGTGCACTGTGTACCCATATCTGGTCTCCTATATATTAGGACAAGTACTAAGGGTGCACTGTGTAGCCATGTCTGGGTCTCCTGTATATTAGGACAAGTACTAAGGGTGCACTTTGTAGCCATGTCTGGGTCCCTATATATAAGGACAAGTACTAAGCGTGCACTGTGTAGCCATATCTGGTCTCCTATATATTAGGATAAGTACTAAGGGTGCACTGTGTAGTCATGTCTGGGTCCCTATATATTAGGACAAGTACTAAGGGTGCACTTTGTAGCCATGTCTGGGTCCCTATATATAAGGATAAGTACTAAGGGTGCACTGTGTAGCCATGTCTGGGTCCCTATATATTAGGACAATTACTAAGGGTGCACTGTGTAGTCATGTCTGGGTCCCTATGTATTAGAACAAGTACTAAGGGTGCACTGTGTAGCCATGTCTGGGTCCCTATATATTAGGATAAGTACTAAGGGTGCACTGTGTAGCCATGTCTGGGTCCCTATATATTAGGATAAGTACTAAGGGTGCACTGTGTAGCCATGTCTGGTCCCCTATATATTAGGACAAGTACTAAGGGTGCACTGTGTAGTCATGTCTGGGTCTCCCGTATATTAGGATAAGTACTAAGGGTGCACTGTGTAGCCATGTCTGGGCCCCCTGTATATTAGGACAAGTACTAAGGGTGCACTGTGTAGCCATGTCTGGTCCCCTATATATTAGGACAAGTACTAAGGGTGTACTGTGTAGTCTTGTCTGGGTCCCCTGTGTATTAGGACAAGCATTAGGGTGCACTGTGTAGTCATGTCTGGGTCCCCTACATATTAGGACAAGTACTAAGGGTGCACTGTGTAGCCATGTCTGGGTCCCCTATATATTAGGACAAGTACTAAGGGTGCACTGTGTAGCCATGTCTGCGCCCCTTATGCATTAGAACAACTACTAAGGGTGCACTGTGTAGCCATGTCTTGGTCCCCTGCATATTAGGACAAGTACTAAGGGTGCACTGTGTAGCCATGTCTTGGTCCCCTGCATATTAAGACAAGTACTAAGGCTGTATTGTGTAGCCATGTCTGCGCCCCTTATGTATTAGAACAAGTACTAAGTTGCACTGTGTAGCCATGTCTGGGTCCTCTGTATATTAGGACAAGTACTAAGGGTGCACTGTGTAGCCATGTCTGGTCTCCTATATATTAGGACAAGTACTAAGAGTGTACTATGTAGCCATGTCTGGGTCCCCTGCATATTAGGACAAGTACTAATGGAGCAGTATGTGGCCATGTCTTGGTCCCCTGCATATTAAGACAAGTACTAAGGCTGTATTGTGTAGCCATGTCTGCGCCCCTTATGTATTAGAACAAGTGCTAACTGTGCCCTGTGGAGCCATGTCTGGTCTCCTACATATTAGGACAAGTACTAAGGGTGCACTGTGTACCCATATCTGGTCTCCTATATATTAGGACAAGTACTAAGGGTGCACTGTGTAGCCATATCTAGTCTCCTATATATTAGGACAAGTACTAAGGGTGCACTGTGTAGTCACATCTGGGTCCCCTGCATATTAGGACAAGTACTAAGGGTGCACTGTGTAGCCATATCTGGTCCCCTATATATTAGGACAAGAACTAAGGGTGCACTGTGTACCCATATCTGGTCTCCTATATATTAGGACAAGTACTAGGGGTGCACTGTGTAGCCATGTCTGGGTCTCCTGTATATTAGGACAAGTACTAAGGGTGCACTGTATAGCCATGTCTGGTCTCCTATATATTAGGACAAGTACTAAGCGTGCACTGTGTAGCCATATCTGGTCTCCTATATATTAGGATAAGTACTAAGGGTGCACTGTGTAGTCATGTCTGGGTCCCTATATATTAGGACAAGTACTAAGGGTGCACTGTGTAGCCATGTCTGGGTCCCTATATATTAGGACAAGTACTAAGGGTGCACTGTGTAGTCATGTCTAGGTCCCTATGTATTAGGACAAGTACTAAGGGTGCACTGTGTAGCCATGTCTGGGTCCCTATATATTAGGATAAGTACTAAGGGTGCTCTGTGTAGCCATGTCTGGGTACCTATATATTAGGATAAGTACTAAGGGTGCACTGTGTAGCCATGTCTGGTCCCCTATATATTAGGACAAGTACTAAGGGTGCACTGTGTAGTCATGTCTGGGTCTCCTTTATATTAGGATAAGAACTAAGGGTGCACTGTGTAGCCATGTCTGGGCCCCCTGTATATTAGGACAAGTACTAAGGGGGCACTGTGTAGCCATGTCTGGTCCCCTATATATTAGGACAAGTACTAAGGGTGTACTGTGTAGTCATGTCTGGGTCCCCTGTGTATTAGGACAAGCATTAGGGTGCACTGTGTAGTCATGTCTGGGTCCCCTATATATTAGGACAAGTACTAAGGGTGCACTGTGTAGCCATGTCTGGGTCCCCTATATATTAGGACAAGTACTAAGGGTGCACTGTGTAGCCATGTCTGCGCCCCTTATGCATTAGAACAACTACTAAGGGTGCACTGTGTAGTCATGTCTTGGTCCCCTGCATATTAGGACAAGTACTAAGGGTGCACTGTGTAGCCATGTCTTTGTTCCCCTGCATATAAGGACAAGTACTAAGGCTGTATTGTGTAGCCATGTCTGCGCCCCTTATGTATTAGAACAAGTACTAAGGGTGCACTGTGTAGCCATGTCTGGGTCCTCTGTATATTAGGACAAGTACTAAGGGTGCACTGTGTAGCCATATCTGGTCTCCTATATATTAGGACAAGTACTAAGGGTGCACTGTGTAGCCATATCTGGTCCCCTATATATTAGGACAAGTACTAAGGGTGCACTGTGTAGCCGTATCTGGTCTCCTATATATTAGGACAAGTACTAAGGGTGTACTGTGTAGCCATGTCTAGGTCCCCTGCATATTAGGACAAGTACTAAGGGTGCACTGTGTAGCGATGTCAGGGTCCCCTGCATATTAGGACAAGTACTAAGGGTGCACTGTGTAGCCATGTCTTTGTTCCCCTGCATATTAGGACAAGTACTAAGGGTGCACTGTGTGGCCATGTCTGCGTACCCTATATATTAGGACAAGTACTAAGGGTGCACTGTGTAGTCATGTCTGGTCCCCTATATATTAGGACAAGTACTAAGGGTGAACTGTGTTGTCATGTCTGGGTCCCCTATATATTAGGACAAGTACTAAGGGTGCACTGTGTAGCCATGTCTGGCCCCCTATATATTAGGACAAGTACTAAGGGTGCACTGTGTAGCCATGTCTGGGTCCACTATATATTAGGACAAGTACTAAGGGTGTACTGTGTAGCCATGTCTGGTCCCCTAAATATTAGGACAAGTACTAAGGGTGCACTGTGTAGTCATGTCTGGGTCCCCTATATATTAGGACAAGTACTAAGGGTGCGTTGTGTAGCCATGTCTGGTCCCCTATATATTAGGACAAGTACTAAGGGTGCACTGTGTAGTCATGTCTGGGTCCCCTATACATTAGGACAAGTACTAAGGGTGCACTGTGTAGCCATGTCTGGGTCCCCTATATTTTAGGACAAGTACTAAGGGTGCACTGTGTAGCCATGTCTGGGTCCCCTATATATTAGGACAAGTACTAAGGGTGCACTGTGTAGCCATGTCTGCGCCCCTTATGTATTAGAACAAGTACTAAGGCTGCACTGTGTAGCCACGTCTGGGTCCCTATGTATTAGGACAAGTACTTAGGGTGCACTGTGTAGCCATGTCTGGGTCTCCTATATATTAGGACAAGTACTAAGGGTGTACTGTGTAGCAATGTTTGGGTCCCCTATATATTAGGACAAGTACTAAGGGTGCACTGTGTAGCCATGTCTTTGTTCCCCTGCATATTAGGACAAGTACTAAGGGGGCACTGTGTAGCCATGTCTGCGCCCCTTATGTATTAGAGCAAGTACTAAGGCTGCAATGTGTAGCCACGTCTGGGTCCCTATGTATTAGGACAGGTACTAAGGGTGTACTGTGTAGCCATGTCTGCTCCCCTATATATTAGGACAAGTACTAAGGGTGCACTGTGTAGCCATGTCTGGTCCCCTATATATTAGGACAAGTACTAAGGGTGTACTGTGTAGTCATGTCTGGGTCCCCAGTGTATTAGAACAAGCATTAGGGTGCACTGTGTAGTCATGTCTGGGTCCCCTATATATTAGGACAAGTACTAACGGTGCACTGTGTAGCCATGTCTGGGTCCCCTATATATTAGGACAAGTACTAAGGGTGCACTGTGTAGCCATGTCTGCGCCCCTTATGTATTAGAACAAGTACTAAGGCTGCACTGTGTAGCCACGTCTGGGTCCCTATGTATTAGGACAAGTACTAAGGGTGCACTGTGTAGCCATGTCTGGGTCTCCTATATATTAGGACAAGTACTAAGGGTGCACTGTGTAGCTATGTCTGGGTCCCCTATATATTAGGACAAGTACTAAGGGTGCACTGTGTAGCCATGTCTTTGTTCCCCTGCATATTAGGACAAGTACTAAGGGTGCACTGTGTAGCCATGTCTTTGTTCCCCTGCATATTAAGACAAGTACTAAGGCTGTATTGTGTAGCCATGTCTGCGCCCGTTATGTATTAGAACAAGTGCTAACTGTGCCCTGTGGAGCCATGACTGGTCTCCTACATATTAGGACAAGTACTAAGGGTGCACTGTGTACCCATATCTGGTCTCCTATATATTAGGACAAGTACTAAGGGTGCACTGTGTAGCCATATCTGGTCTCCTATATATTAGGACAAGTACTAAGGGTGCACTGTGTAGTCACATCTGGGTCCCCTGCATATTACGACAAGTACTAAGGCTGCACTGTGTAGCCATATCTGGTCCCCTATATATTAGGACAAGTACTAAGGGTGCACTGTGTACCCATATCTGGTCTCCTATATATTAGGACAAGTACTAAGGGTGCATTGTGTAGCCATGTCTGGGTCTCCTGTATATTAGGACAAGTACTAAGGGTGCACTTTGTAGCCATGTCTGGGTCCCTATATATAAGGACAAGTACTAAGCGTGCACTGTGTAGCCATATCTGGTCTCCTATATATTAGGATAAGTACAAAGGGTGCACTGTGTAGTCATGTCTGGGTCCCTATATATTAGGACAAGTACTAAGGGTGCACTTTGTAGCCATGTCTGGGTCCCTATATATAAGGATAAGTACTAAGGGTGCACTGTGTAGCCATGTCTGGGTCCCTATATATTAGGACAATTACTAAGGGTGCACTGTGTAGTCATGTCTGGGTCCCTATGTATTAGAACAAGTACTAAGGGTGCACTGTGTAGCCATGTCTGGGTCCCTGTATATTAGGATAAGTACTAAGGGTGCACTGTGTAGCCATGTCTGGGTCCCTATATATTAGGATAAGTACTAAGGGTGCACTGTGTAGCCATGTCTGGTCCCCTATATATTAGGACAAGTACTAAGGGTGCACTGTGTAGTCATGTCTGGGTCTCCTGTATATTAGGATAAGTACTAAGGGTGCACTGTGTAGCCATGTCTGGGCCCCCTGTATATTAGGACAAGTACTAAGGGTGCACTGTGTAGCCATGTCTGGTCCCCTATATATTAGGACAAGTACTAAGGGTGTACTGTGTAGTCATGTCTGGGTCCCCTGTGTATTAGGACAAGCATTAGGGTGCACTGTGTAGTCATGTCTGGGTCCCCTACATATTAGGACAAGTACTAAGGGTGCACTGTGTAGCCATGTCTGGGTCCCCTATATATTAGGACAAGTACTAAGGGTGCACTGTGTAGCCGTGTCTGCGCCCCTTATGCATTAGAACAACTACTAAGGGTGCACTGTGTAGCCATGTCTTGGTCCCCTGCATATTAGGACAAGTACTAAGGGTGCACTGTGTAGCCATGTCTTGGTCCCCTACATATTAAGACAAGTACTAAGGCTGTATTGTGTAGCCATGTCTGCGCCCCTTATGTATTAGAACAAGTACTAAGTTGCACTGTGTAGCCATGTCTGGGTCCTCTGTATATTAGGACAAGTACTAAGGGTGCACTGTGTAGCCATGTCTGGGTCCTCTGTATATTAGGACAAGTACTAAGAGTGTACTATGTAGCCATGTCTGGGTCCCCTGCATATTAGGACAAGTACTAATGGTGCAGTATGTGGCCATGTCTTGGTCCCCTGCATATTAAGACAAGTACTAAGGCTGTATTGTGTAGCCATGTCTGCGCCCCTTATGTATTAGAACAAGTGCTAACTGTGCCCTGTGGAGCCATGTCTGGTCTCCTACATATTAGGACAAGTACTAAGGGTGCACTGTGTACCCATATCTGGTCTCCTATATATTAGGACAAGTACTAAGGGTGCACTGTGTAGCCATATCTAGTCTCCTATATATTAGGACAAGTACTAAGGGTGCACTGTGTAGTCACATCTGGGTCCCCTGCATATTAGGACAAGTACTAAGGGTGCACTGTGTAGCCATATCTGGTCCCCTATATATTAGGACAAGAACTAAGGGTGCACTGTGTACCCATATCTGGTCTCCTATATATTAGGACAAGTACTAGGGGTGCACTGTGTAGCCATGTCTGGGTCTCCTGTATATTAGGACAAGTGCTAAGGGTGCACTGTATAGCCATGTCTGGTCTCCTATATATTAGGACAAGTACTAAGCGTGCACTGTGTAGTCATATCTGGTCTCCTATATATTAGGATAAGTACTAAGGGTGCACTGTGTAGTCATGTCTGGGTCCCTATATATTAGGACAAGTACTAAGGGTGCACTGTGTAGCCATGTCTGGGTCCCTATATATTAGGACAAGTACTAAGGGTGCACTGTGTAGTCATGTCTGGGTCCCTATGTATTAGGACAAGTACTAAGGGTGCACTGTGTAGCCAGGTCTGGGTCCCTATATATTAGGATAAGTACTAAGGGTGCTCTGTGTAGTCATGTCTGGGTACCTATATATTAGGACAAGTACTAAGGGTGCACTGTGTAGTCATGTCTGGGTCTCCTTTATATTAGGATAAGAACTAAGGGTGCACTGTGTAGCCATGTCTGGGCCCCCTGTATATTAGGACAAGTACTAAGGGGGCACTGTGTAGCCATGTCTGGTCCCATATATATTAGGTCAAGTACTAAGGGTGTACTGTGTAGTCATGTCTGGGTCCCCTGTGTATTAGGACAAGCATTAGGGTGCACTGTGTAGTCATGTCTGGGTCCCCTATATATTAGGACAAGTACTAAGGGTGCACTGTGTAGCCATGTCTGGTCCCCTATATATTAGGACAAGTACTAAGGGTGCACTGTGTAGTCATGTCTGGGTCTCCTTTATATTAGGATAAGAACTAAGGGTGCACTGTGTAGCCATGTCTGGGCCCCCTGTATATTAGGACAAGTACTAAGGGGGCACTGTGTAGCCATGTCTGGTCCCATATATATTAGGTCAAGTACTAAGGGTGTACTGTGTAGTCATGTCTGGGTCCCCTGTGTATTAGGACAAGCATTAGGGTGCACTGTGTAGTCATGTCTGGGTCCCCTATATATTAGGACAAGTACTAAGGGTGCACTGTGTAGCCATGTCTGGGTCCCCTATATATTAGGACAAGTACTAAGGGTGCACTGTGTAGCCATGTCTGCGCCACTTATGCATTAGAACAACTACTAAGGGTGCACTGTGTAGTCATGTCTTGGTCCCCTGCATATTAGGACAAGTACTAAGGGTGCACTGTGTAGCCATGTCTTTGTTCCCCTGCATATAAGGACAAGTACTAAGGCTGTATTGTGTAGCCATGTCTGCGCCCCTTATGTATTAGAACAAGTACTAAGGGTGCACTGTGTAGCCATGTCTGGGTCCTCTGTATATTAGGACAAGTACTAAGGGTGCACTGTGTAGCCATATCTGGTCCCCTATATATTAGGACAAGTACTAAGGGTGCACTGTGTAGCCGTATCTGGTCTCCTATATATTAGGAAAAGTACTAAGGGTGTACTGTGTAGCCATGTCTGGGTCCCCTGCATATTAGGACAAGTACTAAGGGTGCACTGTGTAGCGATGTCTGGGTCCCCTGCATATTAGGACAAGTACTAAGGGTGCACTGTGTAGCCATGTCTTTGTTCCCCTGCACATTAGGACAAGTACTAAGGGTGCACTGTGTGGCCATGTCTGGGTACCCTATATATTAGGACAAGTACTAAGGGTGCACTGTGTAGTCATGTCTGGTCCCCTATATATTAGGACAAGTACTAAGGGTGTACTGTGTAGCCATGTTTGGTCCCCTATATATTAGGACAAGTACTAAGGGTGAACTGTGTTGTCATGTCTGGGTCCCCTATATATTAGGACAAGTACTAAGGGTGCACTGTGTAGCCATGTCTGGCCCCCTATATATTAGGACAAGTACTAAGGGTGCACTGTGTAGCCATGTCTGGGTCCACTATATATTAGGACAAGTACTAAGGGTGTACTGTGTAGCCATGTCTGGTCCCCTAAATATTAGGACAAGTACTAAGGGTGCACTGTGTAGTCATGTCTGGGTCCCCTATATATTAGGACAAGTACTAAGGGTGCGTTGTGTAGCCATGTCTGGTCCCCTATATATTAGGACAAGTACTAAGGGTGCACTGTGTAGTCATGTCTGGGTCCCCTATACATTAGGACAAGTACTAAGGGTGCACTGTGTAGCCATGTCTGGGTCCCGTATATTTTAGGACAAGTACTAAGGGTGCACTGTGTAGCCATGTCTGGGTCCCCTATATATTAGGACAAGTACTAAGGGTGCACTGTGTAGCCACGTCTGGGTCCCTATGTATTAGGACAAGTACTATGGATGCACTGTGTAGCCATGTCTGGGTCCCCTATATATTAGGACAAGTACTAAGGGTGCACTGTGTAGCCATGTCTGCGCCCCTTATGTATTAGAACAAGTACTAAGGCTGCACTGTGTAGCCACGTCTGGGTCCCTATGTATTAGGACAAGTACTAAGGGTGCACTGTGTAGCCATGTCTGGGTCTCCTATATATTAGGACAAGTACTAAGGGTGTACTGTGTAGCAATGTCTGGGTCCCCTATATATTAGGACAAGTACTAAGGGTGCACTGTGTAGCAATGTCTTTGTTCCCCTGCATATTAGGACAAGTACTAAGGGGGCACTGTGTAGCCATGTCTACGCCCCTTATGTATTAGAGCAAGTACTAAGGCTGCAATGTGTAGCCACGTCTGGGTCCCTATGTATTAGGACAGGTACTAAGGGTGTACTGTGTAGCCATGTCTGCTCCCCTATATATTAGGACAAGTACTAAGGGTGCACTGCGTAGTCATGTCTGGGTCCCCTATATATTAGGACAAGTACTAAGGGTGCACTGTGTAGCCATGTCTGGTCCCCTATATATTAGGACAAGTACTAAGGGTGTACTGTGTAGTCATGTCTGGGTCCCCAGTGTATTAGAACAAGCATTAGGGTGCACTGTGTAGTCATGTCTGGGTCCCCTATATATTAGGACAAGTACTAACGGTGCACTGTGTAGCCATGTCTGGGTCCCCTATATATTAGGACAAGTACTAAGGGTGCACTGTGTAGCCATGTCTGCGCCCCTTATGTATTAGAACAAGTACTAAGGCTGCACTGTGTAGCCACGTCTGGGTCCCTATGTATTAGGACAAGTACTAAGGGTGCACTGTGTAGCCATGTCTGGGTCTCCGATATATTAGGACAAGTACTAAGGGTGCACTGTGTAGCTATGTCTGGGTCCCCTATATATTAGGACAAGTACTAAGGGTGCACTGTGTAGCCATGTCTTTGTTCCCCTGCATATTAGGACAAGTACTAAGGGTGCACTGTGTAGCCATGTCTTTGTTCCCCTGCATATTAAGACAAGTACTAGGGCTGTATTGTTTAGCCATGTCTGTTCCCCTTATGTGATTGTTCTCAGCAAGAGAAACGACGTAATCTTGTAGATATGATACCTTTTAATGGCTAACAAAAATACATGATGTTATAATAGCGAGCTTTCGTACCAACGCAGGGTACTTCTTCCGGCTAAAATGGATTGGATCTGAAGAGGCATGCATATTTATACACACTTATAACATACATACTTATGACAAGGCACAGATATGGATGTGATTGGTTCGCACTTAAAAGGAGTTCTGCAAAACAGAAAACAAACTTTTTTTGTCTAGGCACTGATAGCGGAGTGAAAGTTTTATGATCCCTAAATTACTGTTGGAGGGGGGGAGGTCAGCAGGCTTGACTTTCTACAAGAGATACACAAACATTTTTAGCTAAATACTGATAAGGGAGTGAAAGTTAATGGCCCCTGAATTACTGCTGATGGGGGTCTTATCTGTGCAATCAAGTCTCACACTTCCCATTCACGCATAAATCCTGGGGAATAATTTAACCCAGTATTCAGCGTGTCAAAGGTTGTTATCAATTTATATTCCCAAATTCTTCTGTGGTTTTGTGACTTGAAACCACCCTTCAATATCAAAACTCTCATATCTCCTATGTCATGACCGTGGTTAGAGAAGTGTTCGGCCACAGGTAATTCTCTTCTTCTGTGTTCAATCGTGTGGCGATGAGATCTCATCCTGGCTTTGAGTTTCTGTCCTGTTTCTCCAACATAAAGACCCCCAACAGGACATTTACTGCACATGATTAGGTACACCACATTGGACGAGGAACATGTAAATGTCCCTGGGATCTTATAGTCCTGCTGTGTGTTGGGAATCCGTATCCTGTCCGCAGTCAGTATATGTGAGCAGGTCTTACAGCTCCTTACATTACAGGGATAAGTTCCTTTTTGTGTGTCAGAGGGTAATGCACTCCTGATTATAAAGTTCCTCAAGTTAGGGGGTTGCCTGTAACACAGAAGCGGAGGGTCCGGGAATATGGTTTTCAGACGGTCATCCTTGTGCAGGGTATGGTGGAGTTTTCTTGCGGTTTTCCTTAGTACCTCTAGTTGCGGATTGTAGGTCACTACTAGAGGCACACGATTGTTTCTTTCCTTCTCCTTGTATTGGAGTAGTTGACTTCTGGGTATCCTGGTGGCTCTGGTGATTTGGTCATCAATTGAGGTGGGATGGTAGCCCTGATTTATAAATGTTCTTTTAAGATGGTACAAGTGTTCCTCTCTGTCTGTTGGGTTGGAGCAGATCCGGTTGTATCTGATGGCCTGGCTGTAGACAATGGACTTTTTGATGTGTTTAGGATGGAAACTGTCCCATCTGAGGTATGTAGGCCGATCAATCGGTTTTTGGTACAGGGATGTCTGTATTGAGTTATTTGAAATCTTTATGGTGGTGTCCAAAAAGTTGATTTCTGTATGCGAGTAGTTTAATGTCAGGTTTATGGTGGGGTGGAATGCATTGAATCTTTCATGGAATTTTATTAATTCTTGTTCGGTGTTGGTCCAGATGATCATGATGTCATCAATGTAGCGGAAGTAGGCCAATGGTTTGCTGGGGCAAGAGGCCAGAAAGTCACTCTCCAGTTTTGCCATAAAAAGGTTGGCATATTGCGGTGCCATTTTACTGCCCATGGCAGTCCCTGTGAGTTGCAGGAATTTCTCTTTGCCAAAGGAGAAATAATTGTGTGTGAGAATGAATCTTGTGAGTTGTAGCACTGCATCAGAGGCAACCCCATTGGCCTCAAGGTGCGCCTGGCAGGCAGTCAGTCCATCCTCGTGTGGGATGTTGGAATACAAGGATTCCACATCCATAGTGGCCAGGATGGTGCCATTGGGGAGGGGACCTACAGTTGACAGTTTGTTCAGTAGGTCCGTGGTGTCTTGCAGGTAGCTGATTGTGTTTCTCACCAGTGGTTTGAGGATGCCTTCCACCCATCCTGAGATTCCTTCAGTGAGGGTTCCCACACCTGAGATAATCGGTCTTCCTGGGTTGCCAGCTTTGTGTAGTTTTGGAAGCATGTAGAATGTCCCCACCTTGGGGTTCTCCGGTATCAAGTCCAGAAGTTTTGTGGAGCCCACAGACAGGCTTCTAATGACCCTTCTCAATTCCCTCACATATGTCTGAGTCGGGTCTTGATTCAGTTTGGTGTAGTATCTGGTGTCCGTCAGCTGTCTGTTTGCTTCCTTTTTGTAGTCCGATGTGTTCATGAGGACTATAGCACCACCCTTATCTGCAGGCTTAATTGTGATTTCCTTGTTGCTCTTAAGTGCATGGATGGCCCTTCTTTCCTGCATATTGATATTAAATGTTTCACTTCCATGCTTGTCCAGTATAGTGGATTGCACTGCATGCCTAAAGGAGTCTATGTATTTGTCCAAAGTGCGACTCCGGCCAGGAGGGGGCGTCCAATCAGACTTCTTTTTGGCCCCAAGTTTATCCTGTGTTTGTGTGCTTGAAAGGCCTGTGTCCTCTTTATCATGAAAGAATTCTTTCAGTCTTAGTCTTCTGAAATATTCCTCCATGTCACTACAAAGTTCCGTTTTGTCAAGTGTTTTAGTGGGACAGAATGAAAGTCCCCTGGAGAGGACACTGAGCTCCACCTTACTGGGGTTGTGAGATGACAGATTGATAACACAGCTGACTTTACCTTTGTCCGTGTCCCGTTGGGGGTTCTGTTCCCTCCCGCCAGACTCGGGGTGCTCCTGATCTGTGTTTGGGTACAGGCCTGCTTTGAGTCGAAGTCTCTGGAGTTTCTTTTCCTTGTTCTGAATAAGGCAGCATCGTAGTGTTGTGTAAAAGTGTTGCATTTCCAGGTTCACGTCCTCTGTAAGTGTATTTCTTAAAGTTTGTATGTCCATGAGGGCCTTATTCTTGTTGCTGTAGAAGACGTGGATAAGGTGATTCCGCAGTCTCTCAGAAGTCCTGTGGCAAAGACGTTGTGCATAACGAGTGTTGTAAGTGTGCAGAGTTGGGTTCTTTAGGCAGAGGCCTTTGGGAATTAGATGTTCCTTCTTGCATCTGGCTAGAAAGAAAATGTCGCTGTCCAGTTGTGCCAACTTCTTCAGAAGATGTTTCAGTTCCATTTTTGTACGGTACATTCTGGTATCCTCCATTAGGTATAATGAAAACAAAGATCTGGTACCGTGTTAGCCAGTAGAGCAAAATGTGATTGTTCTCAGCAAGAGAAACGACGTAATCTTGTAGATATGATACCTTTTAATGGCTAACAAAAATACATGATGTTATAATAGCGAGCTTTCGTACCAACGCAGGGTACTTCTTCCGGCTAAAATGGATTGGATCTGAAGAGGCATGCATATTTATACACACTTATAACATACATACTTATGACAAGGCACAGATATGGATGTGATTGGTTCGCACTTAAAAGGAGTTCTGCAAAACAGAAAACAAACTTTTTTTGTCTAGGCACTGATAGCGGAGTGAAAGTTTTATGATCCCTAAATTACTGTTGGAGGGGGGGAGGTCAGCAGGCTTGACTTTCTACAAGAGATACACAAACATTTTTAGCTAAATACTGATAAGGGAGTGAAAGTTAATGGCCCCTGAATTACTGCTGATGGGGGTCTTATCTGTGCAATCAAGTCTCACACTTCCCATTCACGCATAAATCCTGGGGAATAATTTAACCCAGTATTCAGCGTGTCAAAGGTTGTTATCAATTTATATTCCCAAATTCTTCTGTGGTTTTGTGACTTGAAACCACCCTTCAATATCAAAACTCTCATATCTCCTATGTCATGACCGTGGTTAGAGAAGTGTTCGGCCACAGGTAATTCTCTTCTTCTGTGTTCAATCGTGTGGCGATGAGATCTCATCCTGGCTTTGAGTTTCTGTCCTGTTTCTCCAACATAAAGACCCCCAACAGGACATTTACTGCACATGATTAGGTACACCACATTGGACGAGGAACATGTAAATGTCCCTGGGATCTTATAGTCCTGCTGTGTGTTGGGAATCCGTATCCTGTCCGCAGTCAGTATATGTGAGCAGGTCTTACAGCTCCTTACATTACAGGGATAAGTTCCTTTTTGTGTGTCAGAGGGTAATGCACTCCTGATTATAAAGTTCCTCAAGTTAGGGGGTTGCCTGTAACACAGAAGCGGAGGGTCCGGGAATATGGTTTTCAGACGGTCATCCTTGTGCAGGGTATGGTGGAGTTTTCTTGCGGTTTTCCTTAGTACCTCTAGTTGCGGATTGTAGGTCACTACTAGAGGCACACGATTGTTTCTTTCCTTCTCCTTGTATTGGAGTAGTTGACTTCTGGGTATCCTGGTGGCTCTGGTGATTTGGTCATCAATTGAGGTGGGATGGTAGCCCTGATTTATAAATGTTCTTTTAAGATGGTACAAGTGTTCCTCTCTGTCTGTTGGGTTGGAGCAGATCCGGTTGTATCTGATGGCCTGGCTGTAGACAATGGACTTTTTGATGTGTTTAGGATGGAAACTGTCCCATCTGAGGTATGTAGGCCGATCAATCGGTTTTTGGTACAGGGATGTCTGTATTGAGTTATTTGAAATCTTTATGGTGGTGTCCAAAAAGTTGATTTCTGTATGCGAGTAGTTTAATGTCAGGTTTATGGTGGGGTGGAATGCATTGAATCTTTCATGGAATTTTATTAATTCTTGTTCGGTGTTGGTCCAGATGATCATGATGTCATCAATGTAGCGGAAGTAGGCCAATGGTTTGCTGGGGCAAGAGGCCAGAAAGTCACTCTCCAGTTTTGCCATAAAAAGGTTGGCATATTGCGGTGCCATTTTACTGCCCATGGCAGTCCCTGTGAGTTGCAGGAATTTCTCTTTGCCAAAGGAGAAATAATTGTGTGTGAGAATGAATCTTGTGAGTTGTAGCACTGCATCAGAGGCAACCCCATTGGCCTCAAGGTGCGCCTGGCAGGCAGTCAGTCCATCCTCGTGTGGGATGTTGGAATACAAGGATTCCACATCCATAGTGGCCAGGATGGTGCCATTGGGGAGGGGACCTACAGTTGACAGTTTGTTCAGTAGGTCCGTGGTGTCTTGCAGGTAGCTGATTGTGTTTCTCACCAGTGGTTTGAGGATGCCTTCCACCCATCCTGAGATTCCTTCAGTGAGGGTTCCCACACCTGAGATAATCGGTCTTCCTGGGTTGCCAGCTTTGTGTAGTTTTGGAAGCATGTAGAATGTCCCCACCTTGGGGTTCTCCGGTATCAAGTCCAGAAGTTTTGTGGAGCCCACAGACAGGCTTCTAATGACCCTTCTCAATTCCCTCACATATGTCTGAGTCGGGTCTTGATTCAGTTTGGTGTAGTATCTGGTGTCCGTCAGCTGTCTGTTTGCTTCCTTTTTGTAGTCCGATGTGTTCATGAGGACTATAGCACCACCCTTATCTGCAGGCTTAATTGTGATTTCCTTGTTGCTCTTAAGTGCATGGATGGCCCTTCTTTCCTGCATATTGATATTAAATGTTTCACTTCCATGCTTGTCCAGTATAGTGGATTGCACTGCATGCCTAAAGGAGTCTATGTATTTGTCCAAAGTGCGACTCCGGCCAGGAGGGGGCGTCCAATCAGACTTCTTTTTGGCCCCAAGTTTATCCTGTGTTTGTGTGCTTGAAAGGCCTGTGTCCTCTTTATCATGAAAGAATTCTTTCAGTCTTAGTCTTCTGAAATATTCCTCCATGTCACTACAAAGTTCCGTTTTGTCAAGTGTTTTAGTGGGACAGAATGAAAGTCCCCTGGAGAGGACACTGAGCTCCACCTTACTGGGGTTGTGAGAGTGAGCTACCTGCAAGACACCACGGACCTACTGAACAAACTGTCAACTGTAGGTCCCCTCCCCAATGGCACCATCCTGGCCACTATGGATGTGGAATCCTTGTATTCCAACATCCCACACGAGGATGGACTGACTGCCTGCCAGGCGCACCTTGAGGCCAATGGGGTTGCCTCTGATGCAGTGCTACAACTCACAAGATTCATTCTCACACACAATTATTTCTCCTTTGGCAAAGAGAAATTCCTGCAACTCACAGGGACTGCCATGGGCAGTAAAATGGCACCGCAATATGCCAACCTTTTTATGGCAAAACTGGAGAGTGACTTTCTGGCCTCTTGCCCCAGCAAACCATTGGCCTACTTCCGCTACATTGATGACATCATGATCATCTGGACCAACACCGAACAAGAATTAATAAAATTCCATGAAAGATTCAATGCATTCCACCCCACCATAAACCTGACATTAAACTACTCGCATACAGAAATCAACTTTTTGGACACCACCATAAAGATTTCAAATAACTCAATACAGACATCCCTGTACCAAAAACCGATTGATCGGCCTACATACCTCAGATGGGACAGTTTCCATCCTAAACACATCAAAAAGTCCATTGTCTACAGCCAGGCCATCAGATACAACCGGATCTGCTCCAACCCAACAGACAGAGAGGAACACTTGTACCATCTTAAAAGAACATTTATAAATCAGGGCTACCATCCCACCTCAATTGATGACCAAATCACCAGAGCCACCAGGATACCCAGAAGTCAACTACTCCAATACAAGGAGAAGGAAAGAAACAATCGTGTGCCTCTAGTAGTGACCTACAATCCGCAACTAGAGGTACTAAGGAAAACCGCAAGAAAACTCCACCATACCCTGCACAAGGATGACCGTCTGAAAACCATATTCCCGGACCCTCCGCTTCTGTGTTACAGGCAACCCCCTAACTTGAGGAACTTTATAATCAGGAGTGCATTACCCTCTGACACACAAAAAGGAACTTATCCCTGTAATGTAAGGAGCTGTAAGACCTGCTCACATATACTGACTGCGGACAGGATACGGATTCCCAACACACAGCAGGACTATAAGATCCCAGGGACATTTACATGTTCCTCGTCCAATGTGGTGTACCTAATCATGTGCAGTAAATGTCCTGTTGGGGGTCTTTATGTTGGAGAAACAGGACAGAAACTCAAAGCCAGGATGAGATCTCATCGCCACACGATTGAACACAGAAGAAGAGAATTACCTGTGGCCGAACACTTCTCTAACCACGGTCATGACATAGGAGATATGAGAGTTTTGATATTGAAGGGTGGTTTCAAGTCACAAAACCACAGAAGAATTTGGGAATATAAATTGATAACAACCTTTGACACGCTGAATACTGGGTTAAATTATTCCCCAGGATTTATGCGTGAATGGGAAGTGTGAGACTTGATTGCACAGATAAGACCCCCATCAGCAGTAATTCAGGGGCCATTAACTTTCACTCCCTTATCAGTATTTAGCTAAAAATGTTTGTGTATCTCTTGTAGAAAGTCAAGCCTGCTGACCTCCCCCCCTCCAACAGTAATTTAGGGATCATAAAACTTTCACTCCGCTATCAGTGCCTAGACAAAAAAAGTTTGTTTTCTGTTTTGCAGAACTCCTTTTAAGTGCGAACCAATCACATCCATATCTGTGCCTTGTCATAAGTATGTATGTTATAAGTGTGTATAAATATGCATGCCTCTTCAGATCCAATCCATTTTAGCCGGAAGAAGTACCCTGCGTTGGTACGAAAGCTCGCTATTATAACATCATGTATTTTTGTTAGCCATTAAAAGGTATCATATCTACAAGATTACGTCGTTTCTCTTGCTGAGAACAATCACATTTTGCTCTACTGGCTAACACGGTACCAGATCTTTGTTTTCATTATACCTAATGGAGGATACCAGAATGTACCGTACAAAAATGGAACTGAAACATCTTCTGAAGAAGTTGGCACAACTGGACAGCGACATTTTCTTTCTAGCCAGATGCAAGAAGGAACATCTAATTCCCAAAGGCCTCTGCCTAAAGAACCCAACTCTGCACACTTACAACACTCGTTATGCACAACGTCTTTGCTACAGGACTTCTGAGAGACTGCGGAATCACCTTATCCACGTCTTCTACAGCAACAAGAATAAGGCCCTCATGGACATACAAACTTTAAGAAATACACTTACAGAGGACGTGAACCTGGAAATGCAACACTTTTACACAACACTACGATGCTGCCTTATTCAGAACAAGGAAAAGAAACTCCAGAGACTTCGACTCAAAGCAGGCCTGTACCCAAACACAGATCAGGAGCACCCCGAGTCTGGCGGGAGGGAACAGAACCCCCAACGGGACACGGACAAAGGTAAAGTCAGCTGTGTTATCAATCTGTCATCTCACAACCCCAGTAAGGTGGAGCTCAGTGTCCTCTCCAGGGGACTTTCATTCTGTCCCACTAAAACACTTGACAAAACGGAACTTTGTAGTGACATGGAGGAATATTTCAGAAGACTAAGACTGAAAGAATTCTTTCATGATAAAGAGGACACAGGCCTTTCAAGCACACAAACACAGGATAAACTTGGGGCCAAAAAGAAGTCTGATTGGACGCCCCCTCCTGGCCGGAGTCGCACTTTGGACAAATACATAGACTCCTTTAGGCATGCAGTGCAATCCACTATACTGGACAAGCATGGAAGTGAAACATTTAATATCAATATGCAGGAAAGAAGGGCCATCCATGCACTTAAGAGCAACAAGGAAATCACAATTAAGCCTGCAGATAAGGGTGGTGCTATAGTCCTCATGAACACATCGGACTACAAAAAGGAAGCAAACAGACAGCTGACGGACACCAGATACTACACCAAACTGAATCAAGACCCGACTCAGACATATGTGAGGGAATTGAGAAGGGTCATTAGAAGCCTGTCTGTGGGCTCCACAAAACTTCTGGACTTGATACCGGAGAACCCCAAGGTGGGGACATTCTACATGCTTCCAAAACTACACAAAGCTGGCAACCCAGGAAGACCGATTATCTCAGGTGTGGGAACCCTCACTGAAGGAATCTCAGGATGGGTGGAAGGCATCCTCAAACCACTGGTGAGAAACACAATCAGCTACCTGCAAGACACCACGGACCTACTGAACAAACTGTCAACTGTAGGTCCCCTCCCCAATGGCACCATCCTGGCCACTATGGATGTGGAATCCTTGTATTCCAACATCCCACACGAGGATGGACTGACTGCCTGCCAGGCGCACCTTGAGGCCAATGGGGTTGCCTCTGATGCAGTGCTACAACTCACAAGATTCATTCTCACACACAATTATTTCTCCTTTGGCAAAGAGAAATTCCTGCAACTCACAGGGACTGCCATGGGCAGTAAAATGGCACCGCAATATGCCAACCTTTTTATGGCAAAACTGGAGAGTGACTTTCTGGCCTCTTGCCCCAGCAAACCATTGGCCTACTTCCGCTACATTGATGACATCATGATCATCTGGACCAACACCGAACAAGAATTAATAAAATTCCATGAAAGATTCAATGCATTCCACCCCACCATAAACCTGACATTAAACTACTCGCATACAGAAATCAACTTTTTGGACACCACCATAAAGATTTCAAATAACTCAATACAGACATCCCTGTACCAAAAACCGATTGATCGGCCTACATACCTCAGATGGGACAGTTTCCATCCTAAACACATCAAAAAGTCCATTGTCTACAGCCAGGCCATCAGATACAACCGGATCTGCTCCAACCCAACAGACAGAGAGGAACACTTGTACCATCTTAAAAGAACATTTATAAATCAGGGCTACCATCCCACCTCAATTGATGACCAAATCACCAGAGCCACCAGGATACCCAGAAGTCAACTACTCCAATACAAGGAGAAGGAAAGAAACAATCGTGTGCCTCTAGTAGTGACCTACAATCCGCAACTAGAGGTACTAAGGAAAACCGCAAGAAAACTCCACCATACCCTGCACAAGGATGACCGTCTGAAAACCATATTCCCGGACCCTCCGCTTCTGTGTTACAGGCAACCCCCTAACTTGAGGAACTTTATAATCAGGAGTGCATTACCCTCTGACACACAAAAAGGAACTTATCCCTGTAATGTAAGGAGCTGTAAGACCTGCTCACATATACTGACTGCGGACAGGATACGGATTCCCAACACACAGCAGGACTATAAGATCCCAGGGACATTTACATGTTCCTCGTCCAATGTGGTGTACCTAATCATGTGCAGTAAATGTCCTGTTGGGGGTCTTTATGTTGGAGAAACAGGACAGAAACTCAAAGCCAGGATGAGATCTCATCGCCACACGATTGAACACAGAAGAAGAGAATTACCTGTGGCCGAACACTTCTCTAACCACGGTCATGACATAGGAGATATGAGAGTTTTGATATTGAAGGGTGGTTTCAAGTCACAAAACCACAGAAGAATTTGGGAATATAAATTGATAACAACCTTTGACACGCTGAATACTGGGTTAAATTATTCCCCAGGATTTATGCGTGAATGGGAAGTGTGAGACTTGATTGCACAGATAAGACCCCCATCAGCAGTAATTCAGGGGCCATTAACTTTCACTCCCTTATCAGTATTTAGCTAAAAATGTTTGTGTATCTCTTGTAGAAAGTCAAGCCTGCTGACCTCCCCCCCTCCAACAGTAATTTAGGGATCATAAAACTTTCACTCCGCTATCAGTGCCTAGACAAAAAAAGTTTGTTTTCTGTTTTGCAGAACTCCTTTTAAGTGCGAACCAATCACATCCATATCTGTGCCTTGTCATAAGTATGTATGTTATAAGTGTGTATAAATATGCATGCCTCTTCAGATCCAATCCATTTTAGCCGGAAGAAGTACCCTGCGTTGGTACGAAAGCTCGCTATTATAACATCATGTATTTTTGTTAGCCATTAAAAGGTATCATATCTACAAGATTACGTCGTTTCTCTTGCTGAGAACAATCACATTTTGCTCTACTGGCTAACACGGTACCAGATCTTTGTTTTCATTGTTCCCCTTATGTATTAGAACAAGTACTAAGGCTGCACTGTGTAGCCATGTCTTTGTTCCCCTGCAAATTAGGACAAGTACTAAGGGTGCACTGTGCAGCCATGTCTGCGCCCCTTATGTATTAGAACAACTACTAAGGGTGCACTGTGTAGCCACGTCTGGATCCCTATGTATTAGGACAAGTACGAAGGGAGCACTGTGTAGCCATGTCTGAGTCCCTATATATTAGGATAAGTACTAAGGGTGCACTGTGTAGCCATGTCTGGGTCCCCTATATATTTGGACAAGTACTAAGGGTGCACTGTGTAGCCATGTCTGGGTCTCCTGTATGTTAGGACAAGTACTAAGGGTGCACTGTGTAGCCATGTCTTGGTCCCCTGCATATTAGGACAAGTACTAAGGGTGCACTGTGTAGCCATGTCTTTGTTCCCCTGCATATAAGGACAAGTACTAAGGCTATATTGTGTAGCCATGTCTGCGCCCCTTATGTATTAGAACAAGTACTAAGGGTGCACTGTGTAGCCATGTCTGGGTCCTCTGTATATTAGGACAAGTACTAAGGGTGCACTGTGTAGCCATATCTGGTCTCCTATATATTAGGACAAGTACTAAGGGTGCACTGTGTAGCCATGTCTGGTCTCCCATATATTAGGACAAGTACTAAGGGTGCACTGTGTGGCCATGTCTTTGTTCCCCTGCATATTAGGACAAGTACTAAGGGTGCACTGTGTGACCATGTCTGGGTCCCCTATATATTAGGACAAGTACTAAGGGTGTACTGTGTAGCCATGTCTGGTCCCCTATATATTAGGACAAGTACTAAGGGTGTACTGTGTAGCCATGTCTGGTCCCCTATATATTAGGACAAGTACTAAGGGTGCACTGTGTTGTCATGTCTGTGTCCCCTATATATTAGGACAAGTACTAAGGGTGCACTGTGTAGCCATGTCTGGTCCCCTATATATTAGGACAAGTACTAAGGGTGTACTGTGTAGTCATGTCTGGGTCCCCTGTGTATTAGGACAAGCATTAGGGTGCACTGTGTAGTCATGTCTGGGTCCCCTATATATTAGGACAAGTACTAAGGGTGCACTGTGTAGCCATGTCTGGGTCCCCTATATATTAGGACAAGTACTAAGGGTTCACTGTGTAGCCATGTCTGGTCCCCTATATATTAGGACAAGTACTAAGGGTGCACTGTGTAGCCATGTCTGGGTCCCCTATATATTAGGACAAGTACTAAGGGTGCACTGTGTAGTCATGTCTGGGTCCCCTATATATTAGGACAAGTACTAAGGGTGCGTTGTGTAGCCATGTCTGGTCCCCTATATATTAGGACAAGTACTAAGGGTGCACTGTGTAGTCATGTCTGGGTCCCCTATACATTAGGACAAGTACTAAGGGTGCACTGTGTAGCCATGTCTGGGTCCCGTATATTTTAGGACAAGTACTAAGGGTGCACTGTGTAGCCATGTCTGGGTCCCCTATATATTAGGACAAGTACTAAGGGTGCACTGTGTAGCCACGTCTGGGTCCCTATGTATTAGGACAAGTACTATGGGTGCACTGTGTAGCCATGTCTGGGTCCCCTATATATTAGGACAAGTACTAAGGGTGCACTGTGTAGCCATGTCTGCGCCCCTTATGTATTAGAACAAGTACTAAGGCTGCACTGTGTAGCCACGTCTGGGTCCCTATGTATTAGGACAAGTACTAAGGGTGCACTGTGTAGCCATGTCTGGGTCTCCTATATATTAGGACAAGTACTAAGGGTGTACTGTGTAGCAATGTCTGGGTCCCCTATATATTAGGACAAGTACTAAGGGTGCACTGTGTAGCAATGTCTTTGTTCCCCTGCATATTAGGACAAGTACTAAGGGGGCACTGTGTAGCCATGTCTACGCCCCTTATGTATTAGAGCAAGTACTAAGGCTGCAATGTGTAGCCACGTCTGGGTCCCTATGTATTAGGACAGGTACTAAGGGTGTACTGTGTAGCCATGTCTGCTCCCCTATATATTAGGACAAGTACTAAGGGTGCACTGCGTAGTCATGTCTGGGTCCCCTATATATTAGGACAAGTACTAAGGGTGCACTGTGTAGCCATGTCTGGTCCCCTATATATTAGGACAAGTACTAAGGGTGTACTGTGTAGTCATGTCTGGGTCCCCAGTGTATTAGAACAAGCATTAGGGTGCACTGTGTAGTCATGTCTGGGTCCCCTATATATTAGGACAAGTACTAACGGTGCACTGTGTAGCCATGTCTGGGTCCCCTATATATTAGGACAAGTACTAAGGGTGCACTGTGTAGCCATGTCTGCGCCCCTTATGTATTAGAACAAGTACTAAGGCTGCACTGTGTAGCCACGTCTGGGTCCCTATGTATTAGGACAAGTACTAAGGGTGCACTGTGTAGCCATGTCTGGGTCTCCGATATATTAGGACAAGTACTAAGGGTGCACTGTGTAGCTATGTCTGGGTCCCCTATATATTAGGACAAGTACTAAGGGTGCACTGTGTAGCCATGTCTTTGTTCCCCTGCATATTAGGACAAGTACTAAGGGTGCACTGTGTAGCCATGTCTTTGTTCCCCTGCATATTAAGACAAGTACTAGGGCTGTATTGTTTAGCCATGTCTGTTCCCCTTATGTATTAGAACAAGTACTAAGGCTGCACTGTGTAGCCATGTCTTTGTTCCCCTGCAAATTAGGACAAGTACTAAGGGTGCACTGTGCAGCCATGTCTGCGCCCCTTATGTATTAGAACAACTACTAAGGGTGCACTGTGTAGCCACGTCTGGATCCCTATGTATTAGGACAAGTACGAAGGGAGCACTGTGTAGCCATGTCTGAGTCCCTATATATTAGGATAAGTACTAAGGGTGCACTGTGTAGCCATGTCTGGGTCCCCTATATATTTGGACAAGTACTAAGGGTGCACTGTGTAGCCATGTCTGGGTCTCCTGTATGTTAGGACAAGTACTAAGGGTGCACTGTGTAGCCATGTCTTGGTCCCCTGCATATTAGGACAAGTACTAAGGGTGCACTGTGTAGCCATGTCTTTGTTCCCCTGCATATAAGGACAAGTACTAAGGCTATATTGTGTAGCCATGTCTGCGCCCCTTATGTATTAGAACAAGTACTAAGGGTGCACTGTGTAGCCATGTCTGGGTCCTCTGTATATTAGGACAAGTACTAAGGGTGCACTGTGTAGCCATATCTGGTCTCCTATATATTAGGACAAGTACTAAGGGTGCACTGTGTAGCCATGTCTGGTCTCCCATATATTAGGACAAGTACTAAGGGTGCACTGTGTGGCCATGTCTTTGTTCCCCTGCATATTAGGACAAGTACTAAGGGTGCACTGTGTGACCATGTCTGGGTCCCCTATATATTAGGACAAGTACTAAGGGTGTACTGTGTAGCCATGTCTGGTCCCCTATATATTAGGACAAGTACTAAGGGTGTACTGTGTAGCCATGTCTGGTCCCCTATATATTAGGACAAGTACTAAGGGTGCACTGTGTTGTCATGTCTGTGTCCCCTATATATTAGGACAAGTACTAAGGGTGCACTGTGTAGCCATGTCTGGTCCCCTATATATTAGGACAAGTACTAAGGGTGTACTGTGTAGTCATGTCTGGGTCCCCTGTGTATTAGGACAAGCATTAGGGTGCACTGTGTAGTCATGTCTGGGTCCCCTATATATTAGGACAAGTACTAAGGGTGCACTGTGTAGCCATGTCTGGGTCCCCTATATATTAGGACAAGTACTAAGGGTTCACTGTGTAGCCATGTCTGGTCCCCTATATATTAGGACAAGTACTAAGGGTGCGCTGTGTTGTCATGTCTGGGTCCCCTATATATTAGGACAAGTACTAAGGGTGCACTGTGTAGCCATGTCTGGGTCCCCTATATATTAGGACAAGTACTAAGGGTTCACTGTGTAGCCATGTCTGCGCCCCTTATGTATTAGAACAAGTACTAAGGCTGCACTGTGTAGCCATGTCTTTGTTCCCCTGCATATTAGGACAAGTACTAAGGGTGCACTGTGTAGCCATATCTGGTCTCCTATATATTAGGACAAGTACTAAGGGTGCACTGTGTAGCCATGTCTGGGTCCCCTGCATATTAGGACAAGTACTAAGGGTGCACTGTGTAGCCATGTCTTTATTCCCCTGCATATTAGGACAAGTACTAAGGGTGCACTGTGTGGCTTTGTCTGGGTCCCCTATATATTAGGACAAGTACTAAGGGTGCACTGTGTAGCCATGTCTGGTCCCCTATATATTAGGACAAGTACTAAGGGTGCACTGTGTTGTCATGTCTGGGTCCCTTATATATTAGGACAAGTACTAAGGGTGCACTGTGTAGCCATGTCTGGGCCCCTTATGTCTTAGGACAAGTACTAAGGGTGCACTGTGTAGCCATGTCTGAGTCCCTATATATTAGGACAAGTATTAAGGGTGCACTGTGTAGTCATGTCTGGGTCTCCTGTGTATTAGGACAAGTACTAAGGGTGCACTGTGTTCCCATATCTGGTCTACTATATATTAGGACAAGTACTAAGGGTGCACTGTGTAGGCATGTCTGGGTCCCCTATATATTAGGACAAGTACTAAGGGTGCACTGTGTAGTCATGTCTGGGTCTCCTGTATATTAGGACAAGTACTAAGGGTGTACTGTGTAGCCATGTCCGGTTTCCTATATATTAGGACAAGTACTAAGGGTGCACTGTGTAGCCATATCTGGTCTACTATATATTAGGACAAGTACTAGGCGTGCACTGTGTAGCCATGTCTTGGTCCCCTATATATTAGGACAAGCATTAGGGTGCACTGTGTAGTCATGTCTTTGTTCCCCTATATATTAGGACAAGTACTAAGGGTGCACTGTGTAGCCATGTCTGAGTCCCTATATATTAGGATAAGTACTAAGGGTGCACTCTGTAGCCATGTCTGGGTCTCCTATATATTAGGACAAGTACTAAGGGTGCACTGTGTAGTCATGTCTGGGTCTCCTGTATATTAGTATAAGTACTAAGGGTGCCCTGTGTAGCCATGTCTGGGCCCCCTGTATATTAGGACAAGTACTAAGGGGGCACTGTGTAGCCATGTCTGGTCCCCTATATATTAGGAAAAGTACTAAGGGTGTACTGAGTAGTCATGTCTGGGTCCCCTGTGTATTAGGACAAGCATTAGGGTGCACTGCGTAGTCATGTCTGGGTCCCCTATATATTAGGACAAGTACTAAGGGTGCACTGTGTAGCCATGTCTGGGTCCCCTATATATTAGGACAAGTACTAAGGGTGCACTGTGTAGCCATGTCTGGATCCCTATGTATTAGGACAAGTACTAAGGGAGCACTGTGTAGCAATGTTTGAGTCCCTATGTATTAGAACAAGTACTAAGGGTGCACTGTGTAGCCATGTCTGGGTCCCCTATATATTAGGACAAGTACTAAGGGTGCACTGTGTAGCCATGTCTGGGTCTCCTGTATATTATGACACGTACTAAGGGTGCACTGTGTAGCCATGTCTTTGTTCCCCTGCATATTAGGACAAGTACTAAGGCTGTATTGTGTAGCCATGTCTGCGCCCCTTATGTATTAGAACAAGTACTAAGGGTGCACTGTGTAGCCATGTCTGGGTCCTCTGTATATTAGGTCAAGTACTAAGGGTGCACTGTGTAGCCATATCTGGTCTCCTATATATTAGGACAAGTACTAAGGGTGCACTGTGTAGCCATATCTGGTCTCCTATATATTAGGACAAGTACTAAGGGTGCACTGTGTAGCCATGTCTGGGTCCCCTGCATATTAGGACAAGTACTAAGGGTGCACTGTGTAGCCATGTCTTTGTTCCCCTACATATTAGGACAAGTACTAAGGGTGCACTGTGTGGCTTTGTCTGGGTCCCCTATATATTAGGACAAGTACTAAGGGTGCACTGTGTAGCCATGTCTGGTCCCCTATATATTAGGACAAGTACTAAGGGTGCGCTGTGTTGTCATGTCTGGGTCCCCTATATATTAGGACAAGTACTAAGGGTGCACTGTGTAGCCATGTCTGGGTCTCCTATATATTAGGACAAGTACTAAGGGTTCACTGTGTAGCCATGTCTGCGCCCCTTATGTATTAGAACAAGTACTAAGGCTGCACTGTGTAGCCATGTCTTTGTTCCCCTGCATATTAGGACAAGTACTAAGGGTGCACTGTGTAGCCATATCTGGTCTCCTATATATTAGGACAAGTACTAAGGGTGCACTGTGTAGCCATGTCTGGGTCCCCTGCATATTAGGACAAGTACTAAGGGTGCACTGTGTAGCCATGTCTTTATTCCCCTGCATATTAGGACAAGTACTAAGGGTGCACTGTGTGGCTTTGTCTGGGTCCCCTATATATTAGGACAAGTACTAAGGGTGCACTGTGTAGCCATGTCTGGTCCCCTATATATTAGGACAAGTACTAAGGGTGCACTGTGTTGTCATGTCTGGGTCCCTTATATATTAGGACAAGTACTAAGGGTGCACTGTGTAGCCATGTCTAAGCCCCTTATGTCTTAGGACAAGTACTAAGGGTGCACTGTGTAGCCATGTCTGAGTCCCTATATATTAGGACAAGTATTAAGGGTGCACTGTGTAGTCATGTCTGGGTCTCCTGTGTATTAGGACAAGTACTAAGGGTGCACTGTGTTCCCATATCTGGTCTACTATATATTAGGACAAGTACTAAGGGTGCACTGTGTAGTCATGTCTGGGTCCCCTATATATTAGGACAAGTACTAAGGGTGCACTGTGTAGTCATGTCTGGGTCTCCTGTATATTAGGACAAGTACTAAGGGTGTACTGTGTAGCCATGTCCGGTTTCCTATATATTAGGACAAGTACTTAGGGTGCACTGTGTAGCCATATCTGGTCTCCTATATATTAGGACAAGTACTAGGCGTGCACTGTGTAGCCATGTCTTGGTCCCCTATATACTAGGACAAGCATTAGGGTGCACTGTGTAGTCATGTCTGGGTCCCCTATATATTAGGACAAGTACTAAGGGTGCACTGTGTAGCCATGTCTGAGTCCCTATATATTAGGATAAGTACTAAGGGTGCACTCTGTAGCCATGTCTGGGTCTCCTATATATTAGGACAAGTACTAAGGGTGCACTGTGTAGCCATGTCTTTGGTCCCCTGCATATTAGGACAAGTACTAAGGCTGTATTGTGTAGCCATGTCTGCGCCCCTTATGTATTAGAACAAGTACTAAGGGTGCACTGTGTAGCCATGTCTGGGTCCTCTGTATATTAGGACAAGTACTAAGGGTGCACTGTGTAGCCATATCTGGTCTCCTATATATTAGGACAAGTACTAAGGGTGCACTGTGTAGCCATATCTGGTCTCCTATATATTAGGACAAGTACTAAGGGTGCACTGTGTAGCCATGTCTGGGTCCCCTGCATATTAGGAAAAGTACTAAGGGTGCACTGTGTAGCCATGTCTTTGTTCCCCTGCATATTAGGACAAGTACTAAGGGTGCACTGTGTGGCTTTGTCTGGGTCCCCTATATATTAGGACAAGTACTAAGGGTGCACTGTGTAGCCATGTCTGGTCCCCTATATATTGGGACAAGTATTAAGGGTGCACTGTGTAGTCATGTCTGGGTCTCCTGTATGTTATGACACGTACTAAGGGTGCACTGTGTAGCCATGTCTTTGTTCCCCTGCATAATAGGACAAGTACTAAGGCTGTATTGTGTAGCCATGTCTGCGCCCCTTATGTATTAGAACAAGTACTAAGGGTGCACTGTGTAGCCATGTCTGGGTCTCCTATATATTAGGACAAGTACTAAGGGTGCACTGTGTAGCCATATCTGGTCTCCTATATATTAGGACAAGTACTAAGGCTGCACTGTGTAGCCATGTCTGGGTCCCCTGCATATTAGGAAAAGTACTAAGGGTGCACTGTGTAGCCATGTCTTTGTTCCCCTGCATATTAGGACAAGTACTAAGGGTGCACTGTGTGGCTTTGTCTGGGTCCCCTATATATTAGGACAAGTACTAAGGGTGCACTGTGTAGCCATGTCTGGTCCCCTATATATTAGGACAAGTACTAAGGGTGCACTGTGTTGTCATGTCTGGGTCCCCTATATATTAGGACAAGTACTAAGGGTGCACTGTGTAGCCATGTCTGGTCCCCTATATATTAGGACAAGTACTAAGGGTGCACTGTGTAGCCATGTCTGCGCCCCTTATGTATTAGAACAAATACTAAGGGTGCACTGTGTAGCCACGTCTGGATCCCTATGTATTAGGACAAGTACTAAGGGAGCACTGTGTAGCCATGTCTGAGTCCCTATATATTAGGATAAGTATTAAGGGTGCACTGTGTAGCCATGTCTGGATCCCCTATATATTAGGACAAGTACTAAGGGTGCACTGTGTAGCCATGTCTGGGTCTCCTGTATATTAGGACAAGTACTAAGGGTGCACTGTGTAGCCATGTCTTTGTTCCCCTGCATATTAGGACAAGTACTAAGGCTGTATTGTGTAGCCATGTCTGCGCCCCTTATGTATTAGAACAAGTACTAAGGGTGCACTGTGTAGCCATGTCTGGGTCCTCTGTATATTAGGACAAGTACTAAGGGTGCACTGTGTAGCCATATCTGGTCTCCTATATATTAGGACAAGTACTAAGGGTGCACTGTGTAGCCATATCTGGTCTCCTATATATTAGGACAAGTACTAAGGGTGCACTGTGTAGCCATGTCTGGGTCCCCTGCATATTAGGACAAGTACTAAGGGTGCACTGTGTAGCCATGTCTTTATTCCCCTGCATATTAGGACAAGTACTAAGGGTGCACTGTGTGGCTTTGTCTGGGTCCCCTATATATTAGGACAAGTACTAAGGGTGCACTGTGTAGCCATGTCTGGTCCCCTATATATTAGGACAAGTACTAAGGGTGCACTGTGTTGTCATGTCTGGGTCCCCTATATATTAGGACAAGTACTAAGGGTGCACTGTGTAGCCATGTCTGAGTCCCTATATATTGGGACAAGTATTAAGGGTGCACTGTGTAGTCATGTCTGGGTCTCCTGTATATTAGGACAAGTACTAAGGGTGCACTGTTTACCCATATCTGGTCTACCATATATTAGGACAAGTACTAAGGGTGCACTGTGTACCCATATCTGGTCTCCTATATATTAGGGCAAGTACTAAGGGTGCACTGTTTAGTCACGTCTGGGTCCCCTGCATATTAGGACAAGTACTAAAGGTGCACTGTGTAGTTATGTCTGGGTCCCTATGTATTAGGACAAGTACTAAGGGTGCACTGTGTAGTCATGTCTGCGTCTCCTGTATATTAGGACAAGTACTAAGGGTGCACTGTGTAGCCATGTCTGCTCCCCTATATATTAGGACAAGTACTAAGCGTGCACTGTGTAGCCATATTGGGTCTCCTATATATTAGGACAAGTACTAAGGGTGCACTGTGTAGTCATGTCTGGGTCCCCTGCATATTAGGACAAGTACTAAGTTTGCACTGTGTAGCCATGTCTGGTCTCCTTAATATTAGGAGGACAAGTACTAAGCGTGCACTGTGTAGCCATGTCTGGTCTCCTATATATTAGGACAAGTACTAAGTTTACACTCTGTAGTCATGTCTGGGTCCCTATATATTAGGACAAGTACTAAGGGTGCACTGTGTACCCATATCTGGTCTCCTATATATTAGGACAACTACTAAGGGTGCACTGTGTACCCATATCCGGTCTCCTATATATTAGGACAAGTACTAAGGGTGCACTGTGTAGTCATGTCTGGGTCCCCTGCATATTAGGACAAGTACTAAGTTTGCACTGTGTAGCCATGTCTGGTCTCCTTAATATTAGGACAAGTAGTAAGCGTGCACTGTGTAGCCATGTCTGGTCTCCTATATATTAGGACAAGTACTAACTTTACACTCTGTAGTCATGTCTGGGTCCCTATATATTAGGACAAGTACTAAGGGTGCACTGTGTAGCCATGTCTGGTCCCCTATATATTTGGACAAGTACTAAGGGTGCACTGTGTAGTCATGTCTGGGTCTCCTGTATGTTATGACACGTACTAAGGGTGCACTGTGTAGCCATGTCTTTGTTCCCCTGCATAATAGGACAAGTACTAAGGCTGTATTGTGTAGCCATGTCTGCGCCCCTTATGTATTAGAACAAGTACTAAGGGTGCACTGTGTAGCCATGTCTGGGTCTCCTATATATTAGGACAAGTACTAAGGGTGCACTGTGTAGCCATATCTGGTCTCCTATATATTAGAACAAGTACTAAGGGTGCACTGTGTAGCCATGTCTGGGTCCCCTGCATATTAGGAAAAGTACTAAGGGTGCACTGTGTAGCCATGTCTTTGTTCCCCTGCATATTAGGACAAGTACTAAGGGTGCACTGTGTGGCTTTGTCTGGGTCCCCTATATATTAGGACAAGTACTAAGGGTGCACTGTGTAGCCATGTCTGGTCCCCTATATATTAGGACAAGTACTAAGGGTGCACTGTGTTGTCATGTCTGGGTCCCCTATATATTAGGACAAGTACTAAGGGTGCACTGTGTAGCCATGTCTGAGTCCCTATATATTAGGATAAGTACTAAGGGTGCACTCTGTAGCCATGTCTGGGTCTCCTATATATTAGGACAAGTACTAAGGGTGCACTGTGTAGCCACGTCTGGATCCCTATGTATTAGGACAAGTACTAAGGGAGCACTGTGTAGCCATGTCTGAGTCCCTATATATTAGGATAAGTATTAAGGGTGCACTGTGTAGCCATGTCTGGATCCCCTATATATTAGGACAAGTACTAAGGGTGCACTGTGTAGCCATGTCTGGGTCTCCTGTATATTAGGACAAGTACTAAGGGTGCACTGTGTAGCCATGTCTTTGTTCCCCTGCATATTAGGATAAGTACTAAGGCTGTATTGTGTAGCCATGTCTGCGCCCCTTATGTATTAGAACAAGTACTAAGGGTGCACTGTGTAGCCATGTCTGGTCCCCTATATATTAGGACAAGTACTAAGGGTGCACTGTGTAGCCATATCTGGTCTCCTATATATTAGGACAAGTACTAAGGGTGCACTGTGTAGCCATATCTGGTCTCCTATATATTAGGACAAGTACTAAGGGTGCACTGTGTAGCCATGTCTGGGTCCCCTGCATATTAGGACAAGTACTAAGGGTGCACTGTGTAGCCATGTCTTTATTCCCCTGCATATTAGGACAAGTACTAAAGGTGCACTGTGTGGCTTTGTCTGGGTCCCCTATATATTAGGACAAGTACTAAGGGTGCACTGTGTAGCCATGTCTGGTCCCCTATATATTAGGACAAGTACTAAGGGTGCACTGTGTTGTCATGTCTGGGTCCCCTATATATTAGGACAAGTACTAAGGGTGCACTGTGTAGCCATGTCTGAGTCCCTATATATTGGGACAAGTATTAAGGGTGCACTGTGTAGTCATGTCTGGGTCACCTGTATATTAGGACAAGTACTAAGGGTGCACTGTTTACCCATATCTGGTCTACTATATATTAGGACAAGTACTAAGGGTGCACTGTGTACCCATATCTGGTCTCCTATATATTAGGGCAAGTACTAAGGGTGCACTGTGTAGTCACGTCTGGGTCCCCTGCATATTAGGACAAGTACTAAAGGTGCACTGTGTAGTTATGTCTGGGTCCCTATGTATTAGGACAAGTACTAAGGGTGCACTGTGTAGTCATGTCTGCGTCTCCTGTATATTAGGACAAGTACTAAGGGTGCACTGTGTAGCCATGTCTGCTCCCCTATATATTAGGACAAGTACTAAGGGTGCACTGTGTAGCCATATTGGGTCTCCTATATATTAGGACAAGTACTAAGTTTGCACTGTGTAGCCATGTCTGGTCTCCTTAATATTAGGAGGACAAGTACTAAGCGTGCACTGTGTAGCCATGTCTGGTCTCCTATATATTAGGACAAGTACTAAGTTTACACTCTGTAGTCATGTCTGGGTCCCTATATATTAGGACAAGTACTAAGGGTGCACTGTGTACCCATATCTGGTCTCCTATATATTAGGACAACTACTAAGGGTGCACTGTGTACCCATATCCGGTCTCCTATATATTAGGACAAGTACTAAGGGTGCACTGTGTAGTCATGTCTGGGTCCCCTGCATATTAGGACAAGTACTAAGTTTGCACTGTGTAGCCATGTCTGGTCTCCTTAATATTAGGACAAGTACTAAGCGTGCACTGTGTAGCCATGTCTGGTCTCCTATATATTAGGACAAGTACTAACTTTACACTCTGTAGTCATGTCTGGGTCCCTATATATTAGGACAAGTACTAAGGGTGCACTGTGTAGCCATGTCTGGTCCCCTATATATTTGGACAAGTACTAAGGGTGCACTGTGTAGTCATGTCTGGGTCTCCTGTATGTTATGACACGTACTAAGGGTGCACTGTGTAGCCATGTCTTTGTTCCCCTGCATAATAGGACAAGTACTAAGGCTGTATTGTGTAGCCATGTCTGCGCCCCTTATGTATTAGAACAAGTACTAAGGGTGCACTGTGTAGCCATGTCTGGGTCTCCTATATATTAGGACAAGTACTAAGGGTGCACTGTGTAGCCATGTCTGGTCTCCTATATATTAGAACAAGTACTAAGGGTGCACTGTGTAGCCATGTCTGGGTCCCCTGCATATTAGGAAAAGTACTAAGGGTGCACTGTGTAGCCATGTCTTTGTTCCCCTGCATATTAGGACAAGTACTAAGGGTGCACTTTGTGGCTTTGTCTGGGTCCCCTATATATTAGGACAAGTACTAAGGGTGCACTGTGTAGCCATGTCTGGTCCCCTATATATTAGGACAAGTACTAAGGGTGCACTGTGTTGTCATGTCTGGGTCCCCTATATATTAGGACAAGTACTAAGGGTGCACTGTGTAGCCATGTCTGGTCCCCTATATATTAGGACAAGTACTAAGGGTGCACTGTGTAGCCATGTCTGCGCCCCTTATGTATTAGAACAAGTACTAAGGGTGCACTGTGTAGCCACGTCTGGATCCCTATGTATTAGGACAAGTACTAAGGGAGCACTGTGTAGCCATGTCTGAGTCCCTATATATTAGGATAAGTATTAAGGGTGCACTGTGTAGCCATGTCTGGGTCTCCTGTATATTAGGACAAGTACTAAGGGTGCACTGTGTAGCCATGTCTTTGTTCCCCTGCATATTAGGATAAGTACTAAGGCTGTATTGTGTAGCCATGTCTGCGCCCCTTATGTATTAGAACAAGTACTAAGGGTGCACTGTGTAGCCATGTCTGGGTCCTCTGTATATTAGGACAAGTACTAAGGGTGCACTGTGTAGCCATATCTGGTCTCCTATATATTAGGATAAGTACTAAGGGTGCACTGTGTAGCCATTTCTGGTCTCCTATATATTAGGACAAGTACTAAGGGTGCACTGTGTAGCCATGTCTGGGTCCCCTGCATATTAGGACAAGTACTAAGGGTGCACTGTGTAGCCATGTCTTTATTCCCCTGCATATTAGGACAAGTACTAAAGGTGCACTGTGTGGCTTTGTCTGGGTCCCCTATATATTAGGACAAGTACTAAGGGTGCACTGTGTAGCCATGTCTGGTCCCCTATATATTAGGACAAGTACTAAGGGTGCACTGTGTTGTCATGTCTGGGTCCCCTATATATTAGGACAAGTACTAAGGGTGCACTGTGTAGCCATGTCTGAGTCCCTATATATTGGGACAAGTATTAAGGGTGCACTGTGTAGTCATGTCTGGGTCACCTGTATATTAGGACAAGTACTAAGGGTGCACTGTGTACCCATATCTGGTCTCCTATATATTAGGACAAGTACTAAGGGTGCACTGTGTACCCATATCTGGTCTCCTATATATTAGGGCAAGTACTAAGGGTGCACTGTGTAGTCACGTCTGGGTCCCCTGCATATTAGGACAAGTACTAAAGGTGCACTGTGTAGTTATGTCTGGGTCCCTATGTATTAGGACAAGTACTAAGGGTGCACTGTGTAGTCATGTCTGCGTCTCCTGTATATTAGGACAAGTACTAAGGGTGCACTGTGTAGCCATGTCTGAGTCCCCTATATATTAGGACAAGTACTAAGGGTGCACTGTGTAGCCATATTGGGTCTCCTATATATTAGGACAAGTACTAAGGGTGCACTGTGTAGTCATGTCTGGGTCCCCTGCATATTAGGACAAGTACTAAGGTTGCACTGTGTAGCCATGTCTGGTCTCCTTAATATTAGGACAAGTACTAAGCGTGCACTGTGTACCCATATCTGGTCTCCTATATATTAGGACAAGTATTAAGGGTGCACTGTGTACCCATATCTGGTCTCCTATATATTAGGACAAGTACTAAGGGTGCACTGTGTAGCCATGTCTGGTCCCCTATATATTAGGACAAGTACTAAGGGTGCACTGTGTTGTCATGTCTGGGTCCCCTATATATTAGGACAAGTACTAAGGGTGCACTGTGTAGCCATGTCTGGTCCCCTATATATTAGGACAAGTACTAAGGGTGCACTGTGTAGCCATGTCTGCGCCCCTTATGTATTAGAACACGTACTAAGGGTGCACTGTGTAGCCACGTCTGGATCCCTACGTATTAGGACTAGTACTAAGGGAGCACTGTGTAGCCATGTCTGAGTCCCTATATATTAGGATAAGTACTAAGAGTGCACTGTGTAGCCATGTCTGGATCCCCTATATATTAGGACAAGTACTAAGGGTGCACTGTGTAGCCATGTCTGGGTCTCCTGTATGTTAGGACAAGTACTAAGGGTGCACTGTGTAGCCATGTCTTTGTTCCCCTGCATATTAGGACAAGTACTAAGGCTGTATTGTGTAGCCATGTCTGCGCCCCTTATGTATTAGAACAAGTACTAAGGGTGCACTGTGTAGCCATGTCTGGGTCCTCTGTATATTAGGACAAGTACTAAGGGTGCACTGTGTAGCCATATCTGGTCTCCTATATATTAGGACAAGTACTAAGGGTGCACTGTGTAGCCATATCTGGTCTCCTATATATTAGGACAAGTACTAAGGGTGCACTGTGTAGCCATGTCTGGGTCCCCTGCATATTAGGACAAGTACTAAGGGTGCACTGTGTAGCCATGTCTTTATTCCCCTGCATATTAGGACAAGTACTAAGGGTGCACTGTGTGGCTTTGTCTGGGTCCCCTATATATTAGGACAAGTACTAAGGGTGCACTGTGTAGCCATGTCTGGTCCCCTATATATTAGGACAAGTACTAAGGGTGCACTGTGTTGTCATGTCTGGGTCCCCTATATATTAGGACAAGTACTTAGGGTGCACTGTGTAGCTATGTCTTTGTACCACTGCATATTAGGACAAGTACTAAGGGTGCACTGTGTAGCCATGTCTTAGTCCCCTGCATATTAAGACAAGTACTAAGGCTCTATTGTGTAGCCATGTCTGCGCCCCTTATGTATTAGAACAAGTACTAAGGGTGCACTGTGTAGCCATGTCTGGGTCCTCTGTATATTAGGACAAGTACTAAGGGTGCACTGTGTAGCCATGTCTGGGTCCTCTGTATATTAGGACAAGTACTAAGGGTGCACTGTGTAGCCATGTCTGAGTCCTCTATATATTAGGACAAGTACTTAGGGTGCCCTGTGTAGCCATGTCTAGGTGCCCTATATATTAGTACAAGCACTAAGGGTGCACTATGTAGCCATATCAGGTCTCCTATATATTAGGACAAGTACTAAGAGTGCACTATGTAGCCATGTCTGGGTCCCCTGCATATTAGGACAAGTACTAAGGGTGCACTGTGTGGCCATGTCTTGGTCCCCTGCATATTAAGACAAGTACTAAGGCTGTATTGTGTAGCCATGTCTGTGCCCCTTATGTATTAGAACAAGTACTAAGGGTGCACTATGTAGCCACGTCAGGGTCCCTATGTATTAGGACAAGTACTAAGGGTGCACTGTGTAGCCATATCTGAGTCCCCTACATATATTACGACAAGTCCTAAGGGTGCACTGTGTAGCCATGTCTGGTCCCTTATATATTAGGACAAGTACTAAGGGTGCACTGTGTAGCCATGTCTTGGTCCCCTGCATATTAGGACAAGTACTAAGGGTGCACTGTGTAGCCATATCTGGTCTCCTATATATTAGGACAAGTACTAAGGGTGCACTGTGTAGCCATGTCTGGTCTCCTATATATTAGGACAAGTACTAAGGGTGCACGGCGTAGCCATGTCTGGGTCTCCTATTTATTAGGACAAGTACTAAGTGTGCACTGTGTAGCCATATCTGGTCCCCTATATATTAGGACAAATACTAAGGGTACACTGTGTAGCCATATCTGGTCTCCTATATATTAGGACAAGTACTAAGGGTGGACTGTGTACCCATATCTGGTCTCCTATATATTAGGACAAGTATTAAGGGTGCACTGTGTAGCCATATCTGGGTCCCCTGCATATTAGGACAAGTACTAAGGGTGCACTGTGTAGCCATATCTTTGTTCCCCTGCATATTAGGAAAAGTACTAAGGGTGCACTGTGTAGTCATGTCTGGGCCCCTATATATTAGGACAAGTACTAAGCGTGCACTGTGTAGCCATATCTGGTCTCCTATATATTAGGACAAGTACTAAGGGTGCACTGTGTACCCATATCTGGTCTCCTATATATTAGGACAAGTATTAAGGGTGCACTGTGTAGCCATATCTGGGTCCCCTGCATATTAGGACAAGTACTAAGGGTGCACTGTGTAGCCATATCTTTGTTCCCCTGCATATTAGGAAAAGTACTAAGGGTGCACTGTGTAGTCATGTCTGGGCCCCTATATATTAGGACAAGTACTAAGCGTGCACTGTGTAGCCATATCTGGGCCCCTATATATTAGGACAAGTACTAAGGGTGCACTGTGTAGCCATATTGGGTCTCCTACATATTATGACAAGTACTAAGGGTGCACTGTGTAGCCATGTCTGGGTCCCCTATATATTAGGACAAGTACTAAGGGTGCACTGTGTAGCCATGTCTGGGCCCCTTATGTCTTAGGACAAGTACTAAGGGTGCACTGTGTAGCCATGTCTGAGTCCCTATATATTTGGACAAGTATTAAGGGTGCACTGTGTAGTCATGTCTGGGTCTCCTGTATATTAGGACAAGTACTAAGGGTGCACTGTGTACCCATATCTGGTCTCCTATATATTAGGACAAGTACTAAGGTTGCACTCTGTAGTCATGTCTGGGTCCCTATATATTAGGACAAGTACTAAGGGTGCACTGTGTACCCATATCTGGTCTCCTATATATTAGGACAAGTACTAAGGGTGCACTGTGCACCCATATCTGGTCTCCTATATATTAGGACAAGTCCTAAGGGTGCACTGTGTAGCCATATTTGGTCTCCTATATATTAGGGCAAGTACTAAGGGTGCACTGTGTAGTCACGTCTGGGTCCCCTGCATATTAGGACAAGTACTAAAGGTGCACTGTGTAGTCATGTCTGGGTCCCTATGTATTAGGACAAGTACTAAGGGTGCACTGTGTAGTCATGTCTGGGTCTCCTGTATATTAGGACAAGTACTAAGGGTGCACTGTGTAGCCATATTGGGTCTCCTATATATTAGGACAAGTACTAAGGGTGCACTGTGTAGTCATGTCTGGGTCCACTGCATATTAGGACAAGTACTAAGGTTGCACTGTGTAGCCATGTCTGGTCTCCTATATATTAGGACAAGTACTAAGGGTGCACGGTGTAGCCATGTCTTGGTCCCCTACATATTAGGACAAGCATTAGGGTGCACTGTGTAGTCATGTCTGGTCTCCTATATATTAGGACAAGTACTAAGGGTGCACTGTGTTTCCATGTCTGAGTCCCTATATATTATGTTAAGTTCTAAGGGTGCACTGTGTAGTCATGTCTGGGTCCCCTGTATATTAGGACAAGTACTAAGGGGGCACTGTGTAGCCATGTCTGGGCCCCCTGTATATTAGGACAAGTACTAAGGGGGCACTGTGTAGCCATGTCTGGTCCCCTATATATTAGGACAAGTACTAAGGGTGTACTGTGTAGTCATGTCTGGGTCCCCTGTGTATTAGGACAAGCATTAGGGTGCACTGTGTAGTCATGTCTGGGTCCCCTATATATTAGGACAAGTACTAAGGGTGCACTGTGTAGCCATGTCTGCGCCCCTTATGTATTAGAACAAGTACTAAGGGTGCACTGTGTAGCCATGTCTGGGTCCCCTATATATTAGGACAAGTACTAAGGGTGCACTGTGTAGCCATGTCTGCGCCCCTTATGTATTAGAACAAGTACTAAGGGTGCCCTGTGTAGCCATGTCTGGTCCCCTACATATTAGGACAAGTACTAAGGGTGCGCTGTGTACCCATATCTGGTCTCCTATATATTAGGACAAGTACTAAGGGTGCACTGTGTAGTCATGTCAGGGTCCCTATATATTAGGACAAGTACTAAGGGTGCACTGTGTAGCCATGTCTGCGCCCCTTATGTATTAGAACAAGTACTAAGGGTGCACTGCGTGGCAACGTCTGGGTCCCTATGTGTTAGGACAAGTACTAAGGGTGCACTGTGTAGCCATATCTTAGTTCCATACATATATTAGGACAAGTACTAAGGGTGCACTGTGTAGTCACGTCTGGGTCCCCTGCATATTAGGACAAGTACTAAAGGTGCACTGTGTAGTCATGTCTGGGTCCCTATGTATTAGGACAAGTACTAAGGGTGCACTGTGTAGCCATGTCTGGGTCCCCTGCATATTAGGACAAGTACTAAGGGGGCACTGAGTAGCCATATCTGGTTCCTTATATATTAGGACAAGTACTAAGGGTGCACTGTGTACCCTTATCTGGTCTCATATATATTAGGACAAGTACTAAGGGTGCACTGTGTAGCCATATTGGGTCTCCTATATATTAGGACAAGTACTATGGGTGCACTGTGTAGCCATGTCTTGGTCCCCTATATATTAGGACAAGTACTAAGGGTGCACTGTGTACCCATATCTGGTCTCCTATATATTAGGACAAGTACTAAGGGTGCACTGTGTAGTCATGTCTGGGTCCCTATATATTAGGACAAGTACTAAGGGTGCACTGTTTAGTCATGTCTGGGTCCCTATATATTTGGACAAGTACTAAAGGTGCACTGTGTTGTCATGTATGGGTCCCCTGCATATTAGGACAAGTACTAAAGGTGCTGTGTATTTATGTCTGGGCCTCTGTACATTAGGACAATACTAAGGGTGCACTGTGTAATCATGTCTGGGTCTCCTGTATATTAGGACAAGTACTAAGGGTGCACTGTGTAGCCATATCTGGTCTCCTATATATTAGGACAAGTACTCAGGGTGCACTGTGTAGTCATGTCTGGGCCCCCTATATATTAGGACAAGTACTAAGGGTGCACTGTGTAGTCATGTCTGGGTCCCTATATATTAGAACAAGTACTAACTGTGCCCTGTGGAGCCATTTCTGGTCTCCTATATATTAGGACAAGTTCTAAGGGTGCACTGTGTAGCCATATCTGGTCTCCTATATATTAGTACAAGTACTAAGGGTGCACAGTGTAGTCACGTCTGGGTCCCCTGCATATTAGGACAAGTACTAAAGGTGCTGTGTAGTCATGTCTGGGCCCCCTGTATATTAGGACAAGTACTAAGGGTACACTGTGTAGTCATATCTGGGTCTCCAGTATATTAGGACAAGTACTAAGGGTGCACTGTGTAGCCATGTCTGGTCCCCTATATATTAGGACAAGTACTCAGGGTGCACTGTGTAGCCATGTCTGGGTCCCCTGTATATTAGGACAAGTACTTAGGGTGCACTGTGTAGTCATGTCTGGGTCTCTTATATGTTAGGACAAGTACTAAGGGTGCACTGTGTAGCCATGTCTGGGTCCCTGTATACAGGACAAGTACTAAGGGTGCACTGTGTAGTCATGCCTGGGTCTCTATATATTAGGACAAGTACTAAGGGTGCACTGTGTAGCTATGTCTGGGTCTTCTGTTTATTAGGAGAAGCACTAAGGGTGCACTGTGTAGCCATGTATGGTCCCCTATATATTAGGACAAGTACTAAGGGTGCACTGTGTAGCCATGGCTGGGTCCCCTATATATTAGGAGAAGCACTAAGGGTGCACTGTGCAGCCATGTCTGGGTCCCCTGTATATTAGGACAAGTACTAAGGGTGCACTGTGTAGTCATGTCTGGGTCCCTATATATTAGGACAAGTACTAAGGGTGCACTGTGTAGTCATGTCTGGGTTCCCTATATATTAGGACAAGTACTATTGGTGTACTGTGTAGTCATGTCTGGGTCCCCTGCATATTAGGACAAGCATTAGGGTGCACTGTGTAGCCATGTCTGGGTCCCCTATATATTAGGACAATTACTAAGGGTGCACTGTGTAGCCATGTCTGAGTCCCTATATATTAGGACAAGTACTAAGGGTGCACTGTGTAGCCATGTCTGAATCCCTATATATTAGGATAAGTACTAAGGGTGCACTGTGTAGCCATGTCTGGGTCTCCTATATATTAGGGCAAGTACTAAGGGTGCACTGTGTAGCCATGTCTGGTCCCCTATATATTAGGACAAGTAATAAGGGTGCACTGTGTAGCCATGTCTGGGTCCCCTATACATTAGGACAAGTACTAAGGGTGCACTGTGTAGTCATGTCTGGTCCCCTATATATTAGGACAAGTACTAAGGGTGCACTGTGTAGTCATGTCTGGGTCCCCTATATATTAGAACAAGTACTAACTGTGCCCTTTGGAGCCATTTCTGGTCTCCTATATATTAGGACAAGTTCTAAGGGTGCACTGTGTAGCCATATCTGGTCTCCTATATATTAGTACAAGTACTAAGGGTGCACAGTGTAGTCACGTCTGGGTCCCCTGCATATTAGGACAAGTACTAAAGGTGCTGTGTAGTCATGTCTGGGCCCCCTGTATATTAGGACAAGTACTAAGGGTACACTGTGTAGTCATATCTGGGTCTCCAGTATATTAGGACAAGTACTAAGGGTGCACTGTGTAGCCATGTCTGGTCCCCTATATATTAGGACAAGTACTCAGGGTGCACTGTGTAGCCATGTCTGGGTCCCCTGTATATTAGGACAAGTACTTAGGGTGCACTGTGTAGTCATGTCTGGGTCTCTTATATGTTAGGACAAGTACTAAGGGTGCACTGTGTAGCCATGTCTGGGTCCCTGTATACAGGACAAGTACTAAGGGTGCACTGTGTAGTCATGCCTGGGTCTCTATATATTAGGACAAGTACTAAGGGTGCACTGTGTAGCCATGTATGGTCCCCTATATATTAGGACAAGTACTAAGGGTGCACTGTGTAGCCATGGCTGGGTCCCCTATATATTAGGAGAAGCACTAAGGGTGCACTGTGCAGCCATGTCTGGGTCCCCTGTATATTAGGACAAGTACTAAGGGTGCACTGTGTAGTCATGTCTGGGTCCCTATATATTAGGACAAGTACTAAGGGTGCACTGTGTAGTCATGTCTGGGTTCCCTATATATTAGGACAAGTACTATTGGTGTACTGTGTAGTCATGTCTGGGTCCCCTATATATTAGGATAAGTACTAAGGGTGCACTGTGTATCCATGTGTGGGTCCCCTATATACTAGGACAAGTACTAAGGGTGCACTGTGTAGCCATGTCTTTGTTCCCTTGCATATTAGGACAAGTACTAAGGGTGCACTGTGTAGCCATGTATGGTCCCCTATATATTAGGACAAGTACTAAGGGTGCACTGTGTAGCCATGTCTTGGTCCCCTGCATATTAGGACAAGCATTAGGGTGCACTGTGTAGCCATGTCTGGGTCCCCTATATATTAGGACAATTACTAAGGGTGCACTGTGTAGCCATGTCTGAGTCCCTATATATTAGGACAAGTACTAAGGGTGCACTGTGTAGCCATGTCTGAATCCCTATATATTAGGATAAGTACTAAGGGTGCACTGTGTAGCCATGTCTGGGTCTCCTATATATTAGGGCAAGTACTAAGGGTGCACTGTGTAGCCATGTCTGGTCCCCTATATATTAGGACAAGTAATAAGGGTGCACTGTGTAGCCATGTCTGGGTCCCCTATACATTAGCCAAGTACTAAGGGTGCACTGTGTAGTCATGTCTGGTCCCCTATATATTAGGACAAGTACTAAGGGTGCACTGTGTAGTCATGTCTGGGTCCCCTATATATTAGGACAAGTACTAAGGGTGCACTGTGTAGTCATGTCTGGTCCCCTATATATTAGGACAAGTACTAAGGGTGTACTGTGTAGTCATGTCTGGGTCCCCTGTGTATTAGGACAAGCATTGGGGTGCACTGTGTAGTCATGTCTGGGTCCCCTATATATTAGGACAAGTACTAAGGGTGCACTGTGTAGCCATACTGCGCCCCTTATGTATTAGCACAAGTACTAAGGCTGCACTGTGTAGCCACGTCTGGGTCCCTATGTATTGGGACAAGTACTAAGGGTGTACTGTGTAGTCATGTCTGGGTCCCCTGTGTATTAGGACAAGCATTAGGGTGCACTGTGGAGCCATGTCTGGGTCTCCTATATATTAGGACAAGTACTAAGGGTGCACTGTGTAGCTATGTCTGGGTCCCATATATATTAGGACAAGTTTTAATGGTGCACTGTGTAGCCATGTCTTTGTTCCCCTGCATATTAGGACAAGTACTAAGGGTGCACTGTGTAGCCATGTCTTGGTCCCCTGCATATTAAGACAAGTACTAAGGCTGTATTGTGTAGCCATGTCTGCGCCCCTAATGTATTAGAACAAGTAATAAAGGTGCACTGTGTAGCCATGTCTGGGTCCTCTGTATATTAGGACAAGTACTAAGGGGGCACTGTGTAGCCATGTCTGAGGCCTCTATATATTAGGACAAGTACTTAGGGTGCACTGTTTAGTCATGTCTGGGTCCCTATATATTAGGACAAATACTAAGGGTGCACTGTGTAGTCATGTCTGGGTCCCTATATATTAGGACAAGTACTAAGGGTGCACTGTGTACTCACGTCTGGGTCCCCTGCATATTAGGACAAGTACTAAAGTTGCACTGTGTAGTCATGTTTGGCCCCCTGTATATTATGACAAGTACTAAGGGTGCACTGTGTAGTCATGTCGGGGTCTGCTGTATATTAGGACAAGTACTAAGTGTGTACTGTGTAGCCATGTCTGGGTCTCCTATATATTAGGACAAGTACTATGGGTGCGCTGTGTAGCCATATCTGGTCTCCTATATATTTAGACAAGTACTAAGCGTGCACTGTGTAGCCATGTCTGGGTCCCCTGCATATTAGGACAAGTACTAAGGGTGCACTGTGTAGCCATGTCTGGTCTCCTTTATATTAGGACAAGTACTAAGGGTGCACGGTGTAGCCATGTCTTGGTCCCCTGCATATTAGGACAAGTACTAAGGGTGCACTGTGTACCCATATCTGGTCTCCTATATATTAGGACCAGTACTAAGGGTGCACTGTGTACCCATATCTGGTCTCCTATATATTAGGACCAGTACTAAGGTTGCACTGTGTACCCATGTCTGGTCTCCTATATATTAGGACAAGTACTATGGGTGCACTGTGTAGTCATGTCTTGGTCCCCTGCATATTAGGACAAGTACTAAGGGTGCACTGTGTAGCCATATCTTTGTTCCCCTGCATATTAGGACAAGTACTAAGGGTGCACTGTGTAGCCATATCTTTGTTCCCCTGCATATTAGGACAAGTACTAAGGGTGCACTGTGTAGTCATGTCTTGGTCCCCTGCATATAAAGACAATTACTAAGGGTGCACTGTGTAGTCATGTCTGGCCCCCTATATATTAGGACAAGTACTAAGTGTGCACTGTATAGCCATATTGGGTTTCCTGTGTATTAGGACAAGTACTAAGGGTGCACTGTGTAGCCATATTGGGTCTCCTATATATTAGGACAAGTACTAAGGGTGCACTGTGTAGCCGTATCTGGTCTCCTATATATTAGGACAGGTTCTAAGGGCGCCCTGTGTAGCCATGTCTGGGTCCCCTATATATTAGGACAAGTACTAAGGGTGCACTGTGTAGCCATGTCTGAGTCCCTATATATTAGAATAAGTACTAACTGTGCCCAGTGGAGCCATGTCTGGTCTCCTATATATTAGGACAAGTACTAAGGGTGCACTGTGTAGTCATGTCTGGGTCCCTATATATTAGGACAAGTACTAAGGGTGCACTGTGTAGCCATGTCTTGGTCCCCTGCATATCAGGACAAGTACTAAGGGTGCACTGTGTAGCCATATCTGGTCCCCTATATATTAGGACAAGTACTAAGGGTGCACTGTGTAGCCATATCTGGTCTGCTACATATTAGGACAAGTACTAAGGGTGCACTGTGTAGCCATATCTGGTCTCCTATATATTAGGACCAGTACTAAGGGTGCACTGTGTAGCCATGTCTGGTCTCCTATATATTAGAACAAGTACTAAGGGTGCACAACGTAGCCATGTCTTGGTCCCCTGCATCTTAGGACAAGTACTAAGAGTGCACTGTGTACCCATATCTGGTCTCCTATATATTAGGACAAGTATTAAGGGTGCACTGTGTAGTCATATCTGGTCTCCTATATATTAGGACCAGTACTAAGGGTGCACTGTGTAGCCATGTCTGGTCTCCTATATATTAGAACAAGTACTAAGGGTGCACGGCGTAGCCATGTCTTGGTCCCCTGCATCTTAGGACAAGTACTAAGAGTGCACTGTGTACCCATATATGGTCTCCTATATATTAGGACAAGTACTAAGGGTGCACTGTGTAGCCATGTCTGGCCCCCTATATATTAGGACAAGTACTAAGCGTGCACTGTGTAGCCATATCTGGGTCCCTATATATTAGGACAAGTACTAAGGGTGCACTGTGTAGTCATGTCTGGGTCTCCTGTATATTAGGACAAGTACTAAGCGTGCACTGTGTAGCCATATTGGGTCTCCTATATATTATGACAAGTACTAAGGGTGCACTGTGTAGCCATGTCTGAGTCGCTATATATTAGGACAAGTATTAAGGGTGCACTGTGTAGTCATGTCTGGGTCCCCTGTATATTAGGACAAGTACTAAAGGTGCACTGTGTACCCATATCTGGTCTACTATATATTAGGACAGGTACTAAGGGTGCACTGTATAGCCATGTCTGGTCTCCTATATATTAGGACAAGTACTAAGGCTGCACTGTGCAGCCATATCTGGTCTCCTATATATTAGGACAAGTACTAAGGGTGCACTGTGTACCCATATCTGGTCTACTATATATTAGGACTACTACTAAGGGTGCACTGTATAGCCATGTCTGGTCTCCTATATATTAGGACAAGTACTAAGCGTGCACTGTGTAGCCATATCTGGTCTCCTATATATTAGGACAAGTACTAAGGGTGCACTGTGTAGCCATGTCTTGGTCCCCTGAATATTAAGACAAGTAGTAAGTCTGTGCTGTGTAGTCATGTCTGGGCCCCTTATGTATTAGAACAAGTAGTAAGGCTGTACTGTGTAGCCATGTCTGGGTCCCCTATATATTAGGACAAGTACTAAGGGTGCACTGTGTAGTCATGTCTGGGTCTCTATATATTAGGACAAGTACTAAGGGTGCACTGTGTAGTCATGTCTGGTCTCCTATATATTAGGACAAGTACTAAGGGTGCACTGTGTAGTCATGTTTGGGTCTCCTATATATTAGGACAAGTACTAAGGGTGCACTGTGTAGTCATGTCTGGGTCCCTATATATTAGGACAAGTACTAAGGGTGCACTGTGTAGTCATTTCTGGTCTCCTATATATTAGGACAAGTACTAAGGGTGCACTCTGTAGTCATGTCTGGGTCCCTATATATTAGGACAAGTACTAAGGGTGCACTGTGTAGCCATGTCTGGTCTCCTATTTATTAGGACAAGTACTAAGGGTGCACTGTGTAACCATGTCTGAGTCCCTATATATTAGGACAAGTACTAAGGGTGCACTGTGTAGTCATGTCTGGGTCACCTGCAAGGAGAGTTGCGGTGGAGCGGACAGCAAATGTTAGGTGACGCACTGATTTTTATGCAATCAGGGCTTATTTTTGGTGTACTCAGCTACTTAATAGCTCACTAGTGTGCAAATGAAGCCTTAGCTGAAAGCAGTTCATAGCCCGAAGGCTATGAACTGTATTCCGATCCTTTGTTCTCCAGCGGGAAACAATGCTATCAGCACTACCCGTGGAGAACTGCTGATAAGACTGAACAGCGATTTTTAGTTTGGCCTGAATGTAACGATCAGCTAGCAGTGCCCGAAAAGTGGATGATGGGTATGCATTTAGACGCAACGATTATTGCTAAAACGATCGCCTTTTAGCTTTTTTTAGTGATCATCGCTCCCTGTAAATGGGCCTTAAGCTTAACTGGAGCAACCAGTGTCAGGCAGCTGTAGCCAAAGCAAATAGGATCAAAGGGGTGCATAAAAATACATCTAGAGACACATGATGATAATATTGTTCTTCCTCTTTACAAGTCACTGATCAGACCACACATGGAATATTGTATACAGCTTTGTGTACTAGTACTCAAAAAGGACGTATAAAGTTTGAGCGGGTATAAAGGCGGGCAACAGAAATCGTTATCAAAATTGGGTTATTTAGCTTAGCAAAAAAGAGCACTGAGGGGCGACCTAATAACTATGTATAAGTATATCAGGGGATACAGAGATCTCTCCCATCATATATTTATACCCAGGACTGTGACTGTAACAAGGGGGCGCCCTCTAAGTCCAGAGGAAAGAAGGTTTCTACACCGACATAGAAGGGGGTTCTTTACTGTAAGAGCAGTGAGGCTATGGAACTCTCTGCCTGAGGGCTTAGTGATAGTGAACTTGATAAAAGAGTTTAAGAGGGGCCTGGACACCTTTCTTGAATAGTCACTGATTACTTCAGTAGGGTCGGTGATCCAGGGATTATTCTGATTGCCATATTAGAGTTGGGAAGGAATTTGTACCTCTAAAATTAGGAAAAATTACCTCATTGGATTTTTTTTGCCTTCCTGTGGATCAACATTACAGAAAAATAGGCTGGACTGGATGGGCACATGGTCTTTCTCAGTCCCACATGCTGTTCTACAATGTTAGCAGCACTTTAACCCATTCCCGCTGCAGGACGTAAGTTTACGTCCTGGGAGCCTGGTACTTCCCGCAACAGGACGTAAACTTACGTCCTGGAGATAGCGCGGGATCACATATGATTCCGCGCTATCCTGCAGCGGGAGCCGGCTGTCAGTCACAGCCGGCGTCCCGCTGCAACAGCGGGAGGACATCGGAGATGCGCCCCCCGCTGATAACCCCTTCCCTGCCGGAAAGGGTTCACAGAGGGAGCGGACTTCCTCTGTTTCTCTGGCCGGCTCTCGCAATGTTATTGCGAGAGCCCGGCCTGTCGCCATGGTAACAGGACGCCAGACACTGGCGTCCTGTGTTACCAGTGCCTGGGATCGCTGTATAAGCTATAAGGCATGGCAGAGCCACCCTTATGACAGCGATTATCAGGGCAGTGGTCAAAGTCCCCCAAGGGGACACAAACAGTGTAAAAAAAAACAAAGATTACAAAAAATGAATAAAAAAAATGTAAAAAAAAGGGTAAAAAAACACATTTTTTATGCTTTTTCTCAGATTAGCATTAAAAAGGTAAAAAAAACCAAAAAAACCCACAAACTTGATATTGTCGCATCCGTAACGACGCGTAAAATAAGATGCACATGCGTTTGACTATGCACGGAAAAAAACGCAAAAAAAAACCCGCTAAAAAACTGAGGCATCACTAAAATTGCAATAAAAGTGATCAAAAAAGCAGTATGTACCCCAAAATGGTAGCAATAAAGACTATAGCTCGTCTCGCGAAAAATAAGCCCTCATAGAGCTCCGTTCATCAAAAAATAAAAAAGTTACAGGACTTTGAATGCAGCGATTTAGAAAAAAAAAAGATTTCCAAAAAAAGGGTTTTTATTGCAGAAAAGTGGAAAAAAATAAAAAAAAATGTAAGAATTTTGGTATCGTTGTAACCGTACTGGTCCGCAGAAAAAATGGAATGTCTTATTTATGCTGCATGATTAACGCTGGAAAAAAAATAAAAAAAATCTATGGCAGAATTGATGCGTTTTCTCTCCCTGCTATCATAAAAAAATAATACAAGTTTTACAATATAGTCTATGTACCCAAAAATGACGCCGATAGAAACTAGAGTTTGCCTCGCAAAAAACAAGCCCTTATACGGCCGCGTCGACGGAAAAATAAAAAAGTTATGGCTTTTGATAAACGGTCAAGAAAATCCACCAAAAATTGTTGCGTCCTTAAGCCCAAAATAGGCCAATATCCTTAAGGGGTTAAATATAAATATATATGTTGGGAATACATTGGTGTCTTTTATCTTGTTCTGTATCTCACAGCCTTTTGGTCTCCATACTATATCAGTATATCTGCAGCTTATATTTCTTTCGTGATGTCACCTGCCTGAAGCTAAAAACATAAAAGCGAGAATCAATGGACAGAAAACGTCCCCCAGCTGAGTGTCAATCAAGTGTTGCTGTTATTTAGGATCTCTTCAAACCCATTTGAATAGGAACATTTACAATGTTTGTTCTTCTATTCGCCCCTCTATGTCTTCATTGTGGGCGCAGATTGTCTGTAATGAAGCCCCAGGTTGGCTCTGTAGTCAGTAAGGTAATCCTCCTGCTCTTGGTAGATCCCCATTGTCTTTGCAGTGTACCATATATTAAGTGTAAAGTATCTGGAAACCCCCAACAAGATGCTGTTGATGGATCCTGTGTGGTTATTTTGTGGCTATGAGAGCAGGATGATGTTCTGATGGGCCTAAAACTACATCTGTCTTTAATCAGCTGGTAGTGATGGCAGCGGTCAGGATTTTATCATTTTCTCTATGGCCATGTCATGGGGAGCGAGGGATCTGGAGACCCCGAACGTGTGTGCGCCAATTACAAGGAGAACCATGGAGGCACCTTGTAGAGAGATATTATCATTAATCACCATCTCTATACAAGAGACCCGGCCTGTGGTTAATCTATCATCAGGTCATATGGGGGAAAATGGGGACATATTGGGAAATCTGCCAAACAATGACACAACCGCAACGTGGATTATTACAGATGCTCATTTATATGTGAAGGTTAATATGGTGGATGGATGGATTATAATATAAGATTATATTCGGGAAAATAATAATATCTGGCAGTAAGAAAGAAGAATAAACTGTAAGAATGTGAATGTGGCCCCCAAATATCACCCCGCACCAAGTCCTGGACGGCTTCAGCACTCAGACATGACAAGATCCCACTATAATAATAAAGATTATTAGGAAAATGGTGAGAATATTCCTGTAAATGTCCTTCATCACATCTCAGTAACTGCGGACATACGATTTCAAACTTATCATGGTTGGCTGTGATTGGTCAGTTACTGATCACATGACTGCTGCCATGGTTACAGCCAGGGCAATTGTGTTGTCACGGCGGTTGGCAGTTGAGAGTGTTGGAGACTGGCGATGGAGAAGGAGGCGATGTCTGCTGGACCAGAGCAGAGCGATTTTATGGAGGGAGAGGAGGAGATTCGGAGGAAGAAAGGAGTGAGAAGACCAAGACATGTCTTGGATTCTTCAGATGACGCTTCAAGCAAGAGCCAGAGGAGGAAGAGGAGGAGGAAGTCATCGAGCTCAGCGAAGCCCATCGTTCCACCGACTGATTCGGTGAAGAAAGACCTCGTTGGGAAGAAGCGACCCAAGAAGAGGCATCTGGATTCTTCGGTGGGAGAAAAGGACCCACCTGTAAAGATACAGAAAGAAGACCCGGGAGGCTCAGGTACCGCTGGAGATCTGCGGAGCTGTAGGAGCGCATTCACACATGCCAGATATTGGTGCAGATCGGTGGCAGATTTCATCTTTTCATCTGAAGGGGTGAAGTCTGCTCAGGATTTGCATCAAAGTCCACATTAGAATCCACAGCAATGGTTTGTGTTTGGATGCAGAATTTAATGCGGATTTTGGTGCAGATTTTCAGTAAGTCCGCTAAGTGTGAGCGCAGCCTGAGGGTCCCACACTGTACCGCCATGTCTGGTAATTGATGGGGGTTGTCTGCCGGAGAGGAGGAGCGAGGAAAGTGATCCAAATGTTCCATTGTATTACACTGTATGTACATTGTATGATGTTCCTGCGGTTATGGATGAGCTGCTGAAATGGACCGTTTTCTGGTTCGTCGTCTTCTTACAATTCACGTGTTTTGTATTCTGGGGAGAAAATGATGGAAATGTTACATTGTATCAAACTGTATTTATGTACATTGTATAATGTGAAATGTCCAATATTACTGTGATAAGGGCTCCTGCACACGTGTGACGTGTAAACGCTCGCAAGGAGATGGCGTGATGGCGCTGTGTATGGAGCACTATTATATTTTCCCATGAACCTTTCTGCGCTGCTTACTGTACTTTTTGCGCTGCTGAGGTTGTTTATACCCGTTTTAGAACTGGCTGAGCGGCCTAAATAATCATCAGTGTTATCAAATAATACCGCAAAATCGCGCCGTTATGGTGGCTCGGGTGCTCAAATTTGCGTGAAAATAGAGCATGTTGCATATTTTTTTGCTCAACGGAAATACGGGTGCAAAAATGGTAAATTTTGCATTTGCTCAATCGCCCGTGTGCAGGAGCCCTTATAGATGAGCTGCTGGAATGTACCGTTTTCTGGTTCTTCTTACAATTCATGTGTTTTGTATTCTGGGGAGAAAAGACACAAATGTTCCATTGTATTATGTTGTATTTATGTATATTGTGACATGTCAGATGTTACTGCTGTTTAGGCCGGATTCACACGTCTGTATTTGTGCAGTATATTGCGCACGCAGTGAACAGTACCCATTCATTTTATCGGGACAATCAAATGTAGTTTTTCAGCTTACACCCAAAAATATGCCCTTTTTTCTGCAGATTTGAGCCCATCGATGCGCTTGTGTAAATGCGCGGTGAATACTCAGGAGACCGGCATTTTTGCAAAGCGTTAAGGCATAAAATCAATGAGATTGTCTGACTTTATATTTTTGTCTGCAGATGTAACATGTATGTGTGCATTTAAAAAAAAACACCTTGCCGGCCAAAATCCGTTTACACTGGCAGATTTGGGCCGGCCCGGCTTTCTTTTTAAAAAAAACAAACAACATTTGCTGCTGAAATGTACACTTTTTTGGTTACTCATCTTCTCCCATGTTTAGATGACCTGCTCTTCGGATACGTTCACACATCACTCATTTGCTGCAGATTTTTGCGCAGATCTGCCGCAGCAGTCACCCATGCAATTTGTATTTAAATGAAAGGATATAATCTGCTGCAGATCTGCATGAAAATCTGACAAAATTGGGCCAAAAATTGTGACTGAACCTTTAGGAAGTGTGTAGATTCAGCAATTGTTCCTCAGCGGAGGTGATCACAGCGCTATGGCTGCCCCCCACTGTGTAAGGGCTCCTACCCACTAGGGGTTCTTTAACGCTGCGATATCGCTGTGTTTTTTTTTAACGCGATTGTCAATGGGACTTTCTAATGTTAGAAACGCATCGCACAAAAATCATAAAGCGCCAACTTGTGATGAGTTTATAACATTAGAAATCCCATTAACAATTGTGTTAAAAAAGGGCAGCGTTAAAAAAATGCAAATGGGTAGGAGCCCTGACAATACCAAAATGGGGTGTTTTTGAAACAAAAATTGTGTTAGTTTTCCTGTGGGCAGCATGGGGGCTCAGTTGCCTTTCAGTAAGGGGGTATCCGGGTTCAAATCTGGGTTCATTGTCCAGTGTGAATATATAGATTGTGAGCCCCCAGGGGGACAAAGCCCGATATAATGCTAAACTGTGTACAGCGCTGTGGAATATGTATGTGCTATATATGTCAGTGCAATAAACAATAATGGACCGTGGTGGGTGATCTGCCGTCTATTAATGCCCTTACTATATATATGTTAGTAATGTATGTTATATAAGGAACGCCTCCGACTGCCCGTGTGCCACAGAAGGAGATGTCTGCCAGCCAGAAGCTGCGATAGATTCTCGCTATAATTTACGCCACTTTCCGGTCTTAGATGCGGCCAATCTGAGGGGTCCGCACCGCTGAGCCCCCGGCACGTTGGCTGGTTACATGGTTGGGCAGCAGCTCCTCAATAGACACATTAGACACACGTACGAGGGCCAACGCACCAAATATGTCTGAGTTCACCTGCGCAAGTGACTATACGACAGCCAGATGAAATAGATCTAGACCTAAGGGACATATATGAGTATACTGATATCACTCCAGCCTCAGTCACAGAGCAAACACTATAAATACTGACTCATATTCTATTGGATCTGAGGGGGAAAGAGAAATAATGTTTGTGTTATTACTGAGAGAAGAATGAAAGAAAACCATAAAGAACAAACTGCTACTAAGTGTAATCAGAGCCATGTATAGGGGTGCAGAATATATATACAATGGGCTGTACGGCCTACAGCGACCCTCCGGTCCTGGACAAACAGAGGTGGCGCCACTTCTCTGACCACCTGATACACGCTGTGCATTAGTATACATCATTAGTCGTAGACTCTACATGCTGATGGGACCGGCCAGGACTGCTCACAGATCCCTCTTCATCTCTACAGAGGTATATTGTTGGCCAGTCCCCGGTATCTCGGCCGGTGGGCAGTATATACAGCACTTGTATGTTATTGTGCTATGTGGCGCATGGACTGTGTAGCTACCCTCGCTTGCACACAATTTGATATTTTGCTGCTTTTTGATGGTATTTATTGCCACTTATTGAGTTTTATGTCTCGTTAAGAGTTTGTTTTTAATCAGTGTTGTTTATTAATAAAGCTGATATTTGTGGAGCGTGTAGATGTCATACTGTGTTTATTACATACCTCTACAGTGATGCTACCCTCACACGGGATAGATAATACAGACGCCACTTATACGCCGGGCACCTACTACTTACACACCGGACACCTACCACTTACACACCGGACATCTACCACTTACACACCGGACATCTACCACTTACACACCGGACACCTACCACTTACACACCGGACACCTACTACTTACACACCGGACACCTACCACTTACACACCGGACATGTACGACTTACACACCGGACATGTATCACTTACACACCGGACACCTACCACTTACACACCGGACATCTACCACTTACACACCGGACATCTACCACTTACACACCGGACATCTACCACTTACACACCGGACATGTATCACTTACACACCGGACATCTACCACTTACACACTGGACACCTAGCACTTACATACTGGACACCTACCACTTACACACCGGACATCTAGCACTTACACACCGGACACCTACCACTTACACACCGGACATCTAGCACTTACACACCGGACATCTACCACTTACACACCGGACACCTACCACTTACACACCGGACATGTACGACTTACACACCGGACATGTATCACTTACACACCGGACATCTACCACTTACACACCGGACATGTATCACTTACACACCGGACATCTAGCACTTACACACTGGACACCTACCACTTACACGCTGGACATGTATCACTTACACACCAACCATCTAGCACTTACATACTAGACACCTACCACTTACACACCGAGCACCTACCACTTACACACCGGACACGTATCACTTACATACTGGACACCTACCACTTACACACCGGACACGTATCACTTACATACTGGACACCTACCACTTACACACCGGACATGTATCACTTACATACTGGACACCTACCACTTACACGCTGGACATGTAAGCTATTGAATGACAGCTGAGAGCTGCCCCTGATTTGTCCCTGCGCTGAGCCAATCAGAGGCAGCACTCACTCACCCATTCATGAATTCATGAATGGGTGAGTGAGAGCTGCCTCTGATTGGTGAGGGCTGTGACCAATTAGAGGCAGCCCATTCAGCAGGCGGGGATTTTAAATCCCCGCCTGCTGAATAATACACAGAGCAGTTCAGGAGAACTGCCGGCCGGCCGCGGCTGAACTCTGGCTGCAGGGACAAAGTGAGTACATTTTTTTTTAACCATTTTTGGATGATTTTCAGGGAAGGGCTTATATGTTTAAGCCCTTTCCGAAAATTCATCCTGCGCTCGCCGGCAGCCCATTGCTTTCAATGGAGCCGGCTGTATTGCCGGCTCCATTGACTTTCAATGGGCGGACAGCGCTCCTTTGATCGGGCCCGTTTCGCCAAAAACGTTGCTAGCAGATTTTTCGGCGAATCGTCGGCCCCGGTCACGTGATTTGCGGATGCGCATCTGTCATGCGATCCGTAAATCGCGGCAAAAAACGGTCGTCTGACTGAGGCCTAAAGGGGATGTTTGGGAATACAACCAAATTGAGGCCATCTGTGCTGCCTGTGGTAACTCCTCCTAGGACAGGAGAATGTACTGTTACCATGTTTGGTAGTTTAAATCGCCTTAGTTGCCATTCTGCCAGACCTCTCCTCCTAACTCAGGGGTCATTTAAAGCCCCTTGTGTATGCAAAAAAATACACAATACAGTTCACCTGAAACAGTGAATCCTACAGAGCGGTTAGGAAGCATCAGCTGCAGTTCAGCGAGTTCATGAAGGCTGGATTCTTGTGCATCCAACTGAATGGTGGCCACATCAACACATCATAAAAAGCACTTTGTGAAACTTTTCCTCAATTAACTGCTGAGCAATAAAATTGGCAACACTGACCCTCCCATTGTGTGTCTGAGTCAAATCTAGCCAAGACTGTTATATTCCTAGGTATATTATTATATATATTATATCCAGGGAAGAGTTACCAAGATGGTGAGTGGTCTGCAAATCATGTCCTATGAGGAACGATCAAAGGATCTGGGAATGTTTAGGCTGAGAGGAGACTTAATAGCGGTCTACAAATATCTGAAGGGCTGTCACAGTGCAGAGGGATCAGCCCTATTCTCATCTGCACAAGGAAAGACTAGAAGCAATGGGATAAAACTGAAAGGGGGGAGACACAAATTAGATATTAGACAGTGAGGTTGATCAATGAGTGGAACGGGTTACCACGGGAGGTGGTGAGTTCCCCTTAAATGGAAGTGTTCAAACAAAGGCTGGAAAAACATCTGTCTGGGGTGATTTAGTGAAATCTGCACTGAGAAGGGGGTTGGACCCGATGACCCTGGAGGTCCCTTCCAACTCTACCATTCTATGACCGCTTCTTATTTGAAAAACCTAAGCTAATTCAATATGTTGGATGTCAAAATGGCCTCCTAAAACATCTCCACCAAGAAATGCAGCCACCTCCCCAACTAATACTTTTACACATTGGAAGTAAATTATCTCGTTATTATACCAGTTAAACGTGTGTGTCCAGACTTTTGCCTCAGTTGTATTGTTGTACCTGAGTGCTGTATACTTTATACCAAAAATCCAATGGAACCCAGGAGTAAGCAGGACAATCCTTCCGTAGGAGAAGGTTTTCCTGTTGTCTTATGGGGTCTGATGTGTTATTTATTTATTTTTTACACAATATATACAGCATTCGCAGTTACTGATCACATAACTAGGCAAATAAGGCCCGAATTAGTAAAATATGCATCTAAAGCCTACGTCACATGTCCATAATACAGATACAATACATACTGAGCCCCTTATAGGAGTGATAGTTAATACCTACAGACTATATAAGACGTTATCTTCTGTATTAAAGTGGTTGTCCTTCTGTTCCCGTGATGTGATGGTTGATTTTAACGTAGCAACTACAGTTCCCAGAGGAGCCTTGTATCTGACCGTCTGGCTGCAGGCACCTACCTCTATTATAACCTATAGCCTGTATATTGTGCTATTATAATCACTATTAGGAGGACCCAGCAGTGTTCGACCAACTGGCTCAGGAAGCACCACATCTACAACCATCCAAGAACGACTACGATTTCATCATGTGCTCGGCCGGGGAGCCTACGGAGAAGTCGTGCTGGCAGAAGACATCGTTACCTGTCAGCAGTTTGCGGTGAAGGTCATCAGGAAGAAGGCCCTACTAGCAGAAGTGGAGCTGGCGGACGTGATGGTGGAGCACCGCGTGTTGCAGATGACGTCAGGAAGTCCTTTCCTCATCCATGCAGAATTTGCATTTCAGACCAAGGTATAGTTGTTATCACACATCTCCAAGTATGTGCGATATCTCCAAGTATGTTATCGCACATCACTAGTATGTGTACCGTAGATGTGGACTTTGTAGCATAACTTCATATTAACCAACCTCCTTACATGTCTCTTCTACATTACAGACGCACGTTCTACTTGGATTAGAGTTTCTAAGCTGCGGGGACCTGAATCAACTCCTACAGTCAAAGGGACGGCTCGATATCAACAGTTCCAGGTAAAGATTTAGGGTGGTTTTACACGGCACATATTTTGCCTATTAACAAGCAACAACTGACAAGATAGCATGTTGGTTGTTGCTCGTTAAGGTGGTCTAACATGAGCAGATCATTAGTATGGCACATTCCGCTGTTTACATGGGGAGATGTGCTGCTGGTGAGCTAACACTTTTATGCTCACATAAAAGATCTGGTCAGCAGATGACAACCATTTGCGCACAATTGTCGGATCGCGAGCCTCCTCCTACATGGCTGATGATTAGTGATCCATCCAATAATCATACTTTAGCTACAGTTTAGGAAACAGTATTTTGTCGCTCCTCAGGATCTCACACCGACTACTTATTCTCTTTCTTACAGATTCTACGCTGCGGAGATGGTGTGCGGCATCCAACACCTCCACGCCAAGGGGATCATCCACAGAGACCTGAAGCCCGAAAACATCTTGGTGGCTGAGACAGGGCACCTGAAGATCACCGATTTCGGTCTCGCCCTGGACAACATGCTTGGAGGTCGAACAGCTACTGACTATGCTGGGACCGAAGACTATATTGCTCCTGAGGTGAGTGGAATAGAATCTTCTTACCAGTTGTTGACATAAGTGTATTTATGTTCTTGGGTTGTGGATCATGGAGACAGCAGTCCGAGATGGAATAGATGACTGCGGTCTCTACACAATGCTAGTCTAGAGCAGTGCACATATCCCATGTAATGCCTTTCTTTTAGGGCAGACGACTTATGTTATTAATGATGTAGAACTTATTTCCCAACTAACTAACTGTTGTCTGTTTATGGCAGATGGACGCCGGAGAGGAGTACAACGCCGCCGTAGACTGGTTTTCATTGGGAGTCATCATGAATCAAATGATCACCGGCGAGCGTAAGTATCATCAAAAACTCTTTAATGAGTCCACCTCCGGAGCGAAGAACATCATAATGCAGGTAAGCATGTTACTAATTTTGTATGCTTTTATTGTCTTTCTTTGTCAGATTCTTGTAATTGTAGTTAGTATTAAAAACTACATTTCTGATTTCAGCTCCTCAAGAAAAATCCAGCCAAGCGTCTAGGAGTCAATGGGAACATCCGTGGTCATCGGTTCTTCCAGCATGTAGAATGGGACTCTGTGGAAACCCTGAGGATGGCCCCGCCGCACATCCCTGCCCCAACTAAGTCGGAATTCTATCAGCAATTCGACTTAGACACCATCGAAGCAGAAGAGGCCAAGCAATCCGAGCTATCACCGGAAGACCAGGCCAAGTTCAGAGGGTTTTCATTCTCCAACATGAAGACCCTCTTAGACACCGGCTCTACAACCACCTGAGCGAGCGGCCCTCCTGAGCCCCTGCAACGACATCACAAGGAAGGACGGCGAGGGACCCCTGAGGAGAGAGCCAGCAGTACCACCCAGCTGGCGGTAAGTACAGGCGCCACAACATCTGCGCCCCATATACCCATAGACATGTGATGTATCTAAAAACCTTTTTTTCTTACCAGTAAATGGATTTCCCTGAACCAATGACAGCAGCAGCTGATGGTGCTGCCACAGGGGGCGGGAAACACATTGGTGCGCGATGGCCGGCTATTAAGGGGTGGAAGGAGGCCGGACATTTTTTTTTATCTTATGACATCTAAGCACATGTCTATGACTAGTTCACATTTACTGGTAATTGCATTTCCTCACGCCCATAACAGTATTGTAATGAGCGATGGGGAAATGAGGTGAGTGTTGGCCGGCTATTAAGGGGTGGAGGAGGCCGGATTTTTTTTTTTTTTTTACCCCTTGGTGACATCGACTATAAATGTACAGGGGATGTGTGTGGGGTCTGTATGGAATGGACTTGGCTCCCAAGCTCACTCCACATACTGAAGTGGCGCCGCCTGTCTTTGACAATTCACACCTAGAAGCAACAGCTATGATCAGAAATAACTTCAATTATGGCTGTTGAGTATTTTAATGCAGCTGTCAATTCTTACAGTGGCATTTGAATAACCTAATCAGCATTTAAATGTTCCAAATGGCCTTCACTGGGTTGTATAAGTGAATTAATGATCCCAAGTTCAAGCACCATTAGAGGCCTAAAAAAATAAGTGTAAAACATTTTTGAAAAAAGTTAAAAAAACCCTTGTCCTATATTTCTAAAAAAAAGAAAAGTAATTTGCATTGCAGCCTGCATAAAAGTCCGTTTAAAATATTGAATTATTTATCCCTGATAATGAACACCATTATGAAAAAAAATACATAACACCAGATTTGTATTTTTTCATTACCCTGGCTCCAAGAAAAAATATGAAATATAACGCCATCAAAAAGTTACACAACCACTAGTCATCCTGCAGAAATTGAGTCCACACATCCGCTGCATCAACAGTAAAATGAAAAAGTGATGGCGCCTTAAAATAGCAACAGAAACTAATTTTTTTTATATATTTCAATTTTTGAAGACAAAAAAAAAATGTAGTTTGGAAATTGTGGTAAATGTGCTGACACACACAGAATAAAGTTTTCATGTAATTTGTGCCACAGTGTGCACACCAAAAACAACAGGTCCAAAAATAAGCATAATTGAATTTTTTTTTCATTTCAGCCCACTGAGAAATCTGTAGTTTTTCAGCATATTTTATGGTATATTAAATTGTACCAGTGAAAAAACACAACTCACCCCACAAAAAGCACTCAGACAGCTAATCCCATGAAAAAACATCTTACTATTTAGACCCCAAACATTAGACCACAATTTAACAATTATATCAGAACAATGTGGTGCCCTTCTGATAAAATCTAGCGCCCCCTGCAGCTTTTCCCGTATGCCTCCTTGAATGTTGTCCCTTCCCACAGAGAGAACGTAAAGGGATTAGCCCAGCAGGCCTAAAGAGAGGTTAGTGTAGTGTAGGTCCCATCTACAAGAGGTCGCCTTGACGTGGCAGATGGGCTCACATGTTTTGATCAAAATGTGTGCTAAGAACCTCACATCTTCATATGTCAGTAAATATAACAAGAATGCCATTTAAATTCAGATATTAGGTGCTTGCAGTAGTGTTGCAGCCACTTGTATTTGCTTGTATCGTTGCAGCCATGATGTATGGTGCGCTAACACATATGGCCTATAAAAGGCTCTCGGAGGCTCCTTGTATGTAGTGAGTAAAGGAAATAAAAAAGGAGGGTGGAGCAAGACCCAGTGAGGGTGGTGGAATGTTTATGGAGTACAAAGAGCTTTCAATGATTGAGTATTTTGAATGGTGGAGGTGCTGCCAACCAGATGACGCTCCACCAGTGTGGGCGTAAGTGTAGCGAAAAGGATGTGAAAAGAACTGGTATGGAGGCGCAACCCTCTAAGCTACTAGAAGATGTAGATCAAAGTCCAATGTGTGAAGGTGAAAGCACTTCTTTTTTATTAATTTTTCACAAATTAAAAACCAGCAATAGAATACGCATTTCGGGGAAGAACCCCTTCGTCAGTTCGGCTGGATAGGACAACAGGATGCCTGGGGGTGACACGACTCCAAAGATGTATTGGATGTGTTGGAGGTCCTGTGTGCAGGAAGGCAGGGGAGACGCAATCAAAGAGACTTGTCTCTGTTAAAAGCGTATGAGAAGGAATGCATTATGGGGATGCAAAATGGTCTTTTAGAGAAATTGCCCGCCACCTGGACCATTCTGACCAGACTGTTAGGAGATCTAGAGGTTCAGGTACAGCAAATGTGGATCAATATGCGGTAGACTACCATACAAAACCTGTATTCCTCCATGCCCGCCCGTATCTCATCTTGCAATCAGGCTAGAGGAGCCCAACAGGGACTAGAGCCGCCCCTCAAGGGGTCAGTTTTCTGCAATAAAAGATCCTTTTGCTCTGATATTGTAATCCCTTATATCAACGTTACAATCACATAGAGAAAGTTTCATTTGATTCTGACAACTCCTTCTGGGAGGGGATCTTTTTTTACAATGTCCCTTAGAAAGATTCTTCCATCGCTGCAGCAGTGCTCCCCAGGACTAAAGGACCTTCCCTGAATTGAATTGGTCAATCAACAAGGGAAGGGATAGCGGGCATCAGCTGCATGTTCAAGGTAATGTTCAAGTCACACATCTGACTCCGGCTATCCCCTACTTTGCTGCTGAGCATGGCTGAAGGCCCTTTATCTGGTAAAATTCATAGCTAGCGGTTAGCGTGACATGACTGTGCCGCGGACTGTGGCATGACTATATTAAGAGGCGAGCGACTAGTCTCTTGACATCACAGCCATGTCACAGGCTGCCAGAAATCCTCTGCTGGGCCACTTGTGGCCAACGTGCCATATGTTGTGCAGGCCTGGTTTAGACACTGACTGCCCAATCTATCTGCAATAGGGCCAATCCACAGATGATGCAAGTCTGATTGGTGGGGGTCTCATCACTGAAGACCCCTTGTGGTCTCCAGAATGAGAGTCTGAAAGGTCCGCCTGTTTAAGCCCTCTTCTGTCACTCTGGGCTCACTGCCTGCCTTCACCCCTCGGCAGAGTGAGGAGTAGATTGAATAGAGCAGTGTCGCTGCATGTGTGGAGCTGCTCCATTGTTCTTTAATGCAGACGGCTGAGTGCTTGTACTAGCTATTTTCATCATCGCCATTGAAATAAATGCAGCTGCACTGTGCATGTGCAACCACTGCCAAGATGCCATCTCCACTTCACTGTAGAGGGTGTAGAGAGCCCACAGTTAGGAAAATGGGGGACACTGGACCCCAATTCTTTGGAATGATAGACCCTCACTGATTAGACCTTCATCACCCATCCTGTGGATAGCCAATATAAGCCAACCCTGGTATATCATCAGTAATAAAAGAGATGCAAACTGATTTTAGAAGAATTAGATCTAAAAAATTGTCAATTAAGATAATAAATCTAATACTTTGCCCATGACACCACTTGCCCCTCCTCCCCATATGTGCTTCTCTTCCATCTCTTGTCCCTCACATGCCACCCTCTCTCCTTATTCCACCATTTGTGCCACTTTTGGCTTTTCTCCTACTGTGCCACCATTTGTCTCCCCATGTTTCAACTTGGCCCTCCTCCCCATGTCTCTTTTACCCGCGGTACTACTTGTCCCCCGTGCCCCATCTTGCCCTGTGAAACCACTTGTCCCCACCCATACAATCCCATGTACCACCACTTGCCCCACCTCCTGTGTCCAATGTCCCTCTTTCTCCCTGTGCCACTTGTCCCCTGTAGGTCCTTTTCCCCCTGTTCAACCACTTGTTCCCCAGCCCATGCCCCTCACATCAGTCAGTCAGATAAACTTTTGTGACCAGGTCTCCCCGAAGCCTCAGTTCATTGTGGCCAAACTAATGGGCACTTTCCTCCTATTAAGAGGTTAAACAGATGGCCGTGCTTGTGGAGCTTTTTGTGGACGTAAAAAGTGATGAAGCAAAATCATTGATTTCCATGGTTTCATTTTGACTAGCGTAATTCTCATGAGATATTACTACACCGAGAGACTTTCCACTGGTTCATGTTCTAACACGCTCTGTAGCGGCGAGTGTTTTTGCGCATGCGCCCGTCTGTTTAAGCCCTGGAAGAAGCTTTCCCCAGATGGCAGCGGACAGATGGAACAGTTCACCAGGAGTAGGAGGGCTGCAAGCTGGGGGGGCTGAAATAATCCGAAGTGTAAGGCTATGTGCCGACATCAAAGAGGAAATCTGCACCAAAACCTGCATGTGGATTTTAGTGTTTGTGCCCAACACATAATTCAGCTCTGGCATCGCAATGAATGAAATCTGGGGAAAATCCATCACGTTTTCACATTTGATTTGAAAATCGGCTGCATGTCTGTTTTCTGCTGCAGATTTTCCCCACTGTGATTCATTTACATTGCACTGTGCATTGTTGCAGAACTTTGGTACCAAACTACTGCAACAGTTCTGCAGTGTGTGAACTCAACCTAAAAAGCAGCAGTCAGTAAGTCCGGGACATGGAGATGCTGTTGGTGTTTTCCCCCGAAAATAAGACCTACATTGAAAATAAGCCCTACCCTGATTTTGCAGGATTTTTGGGGAGGGTCTAAATATAAATATGTCACCGTGACAGAAGGATACCCTAAAAGAGCAGAATACGATATCACCGAGGGAATCACTAATAGATAAAATATAACTTTTATTAAATAACATTAAAAAATGTATTGGGCGTGATGCTTAATTATAACTAAGGTGCCCCAACTATAAGGGTTGGCACCATTCAAAAAATATATAGGTCCTTAGACACACTATATTGTCAGTGCACCAAAAGAGGGGACTGCACTGATAACAGTATAGTCCAACAGCTACCATGACGATGGCAAATGTAATTGGTGTATAGCCATGACCAGGGTATGGCCGACTCACCCAGTATTAAATAAATCCATACCTCTTTTTCCCGTTAATAAATCTCCGAACCACTTCTTAATTGGAATATTTTGGCCACAGCAGCCTTTATTAAACATACACAAAATAAACACCGTATCCATTAAACTATACGGGGAAGGAGGCCCTTGGAGTCCCATCCAATATAATAATAATAATAATAATAATAATAATAATAAGGGTCTGGCGTATAATAATCCATGAAACAAAACTGTACCTGGCTTCCAACCGTCACCCGGCTCGGATGCCCAAAAACCCCCTCTGGGAGGCAATCAACATATAAAATTGTAGGCCACCCGGGACCCCTTCCCTGGCCTGCTACCACCGCGCCAGACCCAACCAAAACCATTAGGGTGATAATCACTCCAGGTGAGGCCATCCCCACCGTAACTCCTTCCACCCAATATAAACTGCCTCCAAGGACCCCCCCCCCCGCCTGCCACAGCCAGCTGCCATGACGTGGTAAATACCTATAAATTATATAATCAACAGCTTCACTCATATCTTCTCATAAATATACTACCCGCCTAAACCAGTTAATATATATTCACTTATTCAAAAGAAAATTTTTTTTTTTTTTTTTATATAAATATATTTATCAACCTATCCACCAAAAATCGGGAGGGTGGGTGGGCTCTGAAACGTTCAAAAGATGGCGCTCCCGCCCAAATGCCCCTTTTTATAACTAACCCCCCCTGCAATTCCCCCCCCCCTTCTTTTCTCACTAACCAATCCCTTTAAACTACTTCCTAAGGAACCAGAAAGGGGGAGGGGTATGTCTGTACGTCAAATCGAACTTGAAGCCGAGGCTACGGGAGGATATAGGGGTAGGAGACGAACAGGTGGAATCTCTGTGGGTAGAAATACAGGGAGGAAAAAATAACAAAATCCTGATAGGGGTCTTCTATAGGCCACCAAAAGCAACAGAAGAAACTGAAGACTTACTACTAAGGCAGATAGAAGAGGTGTCAAAACGAAACGAAGTAATTATCATGGGGGACTTTAATTACCCAGATATAACATGGGAGAACGAAACCTGCAAATCTCACAGGGGTGATAAGTTCTTGAGAGTAATTAAAGACAATTACCTGAACCAACTTGTGCAGGAACCAACAAGAGGGAGGGCCATTCTGGACCTAGTGCTAACTAACAAACCGGAACGTATAAAGGGGGTGCAGGTTGAGGGGCACTTGGGGAACAGCGACCACAATATAATCAACTTCCAGCTGTCAATCAATAGGAAGCCCTATAAGGGAGTGACAAAGAAACTAAACTTTAGTAAAGCAAAATTTGATGAGCTTAGAACTACTATCGGTAACATTAATTGGGACAACATCCTCAAAAATATCAGTACGGAGGAAAAATGGGAAAAGTTCAAAAGGATCCTAATCGCCTCATGTGAGCAGTTCATTCCCTTTAAAAATAAAAGAAACTCAACTAAAAGGAAACCAATGTGGCTCGACAAGACGGTAAGAGGGGCAATAAACGAAAAGAAGAAAGCGTTCAAACTACTAAAGCAACAAGGCAGCGAAGAAGCGCTAAAATCATACAGGGAAAAAAACAAAATATGCAAAGATACGATCAAAACTGCCAAGGAGGAAGCAGAAAGACGGATCGCAAAAGAGAGCAGAAACAACCCGAAGCTATTTTTCAACTACATAAACAGCAAAAGGATTTGCAGGGAGAGCGCTGGCCCTTTAAAAAACAATGCAGGAGAAATCATTGATGATGACAAAGGGAAAGCAAATCTACTAAACAGTTTCTTCTCAAGTGTGTTCACCAAAGAAAAGGAAATGCCATACGAGATGCAGGGGAATAAAACGAACCCCTCACAAAATATCTCATACCTAACGCAGGAGGAGGTGCGGAAGCGTCTAAAGAAAACTAAAATTGATAAATCACCGGGCCCAGATGGATTACACCCAAGGATAATAAAGGAACTAAGTGACGAGATAGCTAGGCCGCTATACCTAATATTTCTAGACACTATTAAGACCGGAGTAGTACCATTGGACTGGCGCATTGCCAACGTGGTCCCAATTTACAAAAAAGGGAGCAAAAGTGAGCCTGGTAACTACAGGCCAGTAAGTCTCACTTCAGTAACGGGAAAAATTTTCGAGGGGATTCTGAGAGACGCAATCGATGAGTACCTCAAGGAGATTAAGGGAATAACTCCTCACCAACATGGATTCATGAAGGGTCGCTCATGTCAGACAAATCTGATCAGTTTCTACGATGAAGTAAGCTCTAAGCTGGACCAGGGAGAATCTATTGATCTTGTATATCTGGACTTCTCTAAAGCCTTTGACACCGTGCCTCATAATAGGCTAATATACAAAATGAGGCAGCTCGGACTGGGCGAAAACGTGTGTAAGTGGGTAAAAAATTGGCTCAACGATAGAAAGCAGAGGGTGGTAATAAATGGTTCGTACTCTGATTGGACCACAGTCGCTAGCGGGGTGCCACAGGGTTCAGTATTAGGCCCCACTCTGTTCAACATATTTATCAATGACCTGATAGAGGGGCTGCACAGCAAAATATCAATATTTGCAGATGACACAAAATTATACAATATAATTAATGCAACGGAGGACAATGTGCGGCTACAAACGGACCTGGATAAGCTGGGGGCTTGGGCAGAAAAATGGCAAATGAAGTTCAATGTTGAAAAATGTAAGACTATGCACATGGGCAGGAGGAACGGATGTAACCAATATTCACTTAATGGGGTACCACTAGGGAAAAGTGATATGGAAAAGGATCTGGGGGTACTAGTGGATAATAGACTAAACTGGAGTAACCAATGCAAGTCAGCCGCTGCAAAGGCAAATAAAGTCTTGGGGTGCATCAAAAGAGGTATAGGGGCGAAGGACGAGAACATTATCCTTCCATTATATAAGGCACTTGTCAGACCTCACATGGAATACTGCGTACAATTCTGGACACCGGTGCTCAGGAAAGATGTCACAGTGCTTGAGGGGGTTCAAAGAAGAGCGACTAAACTAATACATGGAATGACGGGACTGGAATACCCAGAGAGGCTATCCAAATTGGGACTATTTACTCTAGAAAAAAGAAGGTTAAGAGGCGACCAAATAACCATGTATAAGTACATGAGGGGACAACACATGGATCTCTCCCGCGATCTGTTTACACCCAGGACCACGACGGTAACAAGAGGACATCCGCTACGATTAGAGGAAAGTAGGTTTCATCACCAACACAGAAAGGGGTTCTTTACTGTAAGAGCAGTTAGAATGTGGAACTCTCTACCGGAGGAAGTGGTGATGGCAAAATCCTTAGAGAAGTTTAAAAGGGGACTTGATGTCTTTCTGGAGAAGGATATTACAGGATATAAATTTTAGTTTAAGTGTCAATCCTGGTATATAGGCAGGTAGGAACTATTAGGGGTTGATCCAGGGAACAGTCTGATTGCCATTAGGGAGTCGGGAAGGAATTTTTTCCCCAAAAGAGCCAATTGACTTCTGGCCTTGGGGTTTTTTGCCTTCCTCTGGATCAACACAGTAGGATAGACAGGCTGGACTAGATGGACAATGTCTTCATTCGGCCTTACATACTATGTTACTATGTTACTCCCCTCACCTTTACAGTTAACCCTATCCTAACTTTCTTGTTCCCGGCAAACCCTGTCATGCAGGGCCTACACGTATATGCCCCTCGCGGCACGTTCCGGCCCTTTTCTTGACCAGGGTATGGCCGACTCACCCAGTATTAAATAAATCCATACCTCTTTTTCCCGTTAATAAATCTCCGAACCACTTCTTAATTGGAATATTTTGGCCACAGCAGCCTTTATTAAACATACACAAAATAAACACCGTATCCATTAAACTATACGGGGAAGGAGGCCCTTGGAGTCCCATCCAATATAATAATAATAATAATAATAATAATAATAATAATAATAATAAGGGTCTGGCGTATAATAATCCATGAAACAAAACTGTACCTGGCTTCCAACCGTCACCCGGCTCGGATGCCCAAAAACCCCCTCTGGGAGGCAATCAACATATAAAATTGTAGGCCACCCGGGACCCCTTCCCTGGCCTGCTACCACCGCGCCAGACCCAACCAAAACCATTAGGGTGATAATCACTCCAGGTGAGGCCGTCCCCACCGTAACTCCTTCCACCCAATATAAACTGCCTCCAAGGACCCCCCCCCCCGCCTGCCACAGCCAGCACGACTTACCCCCTAAGTCTGCGCCGCCCTCCATACCATCAAGCCCTTTCTATCCCTTCTTGTATACGCAATGACCACATATCCAAGCCGACGTCATTTAAATGTACGCCGTCATCTAACCAATACCCCCCTACCCCACCTTCCAAAATCTCATGTCTAACTTTCACCCCTCCATTTCTAACCACAAAAGCTGAAATGTGTCTATTTATTTTTATTCTTGCTTTGTTAATTTTCAGAACTGATCTGGCCATCCTCCATGACTTTCTGGGCAAGATTTCGGACCACACAATTACCATGGCTGGGAATGCCCTACGGAGCCGCAGAAAGTCATGTTGGATGTCCCGCCTAACCTCTCTGGCTGGACGCCCCCCAAGGTCATTACCCCCTGCATGTATTACCAGAACGTCTGGAGCCCTATCAAGCTCTGCATAGGACGTGATTTCTGGTATGACCCTTCCCCACATCATACCCCGAGTACCCATCCAGCGGATTATGGCCTCCCTTCTGGAAAAACCCAGCTGTCTTCCTTCTGGTCTAACCTGTGCCCGCTCAGCTGCCCAAAACACAAAAGAGTGCCCTAATATCCACACGAGCGCCGGGCTTCCCTCTGTCAAGAAACACAATGAAAAAGGAACAAAAAAGAGGGAAAACAAAAATGGGGGCGTTAAGCAGGATAACTTTACATATGATCATCATAATGCAATCCATAACATAGGGTTTTTTTTTGTTTTTTTTTATATACTATATCTCTACGTATTATACATTCCCAAACCATCCTTCCGGCCTGACGTACAGCCGGTATCTATTGGATCTCCATCTGCCAATTTTTTGTAACACTCCCGGGCTCAGGCCTCGCTCGTATGCCTCCGTAGCTGCCCCTATTCGGAACGAATGCGAAGAAAATCCCATCCGCTCCATGCCCAATTCTTGCAACGCTTTTCCCAGCATTGCGCCAAATTGAAACTTAGATACAAAAGACCCGTCCCTATGCTGGAATAAAGGACCCTGGTCGCCCGGCACTTTTTCCATCAGGCTAATGAAACACGTTACGGGGCACATCCTAGCACCCGACACTCTATCCAATACAATCCTCTTCCCTTTTCGCATCTGATCTGTTTTTGAGTGTGTCAGCCAAATAACAACATTATCTTCACTCAAACTGACGTCTGTCCTTTGTAAACCGCCAGCAGTCGTTTTACTAGGTGACACCAGCTCGCTAATACGAAATGCCCCAAAAAATGCAAACGAAAAAACCGATTGAAATAGCGCAACTTCCGAATCATCCGAACAAACGTCTTCCAATATCCTACCAATCCTTTCTAACATCGAAAAAGAAATTGGCCTCCTCCTATCCTTCACCCTCCTCCCTTTCTTGAAACCCTTCAAAGTCTGGGATATAATAAAGCGCTTTGTAATATCCTCCGTACCCCTAAGTTTGAAGCCAAATGCTAAACCCGCCATTAATCTGTCGATCTTGGCCACCGACCAATTAGCACCATGCGCCTCACTTATCAATAACAACAATGCCCCTACCTGGTCCTCCTCAGAATATACCTCCCCTATATTCTCAATCCACTGCATCCATTCTCCCCAAGCTGCCTCATAAGCTTTCAATGTGCCGGCCGCCAGCGACCCCCGGATCAGGTGCTCCGCCGCACGTCGACCAATCGCCAAAGTTCTGGAGGGCACAGCCGTCCTTCCGTATCCGCCTCTGGCACCAGGGTCCGAAAGCGCTCCCACTGAAAGCGAGAGAGTGAGTCAGCTATGCAGTTTTTTACCCCAGGAACGTGTTCAGCCACAAACCAAGCGTTCAATGTTAACCCTGACAGAACCAATTGCCGCAACAAATCAATAACCGGAGCCGAAGACGCCGATCCCTTATTAATAGCCTGCACTACCCCCAGGTTATCGCAACCAAAATCACTTTTTTGTTTCTGAAAAATTCACCCCAAATAACTACCGCAGCCACAATCGGAAACAACTCAAGCAACGTTAGGTTTTTTGTTAAACCCGCTGTCACCCACTCCTCTGGCCAAGCTTCCGCACACCACTGACCCCTGAAAAATGCGCCAAAACCGGCGCTTCCCGCTGCATCAGTGAACAACTCACATACTGCACTATCGACCACTTCCTCAATCACCATGGTCCTCCCGTTGTACTTCTCCAGAAAGGACAACCAAACCTCCAAATCAGCCTTCAAACTCTTTGACACCCTTATAAAATGGTGAGGCTTTTTAACCCCTGTTGTCGCTCGTGCCATTCTTCTACCAAATATTCTTCCCATGGGCATAATTCTCCCAGCAAAGTTTAACTTTCCTAACAATGACTGCAACCGCTGCAATGTAATCTTTTTCCCTGCCTTTGCCTTCTGCAATTCCTCCCTTAAGACCTCTAACTTTTCCGTGGGTAACCTAAATTCCATTGCTTCGGTATCAATTGTAATCCCTAGAAAACTTAAAGATTTCGTTGGCCCTTCCGTCTTTTCAGGAGCCAATGGGACGCCAAAATGATTGGCCACCCATTGAACCGTTGATAACAAATTGCCACACATGGGCGAATCTGCCTCGCCAATGCATAAAAAATCATCCAAATAATGGATAATAGAACGCGCCCCTGACACCTCATGCATCACCCATTCCAAAAATGTGCTGAACATCTCAAAATACGCACAAGAAATAGAACAACCCATGGGCAAGCATCTGTCAACGTAATACTGCCCTTCCCAAAAACACCCCAGCAGTTTGCAACTTTCCGGATGAACCGGCAGCAAACGAAAAGCCGATTCGATATCGGTCTTGGCCAACAAAGCTCCCTTACCGAACTTTTGAACCCACTTAACCGCTGTGTCAAATGAGGTATAATCCACCGAACACAGCTCGGGGTCAATCCCATCATTGACCGAGGCCCCTTTTGGATAGGATAGATGCTGAATAAGCCGAAACTTGTTCGGCTCTTTTTTCGGCACCACCCCAAGCGGTGATACAATCAAATCGTCCCATGGTGGAGCTAAAAAGGGGCCCGCCATTCTCCCTAATCGTACCTCTTTCTCCAACTTTTCTTTTACCACCTCCTTGTGCAACAACGCTGACTTCAGGTTCCTTAACGTAACAGGAACTACATGCCCCGGAGGGGGAATACGAAAACCAACATCAAAACCATCAAACAATAAAGAACTTTTCTCCCGGTTCCCATATCTACTTAGATAAGGGGCCATCCTTTGTAGCATCACCGGCGTCATCCCTTTTTCCACCACTACCGGCACTTCTGGCCTTGTCTCTTTTAAAACAACGCGCTGCTCCGTGCGACACTCCGTCGCAAACTGAGCAGACGTGCTTGAATCGACAGGTGGCCCCAAACTTACATCTCCCCTCATTAAATGCCCAACACACGCCGGGCTTCTTAACATTTTGTTGGCCCACCTGCTGTCCCGTTCCTCCCCCTGATCCAACGCCGGCCCCGCCGGCCCCACCTTGAAAAGGATGCCCGTACCTGACCGGGGCCATCACCCTTAACCAAAGACCAATGTCTTTATTATCCCACCGTATGCTTGGCCTGACCGCCTTTCGTTGACGAAACTGTTCGTCATAACGAAGCCATGTCTGCCCGCCATACGTGCGATACGCTTCCGCTATCGCATCTAAATAACAAAAAAGGCCCGAACAATTCTCCGGGGCTTTTTCGCCTATCACACTAGCCAAAATCGCAAAAGCTTGCAACCAATTTTGAAACGTTTGCGGAATCAACCGCCACCGTTTCTTTTCTTCGTCCTCCTTCTTAGAATCAGTCCTTTTTCCTTTGTCCAAGTTAAACTTTTCCAAAGGTAAGAGGGAAAAAATCTCTACATATTCATCTCTCCAGATTTTCTCGCGAACCTCCTTCTTTAGATGGGCCCCTAGGGGCCCCTCAAAACAGACATAGACTTCACCCCTAGCCTTATCGTCCAGTCGGATCGCGTCCCCATCTTTCTCCGTCTGAATTCCTACCGTCACCCCCGACACCGCGGATCCTGTAGTCACCCCTTGACTCCCACCTACCGCGCCACTTCCTTGTGAAACACCTCTTGACCCTTCAGACAACCACGCCGCCACTGGCGATGCAACTGTCTGAGTCCCCAAACCCAGGCCCTGCTCACAGCGGACCAACATCTCCCTCATATTACCTAACAACGAGCGTAATTCAACTTCCCGCTGACCTCCACCTGCACTACCCCCGCTCCCCCCTAACATAAACTCCCCGCTCCCTCTAGGCAGATTAATATCATCAAAATTATAGCATTGTGTTAAACATTCATGCTCACCGGGCCGCATGGGCGCTGTGATCCCATCAGCCGTCATCCGCGGATCCGGTCGTCGTTCCTGCGCCCGACTTGCGCCAGCCGCCGTCTCGTCCCGCTGGTAGGGAAAAAGGCTCTCTCGCTGCCGTTGCTCCGGATCGTTTAACTGCTCCGGGCCCACTTGGCGCCCGTCTGGTAGTGGCACGAAGATGGCCGACCTGACCTGCCGACTACCTCCTGCCACCTCGCAATGCACTCCTGGAAATAAATCCCTGGGGCGCTCCGACAAGCTCCCCGTAGCCCTCGGCGGATCTTCCTGCTGATGAAACAATCCTGCTCCCTGCACCAAGTCCGAAACCTGGGGGCGCTCGGACGAGCTCCCCGTTGCCCTGGGCGGATTTTCAAAGCGACGCACTGCTCCTACCGCGCTTCGACCTCTCTCTCGCTGCCTGGCCCCCCCCCGGGCCGGCACTTCACCCTGGGGGGTAGCCGTGTCCTCTCCGTCTAAGATGGCGTCTGGCCGGGCAAGCCCCGCCCCCCGAGGAGAGCGAGACCTGCGGACGGCCGTTGGACCCGGGCGTTGTCTCGGATTCCTCCTGGCCGGTCTGTCCCCAGCCACCCTGGCTGTGGGTGATGAGCGACCGGCCAGAGGGTCCCCGGAGGGGCTCCTAACCCTGCGCCGGGTCCTGGGCTCCGCCTCCTCGGCTATTAACCTAGCCGGAGGACGTGTCCTGCGCGCACGCGCGCGCCTTGCCGGGGCTCCGTCTCCGCTGGCTGCTGCCGGCTCACCTCTCTCCGCTCCTGTCATCTGAGCCTGCAGCCACCCCGGGGGATGATTCACCGCCGCTGCCCGGAGGATCGCTAAGGCCGCTTCCACCGCTGACATCCCGGTAACCTGTTCTTCTCTGTACTCGGCGCTCACTCCGCTACCGCTCTTCCCAGCTGGGTCCTCCGCAAACACTAGCTCCGCTCCGCTGCCGATAAAACTTCTCTACCGGCTCCGCTATCTATTCTCTCTCTCTCTCACTTTCTCTGAAACGTTTCTCTCTCTCTGAAACGTTCAAAAGATGGCGCTCCCGCCCAAATGCCCCTTTTTATAACTAACCCCCCCCTGCAATTCCCCCCCCCCTTCTTTTCTCACTAACCAATCCCTTTAAACTACTTCCTAACAATCACTCCCCTCACCTTTACAGTTAACCCTATCCTAACTTTCTTGTTCCCGGCAAACCCTGTCATGCAGGGCCTACACGTATATGCCCCTCGCGGCACGTTCCGGCCCTTTTCTTTAGTCAAACATGTCGCTGTATACAGCTCTAACGAATCAATCGCTGTTTTTTTATTGACTGGTATAGGTAGATCACCAGCACTTTTATTTACGGGTTTCTATTGTATGGTGGCTCACTGAATGACCATGTAGTGTCCAACCAGAAACCAATAATGTAGCACCCCTGTCTACTATAATGTGCTACTACTAGTGGCTTTTGCTTGAATGAAAGCGGCTATATTCAGCCTTTATCTTTTGGCTGCATATAGTATTGTAGGTTCCTTAGAACAGGGTCGTGTTGCATAATTGACTCTGTTTTCAGGTTAGCCACTCTAATAAATGGGCATCGCATGACAGGGGTGCTACATTATTGGTTTCTGGTTGGACACTACATGGTCATTCAGTGAGCCACCATACAATAGAAACCCGTATGTGCTCTATTCCCAAAACGTATGAGTAGTCTAACCTACTTGTCAGCTCTACGACAGTATATTTATATAAATAAAAGTGCTGGTGATCTACCTATACCAGTCAATAACAAAAACAGCGATTGATTCGTTAGAGCTGTATACAGCTACATGTTTGACTAATGGCTATACACCAATTACATTTGCCATCGTCATTGTAGCTGTTGGACTATACTGTTATCAGTGCAGTCCCCTCTTTTGGTGCACTGACAATATAGTGTGTCTAAGGACCTATATATTTTTTGTATGGTGCGAACCCTTATAGTTGGGGCACATTGGTTATAATTAAGGATCACGCCCAATACATTTTAAAATATTATTTAATAAAAGTTATATTTTATCTATTAGTGATTCCCTTGGTGATATAGGGTCTAAATATAAGCCCTACTCCCAAAATAAGCCTTAACTGCATTACATTAAAAAAGGAATACCTACCTAGCAGGCTCGGTCCGGGTCCTCCATCTGCTGTCTGGAGCTCTGCCGTGCGTTCTGCAGTCCTCGTTCGCCCACTGAAGATCACTTTCTGGTTACGGGATTCATGAAAAAAACATCTCATCTCCAGAAAGCAATGGTTGTGATTGGCTGAGCAGTGCAAGAAGAACCAATCACAGCCATCGCATTGTGGAGGCAGGATTTATAATTGGCCAATCAATGTCATGGCTCAGCTCATTGAAGCTCCAAAGAGCAGCGGGAGGGACCTGCACCAAATCTCCTAGGTACGTTTAATAAGACATCCCCTGAAAATAAAACATAGAGCCTCTTTTGGGGCAAAAATTAATATGACAGGGTCTTATTTTCGTAGAAACACGATATTACGTTGCTAATAACCATGTCAGACGGTCGCACAGCTAGTCCATAGTTGCTCTGGTCTATGTGGTTGGAGAGTGCCGTAAGCTAGTGAGTAGAAGATGAGGACCTGCAGGTAGAGAGCGGGGGATGAACTAAAACATCTAGCGATCAATAGGGGGTAAGTAATAGTTCCTGGTCTCTGGGTAAATATGATGGCTTCCCAATATCACACAATACAAGGCATCTTTTACACGGAGCAACTATTACTCAGCTCATCCCTCCGAAAAAGTCGCTGAAGTCTATGAACAGCAGTCGTTTATTTGCCTGTACATAGAGTGATGATTGTTCATTAGTCGTTCGCCAAAATATTGTTTGTAGGGGGATCTCCATTCAAATTTGTTCATAATTTGCTCCAGTGCGACTTTACACCAGATGACTTTTGATCAATCAGCGACTATTTTTTAGTTGAGCGGAAGCAAAATGACGAGTGAGCAAATTATTCTGCATCATCTTTCTGCCATGTTTAAGCAGGACGACTATCCAGTCGCTGTGACCCTTACTGATCACAAGAATGGAGGGCCAAGGCACCTGTAGGAGGGCTGCTGCCCCTGATAGTGTAGACACATTTCTGCTCTCCTCTATTGGCAGTGTTGGGTATTGCAGCTCAGCCCTATCGCCATCATTGGCTCCTTCATTCTTATGACTGGTGGTGATCTCGGCGGTCGGACCGGCACTGATCACACATTGTGCTATTTTAGGGATACTTCAGTGATAGATGCCGATAAGAACATGGAGGAGATGATTCAGCATTATGAAGAGAATCGCGGGAAGATCCTTGCAGCTTTACAGAAGAACGGCGCCGTTACATTGTGCCTCATAATGCAAGAGGACATTTTAAAAAAGTAAAACGAAGAAGCGCGCCAATCCAAGAGCAGCCGCCATCTTTATGCAAGAGGAACTAAGTGGCTTCACTATATGGGAACAGATATGATATAAATCCAACTGCACCATTATGGGGGACCGAGAGCCGACTCACAAGGTGCTATCGGCGGACCAATGTTCCATCGCTTCCCATCAGTATCTGATGAGTCTAATAGAGGATATCATGTAAATAGTCATATTTATTCATCTCCGTTCACCTGTTATATTTCTTCCCTTTAGAGGGCCCATTTCCTTCTATTCCTTACACTGATGTTACTGCTGTCGTTTCTTCATGTTGGTTTACTGAATGTGGTAAATAAACTGGAAGTATTGTAAAGTACATGAGAGTTTTGTTCCCGCTGCATTCTCATGATGATTGGCTCACAGAAGGTTTGAACGTGATTTTTAAAAGGTGAGAAGAGTAAAGCCCGACTAAGGGCGGACACCCACTAGCGGTTTTTTTTCTCTTGCGCTGCGAGAATGAGAGAAAACACTCGCCTCGCAGCGCAAGAAAAACGCTGGGATAGCGCCATTGTTTTCCATGGGGCCAGCGGCAGCAGCACTAGCCCCATTGAAAACATAGGGAGAAGACCGCGAACTTTTGCCACAGCTGTCACAGCTGTGGCAGAAGTCCAGCATGCTATCCCATTGCTTTCAATGGGGTTGGCGCTGCTGCCAGCACCATTCAAAGAGGTGGTTTGTGGCAACCCCCGCAGCATGATTTTCGGGGAACGGCTTGAAATATAAGCCCTTCCCTGAAAATCATCATTAGCTGGTTAAAAAAAAAAAATGTACTCACCTCTCCGCCGCTCAGACGCGTCCTCCGGCTGGCTCCCCTGCACTGCTGTCCAGCACTTTCAGCAGGCGGGAATTTAAAAATCCCCGCCTCCTGAAAGGGCTGTGCTGATTGGCTGAGCGCTCAGCCAATTACAGCCGGCGCTTAGCTATTCATGAATGCAGGAGTACAGATGATTCCAAGATGGCGGTGAGAGATACAGTGTGTGGGCTTGATGAGTATGATAGGGATGCAGTGGGTGGTTTCAGTGCTGTGTATTGTGTAAATGGAGCCATAGGAGCCGGAAACTGCTGCAGACCAGAAGGCAAGGATACAAACAACCAACCCAACGAAGGGAGGACCCCCCAGCATCATGGAACAGGCTCAAATTTGTAAAAAAAAAAAAAAAAAGTATGTGAAGGTATTCCCAGCCATACATGTAATATGAGGAAGGCAAGATTAATACTTTATTTTAGCATCAGGAAAACCCCTTTAATTACAGTCTGAGGAACTGCAGAACAGGAGTATTAATATGGGTCACCTATAAACTGTAACTATGAATGGTGGCAGATAGTTCAGTCAAAACTTCACACTTTTAAATGTCTTTTTTCCAATATTAGCGCCCCTCTTGTCCACTGCTAGTGGCTGGTATTGCATGTCATCCCATTCTTTTGAATAAGAAAGACCTCCAATACACACAGGCAGTGTTCAAGAGAGGGGCTGTTTTGTAAGACGACTTGAGGTCATAGTGCATCTATAGTCCCCCATAGCTCTGTATACAATTTACAAAGACCCCGGAGCCATCCATATATATCCCACTTCTGTGCTCCATGCAGTCTTGCAGACATACAGAGAATCTTCAGCTGCGTACCCTCCTCCTCCTCATCTTATTAACTTCAACACTAAGGTGATTTGTGGAGGACTCAGGATGTTGCTGAATAAACCTAAATTATATCCTGTAGGGTTTGTAGTTTTCTTCTAGAGGGACTTTTCCCATCTGATACTTGGTTTTCCCATTTGCCAATCGGCATCAGAGGTGCTCATCTCCCTGCTTGCCTGGAGCCCACTGGGTATGATCACACAGGAACTGGAAAGATTAAGAGGCTCTTTCATTACTGCACAAAAAGCTACATAAACTTGGACTTCTCTCCCAGCTTTTGGTCAGTAGCCTCGTCTCCACACTGTAACTATATGGGAGCAAACCAAAGAGGAAAAACAGCTAAAACCGTAATAAATACCAAAGTGTTCACCAAGGTGTATTTTAGGACCTGCCTTATGGAAGCACTTATATCACAAACCAGGATGTTACTCTACTGGTACTGTAAGCCAGGGGTGCACAACATACCGCCCGGAGGACACATGTGGCCCACAGTGCCATTCTGTGCCGCCCAAGCCATCTGCACCCTGAAATATCTATGTGTGGCTGCTCACATGTAGTTTCCATGTCAGGGTGCAGAGTGGCGGCACATAGCAGGGCAACAAGAATGGGCAAGTACTAAGGGTGCGGTGTGTAGCCATGTCTGGTCCCATATATATTAGGACAAGTATTAAGGGTGCACTGTGTAGTCATGTCTGGGTCTCCTATATATTAGGACAAGTACTAAGGGTGCACTGTGTAGTCATGTCTGGGTCCCTATATATTAGGACAAGAACTAAGGGTGCACCGTGTAGTCATGTCTTGGTCCCTATATATTAGGACAAGTACTAAGGGTGCACTGTGTAGTCATGTCTTGGTCCCTATATATTAGGACAAGTACTAAGGGTGCACTGTGTAGCCATGTCTGGATCCCTATATATTAGGACAAGTACTAAGGGTGCACTGTGTAGCCATATCTGGTCTCCTATATATTAGGACAAGTACTAAGGGTGCACTGTGTAGCCATGTCTGGGTCCCCTGCATATTAGGACAAGTACTAAGGGTGCACTGTGTAGCCATGTCTGGTCTCCTATATATTAGGACAAGTACTAAGGGTGCACGGTGAAGCCATGTCTTGGTCCCCTGCATATTAGGACAAGCATTAGGGTGCACTGTGTAGTCATGTCTGGGTCCCCTATATATTAGGACAAGTACTAAGGGTGCACTGTGCAGCCATGTCTGGGTCTCCTATATATTAGGACAAGTACTAAGGGTGCACTGTGTAGTCTTGTCTGGGTCCCCTATATATTAGGACAAGTACTAAGGGTTTACTGTGTAGCCATGTCTGGTCCCCTATATATTAGGACAAGTACTAAGGGTGCACTGTGTAGTCATGTCTGGGTCCCCTATATATTAGGACAAGTACTAAGGGTGCACTGTGTAGCCATGTCTGGTCCCCTATATATTAGGACAATTACTAAGGGTGTACTGTGTAGTCATGTCTGCGTCCCCTGTGTATTAGGACAAGCATTAGGGTGCACTGTGTAGTCATGTCTGGGTCCCCTATATATTAGGACAAGTACTAAGGGTGCACTGTGTAGCCATGTCTGGGTCCCCTATATATTAGGACAAGTACTAAGGGTGCACTGTGTAACCATGTCTGCGCCCCTTATGTATTAGAACAAGTACTAAGGCTGCACTGTGTAGCCACGTCTGGGTCCCTATGTATTAGAACAAGTATTAAGGGTGCACTGTTTAGCCATATCTGGTATCCTATATATTAGGACAAGTACTAAGGGTGCACTGTGTAGCCATGTCTGGGTCCCCTGCATATTAGGACAAGTACTAAGGGTGCACTGTGTAGCCATGTCTTTGTTCCCCTGCATATTAGGACAAGTACTAAGGGTGCACTGTGTACCCATATCTGGTCTCCTATATATTAGGACAAGTACCAAGGGTGCACTGTGTACCCATATCTGGTCTCCCATATATTAGGACAAGTAATAAGGGTGCACTGTGTTGTCATGTCTGGGTCCCTATATATTAGGACAAGTACTAAGGGTGCACTGTGTAGCCATATCTGGTCTCCTATATATTAGGACAAGTACTAAGGGTGCACTGTGTAGTCATGTCTGGGTCCCTATATATTAGGACAAGTACTAAGGGTGCACTGTGTTGTCACGTCTGGGTCCCCCGCATATTAGGACAAGTACTAAGGGTGCACTGTGTAGTCATGTCTGGGTCACTATATATTAGGACAAGTACTAAGGGTGCACTGTGTAGTCATGTCTGGGTTTCCTGTATATTATGACAAGTACTAAGGGTGCACTGTGTAGCCATGTCTCTTCCCCTATATATTAGGACAAGTACTAAGGGTACACTGTGTAGCCATATTGGGTCTCCTATATATTAGGACAAGTACTAAGGGTGCACTGTGTAGCCATATCTGGTCTCCTATATATTAGGACAAGTACTAAGCGTGCATTGTGTAGCCATGTCTGGGTCCCCTGCATATTAGGACAAGTACTAAGGGTGCACTGTGTAGCCATGTCTGGTCTCCTATATATTAGGACAAGTACTAAGGGTGCACGTTGTAGCCGTGTCTTGGTCCCCTGCATATTAGGACAAGCATTAGGGTGCACTGTGTAGTCATGTCTGGGTCCCCTATATATTAGGACAAGTACTAAGGGTGCACTGTGTAGCCATGTCTGGGTCTCCTATATATTAGGACAAGTACTAAGGGTGCACTGTGTAGTCATGTCTGGGTCCCCTATATATTAGGACAAGTACTAAGGGTGCACTGTGTAGCCATGTCTGGGTCCTCTGTATATTAGGACAAGTACTAAGGGTGCACTGTGTAGCCATGTCTGGGTCCCCTATATATTAGGACAAGTACTAAGGGTGCACTGTGTAGCCATATCTGGTATCCTATATATTAGGACAAGTACTAAGGGTGCACTGTGTAGCCATGTCTGGGTCCCCTGCATATTAGGACAAGTACTAAGGGTGCACTGTGTAGCCATGTCTTTGTTCCACTGAATATTAGGACAAGTACTAAGGGTGCACTGTGTACCCATATCTGGTCTCCTATATATTAGGACAAGTACCAAGGGTGCATTGTGTACCCATATCTGGTCTCCTATATATTAGGATAAGTACTAAGGGTGCACTGTGTAGCCATATCTGGTCTCCTATATATTAGGACAAGTACTAAGGGTGCACTGTGTAGTCACATCTGGGTCCCACGCATATTAGGACAAGTACTAAAGGTGCACTGTGTAGTCATGTCTGGGTCCCTATATATTAGGACAAGTTCTAAGGGTGCACTGTGTAGTCATGTCTGTGTTTCCTGTATATTATGACAAGTACTAAGGGTGCACTGTGTAGCCATGTCTGGTCCCCTATATATTAGGACAAGTACTAAGGGTACACTGTGTAGCCATATTGGGCATCCTATATATTAGGACAACTACTAAGGGTGCACTGTGTAGCCATATCTGGTCTCCTATATATTAGGACAAGTACTAAGGGTGCACTGTGTAGCCATGTCTGGGTCCCCTGCATATTAGGACAAGTACTAAGGGTGCACTGTGTAGCCATGTCTGGTCTCCTATATATTAGGACAAGTACTAAGGGTGCACGGTGTAGCCATGTCTTGGTCCCCTGCATATTAGGACACGCATTAGGGTGCACTGTGTAGTCATGTCTGGGTCTCCTATATATTAGGACAAGTACTAAGGGTGCACTGTGTAGTCATGTCTGGGTCTCCTGTATATTAGGATAAGCACTAAGGGTGCACTGTGTAGCCATGTCTGGTCCCCTATATATTAGGACAAGTACTAAGGGTGTACTGTGTAGTCATGTCTGGGTCCCCTGTGTATTAGGACAAGCATTAGGGTTCACTGTGTAGTCATGTCTGGGTCCCCTATATATTAGGACAAGTACTAAGGGTGCACTGTGTAGCCATGTCTGGGTCCCCTATATATTAAGACAAGTACTAAGGGTGCACTGTGTAGCCATGTCTGGGTCCCCTATATATTAGGACAAGTACTAAGGGTGTACTGTGTAGTCATGTCTGGGTCCCCTCAGTATTAGGACAAGCATTAGGGTTCACTGTGTAGTCATGTCTGGGTCCCCTATATATTAGGACAAGTACTAAGGGTGCACTGTGTAGTCATGTCTGGGTCTCCTGTATATTAGGATAAGCACTAAGGGTGCACTGTGTAGCCATGTCTGGGCCCCCTGTATATTAGGACAAGTACTAAGGGGGCACTGTGTAGCCATGTCTGGTCCCCTATATATTAGGACAAGTACTAAGGGTGTACTGTGTAGTCATGTCTGGGTCCCCTGTGTATTAGGACAAGCATTAGGGTTCACTGTGTAGTCATGTCTGGGTCCCCTATATATTAGGACAAGTACTAAGGGTGCACTGTGTAGCCATGTCTGGGTCCCCTATATATTAAGACAAGTACTAAGGGTGCACTGTGTAGCCTTGTCTGGGTCCCCTATATATTAAGACAAGTACTAAGGGTGCACTGTGTAGCCATGTCTGGGTCCCTATGTATTAGGACAAGTACTTAGGGTGCACTGTGTAGCTATGTCTGGGTCCCCTATATATTAGGACAAGTACTAAGGGTGCACTGTGTAGCCATGTCTTGGTCCCCTGCATATTAGGACAAGTACTAAGGGTGCACTGTGTAGCCATGTCTTTGTTTCCCTGCATATTAGGACAAGTACTAAGGGTGGACTGTGTAGAAATGTCTTGGTTCCCTGCATATTAAGACAAGTACTAAGGCTGTTTTGTGTAGCCATGTCTGCACCCCTTATGTATTAGAACAAGTACTAAGGGTGCACTATGTAGCCACGTCTGGGTCCCTATGTATTAGGACAAGTACTAAGGGTGCACTGTGTCGCCATGTCTGGGTCCCCTGCAATTGAGGACAACTACTAAGGGTGCACTATGTAGCCTTGTCTGGGTCCCCTATATATTAGGGCAAGTACTAAGGGTGCACTATGTACCCATATTTGGTCTCCTATATATTAGGACAAGTACTAAGGGTGCACTGTGTAGCCATATCTGGTCTCCCTAATATTAGGACAAGTACTAAGGGTGCACTGTGTAGCCATGTCTTTATTCCCCTGCATATTAGGACAAGTACTAAGGGTGCACTGTGTGGCCATGTCTGGGTCCCCTATATATTAGGACAAGTACTAAGGGTGCACTGTGTAGCCATGTCTGGTCCCCTATATATTAGGACAAGTACTAAGGGTGTACTGTTTAGCCATGTCTGGTCCCCTATATATTAGGACAAGTACTAAGGGTGCACTGTGTAGTCATGTCTGTGTCCCCTATATATTAGGACAAATACTAAGGGTGCACTGTGTAGTCATGTCTGGGTCCCCCATATATTAGGACAAGTACTAAGGGTGCACTGTGTAGCCATGTCTGGGTCCCCATATATTAGGAGAAGTACTAAGCGTGCACTGTGTAGTCATGTCTGGGTCCCTATATATTAGGACAAGTACTATAGGTGTCCTGTGTAGCTATGTCTTGGTCCATTGCATATTAGGACAAGTAGTAAGGGTGCACTGTGTATCCATGTGTGGGTGCCCTATATATTAGGACAAGTACTAAGGATGCACAGTGTATCCATGTGTGGGTGCCCTATATATTAGGACAAGTATTAAGGGTGCCCTGTGTAGTAATGTCTGGGACCTCATATATATAAGGACAAGTACTAAGGGTGCACTGTGTAGCCATGTCTGGTTCCCTATATATTAGGACAAGTACTAAGGGTGCACTGTGTAGTCATGTCTGTTTTTCCTGTATATTAGGACAAGAACTAAGGGTGCACTGTTTAGTCATGTCTGGTCCACTATGTATTAGGACAAGTACTAAGGGTGCACTGTGTAGTCATGTCTGGCCCCCTATATATTAGGACAAGTACTAAGGGTGCACTGTGTAGCCATATCTGGTCCCCTATATATTAGGACAAGTACTAAGGGTGCACGGTGTAGCCATGTCTTGGTCCCCTGCATATTAGGACAAGCATTAGGGTGCACTGTGTAGTCATGTCTGGGTCACCTATATATTAGGACAAATACTAAGGGTGCACTGTGTAGCCATGTCTGGTCTCCTATATATTAGGACAAGTACTAAGGGTGCACTGTGTAGCCATATATGGTCTCCTATATATTTGGACAAGTACTAAGGGTGCACTGTGTAGCCATGTCGTGGTCCCCTGCATATTAGGACAAGCATTAGGGTGCACTGTGTAGTCATGTCTTTGTCCCCTATATATTAGGACAAGTACTAAGGGTGCACTGTGTAGCCATGTCTGGGTCACCTATATATTAGGACAAGTACAAAGGGTGCACTGTGTAGCCATGTCGTGGTCCCCTGCATATTAGGACAAGCATTAGGGTGCACTGTGTAGTCATGTCTGGGTCCCCTATATATTAGGACAAGTACTAAGGGTGCACTGTGTAGCCATGTCTGGGTCACCTATATATTAGGACAAGTACTAAGGGTGCACTGTGTAGCCATGTCTGGTCTCCTATATATTAGGACAAGTACTAAGGGTGCACTGTGTAGCCATGTATGGGTCGCCTATATATTAGGACAAGTACTAAGGGTGCACGGTGTAGCCATGTCCTGGTCCCCTGCATATTAGGACAAGCATTAGGGTGCACTGTAAAGTCATGTCTGGGTCACCTATATATTAGGACAAGTACTAAGGGTGCACTGTGTAGCCATGTCTGGTCTCCTATATATTAGGACAAGTACTAAGGGTGCACTGTGTACCCATATCTGGTCTCCTATATATTAGGACAAGTACCAAGGGTGCACTGTGTACCCATATCTGGTCTCCCATATATTAGGACAAGTAATAAGGGTGCACTGTGTAGTCATGTCTGGGTCCCTATATATTAGGACAAGTACTAAGGGTGCACTGTGTAGCCATATCTGGTCTCCTATATATTAGGACAAGTACCAAGGGTGCACTGTGTAGTCATGTCTGGGTCCCTATATATTAGGACAAGTACTAAGGGTGCACTGTGTAGTCACGTCTGGGGCCCCGCATATTAGGACAAGTACTAAAGGTGCACTGTGTAGTCATGTCTGGGTCACTATATATTAGGACAAGTACTAAGGGTGCACTGTGTAGTCATGTCTGGGTTTCCTGTATATTATGACAAGTACTAAGGGTGCACTGTGTAGCCATGTCTGGTCCCCTATATATTAGGACAAGTACTAAGGGTACACTGTGTAGCCATATTGGGTCTCCTATATATTAGGACAAGTACTAAGGGTGCACTGTGTAGCCATGTCTGGGTCTCCTATATATTAGGACAAGTACTAAGGGTGCACTGTGTAGTCATGTCTGGGTCCCCTATATATTAGGACAAGTACTAAGGGTGCACTGTGTAGCCATGTCTGGTCCCATATATATTAGGACAAGTACTAAGGGTGCACTGTGTAGTCATGTATGGGTCCCCTATATATTAGGACAAGTACTAAGGGTATACTGTGTAGCCATGTCTGGTCCCCTATATATTAGGACAAGTACTAAAGGTGCACTGTGTAGTCATGTCTGGGTCCCCTATATATTAGGACAAATACTAAGGGTGCACTGTGTAGCCATGTCTGGTTTCCTATATATTAGGACAATTACTAAGGGTGTACTGTGTAGTCATGTCTGCGTCCCCTGTGTATTAGGAAAAGCATTAGGGTGCACTGTGTAGTCATGTCTGGGTCCCCTATATATTAGGACAAGTACTAAGGGTGCACTGTGTAGTCATGTCTGTGTCCCCTACATATTAGGACAAATACTAAGGGTGCACTGTGTAGTCATGTCTGGGTCCCCCATATATTAGGACAAGTACTAAGGGTGCACTGTGTAGCCATGTCTGGGTCCCCATATATTAGGAGAAGTACTAAGCGTGCACTGTGTAGTCATGTCTGGGTCCCTATATATTAGGACAAGTACTATAGGTGTCCTGTGTAGCTATGTCTTGGTCCATTGCATATTAGGACAAGTAGTAAGGGTGCACTGTGTATCCATGTGTGGGTGCCCTATATATTAGGACAAGTACTAAGGATGCACAGTGTATCCATGTGTGGGTGCCCTATATATTAGGACAAGTATTAAGGGTGCCCTGTGTAGTAATGTCTGGGTCCTCATATATATAAGGACAAGTACTAAGGGTGCACTGTGTAGCCATGTCTGGTTCCCTATATATTAGGACAAGTACTAAGGGTGCACTGTGTAGTCATGTCTGTTTTTCCTGTATATTAGGACAAGAACTAAGGGTGCACTGTTTAGTCATGTCTGGTCCACTATGTATTAGGACAAGTACTAAGGGTGCACTGTGTAGTCATGTCTGGCCCCCTATATATTAGGACAAGTACTAAGGGTGCACTGTGTAGCCATATCTGGTCCCCTATATATTAGGACAAGTACTAAGGGTGCACGGTGTAGCCATGTCTTGGTCCCCTGCATATTAGGACAAGCATTAGGGTGCACTGTGTAGTCATGTCTGGGTCACCTATATATTAGGACAAATACTAAGGGTGCACTGTGTAGCCATGTCTGGTCTCCTATATATTAGGACAAGTACTAAGGGTGCACTGTGTAGCCATATATGGTCTCCTATATATTTGGACAAGTACTAAGGGTGCACTGTGTAGCCATGTCGTGGTCCCCTGCATATTAGGACAAGCATTAGGGTGCACTGTGTAGTCATGTCTTTGTCCCCTATATATTAGGACAAGTACTAAGGGTGCACTGTGTAGCCATGTCTGGGTCACCTATATATTAGGACAAGTACAAAGGGTGCACTGTGTAGCCATGTCGTGGTCCCCTGCATATTAGGACAAGCATTAGGGTGCACTGTGTAGTCATGTCTGGGTCCCCTATATATTAGGACAAGTACTAAGGGTGCACTGTGTAGCCATGTCTGGGTCACCTATATATTAGGACAAGTACTAAGGGTGCACTGTGTAGCCATGTCTGGTCTCCTATATATTAGGACAAGTACTAAGGGTGCACTGTGTAGCCATGTATGGGTCGCCTATATATTAGGACAAGTACTAAGGGTGCACGGTGTAGCCATGTCCTGGTCCCCTGCATATTAGGACAAGCATTAGGGTGCACTGTAAAGTCATGTCTGGGTCACCTATATATTAGGACAAGTACTAAGGGTGCACTGTGTAGCCATGTCTGGTCTCCTATATATTAGGACAAGTACTAAGGGTGCACTGTGTACCCATATCTGGTCTCCTATATATTAGGACAAGTACCAAGGGTGCACTGTGTACCCATATCTGGTCTCCCATATATTAGGACAAGTAATAAGGGTGCACTGTGTAGTCATGTCTGGGTCCCTATATATTAGGACAAGTACTAAGGGTGCACTGTGTAGTCACGTCTGGGGCCCCGCATATTAGGACAAGTACTAAAGGTGCACTGTGTAGTCATGTCTGGGTCACTATATATTAGGACAAGTACTAAGGGTGCACTGTGTAGTCATGTCTGGGTTTCCTGTATATTATGACAAGTACTAAGGGTGCACTGTGTAGCCATGTCTGGTCCCCTATATATTAGGACAAGTACTAAGGGTACACTGTGTAGCCATATTGGGTCTCCTATATATTAGGACAAGTACTAAGGGTGCACTGTGTAGCCATGTCTGGGTCTCCTATATATTAGGACAAGTACTAAGGGTGCACTGTGTAGTCATGTCTGGGTTTCCTGTATATTATGACAAGTACTAAGGGTGCACTGTGTAGCCATGTCTGGTCCCCTATATATTAGGACAAGTACTAAGGGTACACTGTGTAGCCATATTGGGTCTCCTATATATTAGGACAAGTACTAAGGGTGCACTGTGTAGCCATGTCTGGGTCTCCTATATATTAGGACAAATACTAAGGGTGCACTGTGTAGCCATGTCTGGTCTCCTATATATTAGGACAAGTACTAAGGGTGCACTGTGTAGCCATATATGGTCTCCTATATATTTGGACAAGTACTAAGGGTGCACTGTGTAGCCATGTCGTGGTCCCCTGCATATTAGGACAAGCATTAGGGTGCACTGTGTAGTCATGTCTTTGTCCCCTATATATTAGGACAAGTACTAAGGGTGCACTGTGTAGCCATGTCTGGGTCACCTATATATTAGGACAAGTACAAAGGGTGCACTGTGTAGCCATGTCGTGGTCCCCTGCATATTAGGACAAGCATTAGGGTGCACTGTGTAGTCATGTCTGGGTCCCCTATATATTAGGACAAGTACTAAGGGTGCACTGTGTAGCCATGTCTGGGTCACCTATATATTAGGACAAGTACTAAGGGTGCACTGTGTAGCCATGTCTGGTCTCCTATATATTAGGACAAGTACTAAGGGTGCACTGTGTAGCCATGTCTGGGTCTCCTATATATTAGGACAAGTACTAAGGGTGCACTGTGTAGTCATGTCTGGGTCCCCTATATATTAGGACAAGTACTAAGGGTGCACTGTGTAGCCATGTCTGGTCCCATATATATTAGGACAAGTACTAAGGGTGCACTGTGTAGTCATGTATGGGTCCCCTATATATTAGGACAAGTACTAAGGGTATACTGTGTAGCCATGTCTGGTCCCCTATATATTAGGACAAGTACTAAAGGTGCACTGTGTAGTCATGTCTGGGTCCCCTATATATTAGGACAAATACTAAGGGTGCACTGTGTAGCCATGTCTGGTTTCCTATATATTAGGACAATTACTAAGGGTGTACTGTGTAGTCATGTCTGCGTCCCCTGTGTATTAGGAAAAGCATTAGGGTGCACTGTGTAGTCATGTCTGGGTCCCCTATATATTAGGACAAGTACTAAGGGTGCACTGTGTAGCCATGTCTGGGCCCCCTATATATTAGGACAAGTACTAAGGGTGCACTGTGTAACCATGTCTGCGCCCCTTATGTATTAGAACAAGTACTAAGGCTGCACTGTGTAGCCACGTCTGGGTCCCTATGTATTAGGACAAGTACTAAGGGTGCACTGTGTAGCCATGTCTGGGTCTCCTATATATTAGGACAAGTACTAAGGGTGCACTGTGTAGCCATGTCTGGGTCCTCTGTATATTAGGACAAGTACTAAGGGTGCACTGTGTAGCCATGTCTAGGTCCCCTATATATTAGGACAAGTACTAAGGGTGCACTGTGTAGCCATATCTGGTATCCTATAAATTAGGACAAGTACTAAGGGTGCACTGTGTAGCCATGTCTGGGTCCCCTGCATATTAGGACAAGTACTAAGGGTGCACTGTGTAGCCATGTCTTTGTTCCACTGAATATTAGGACAAGTACTAAGGGTGCACTGTGTACCCATATCTGGTCTCCTATATATTAGGACAAGTACCAAGGGTGCACTGTGTACCCATATCTGGTCTCCTATATATTAGGATAAGTACTAAGGGTGCACTGTGTAGTCATGTCTGGGTCCCTATATATTAGGAAAAGTACTAACGGTGCACTGTGTAGCCATATCTGGTCTCCTATATATTAGGACAAGTACTAAGGGTGCACTGTGTAGCCATATCTGGTCTCCTATATATTAGGACAAGTACTAAGGGTGCACTGTGTAGTCACGTCTGGGTCCCCGCATATTAGGACAAGTACTAAAGGTGCACTGCGTAGTCATGTCTGGGTACCTATATATTAGGACAAGTTCTAAGGGTGCACTGTGTAGTCATGTCTGGGTTTCCTGTATATTATGACAAGTACTAAGGGTGCACTGTGTAGCCATGTCTGGTCCCCTATATATTAGGACAAGTACTAAGGGTACACTGTGTAGCCATATTGGGTCTCCTATATATTAGGACAACTACTAAGGGTGCACTGTGTAGCCATATCTGGTCTCCTATATATTAGGACAAGTACTAAGGGTGCACTGTGTAGCCATGTCTGGGTCCCCTGCATATTAGGACAAGTACTAAGGGTGCACTGTGTAGCTATGTCTTTGTTCCACTGAATATTAGGACAAGTACTAAGGGTGCACTGTGTACCCATATCTGGTCTCCTATATATTAGGACAAGTACCAAGGGTGCACTGTGTACCCATATCTGGTCTCCTATATATTAGGACAAGTACTAAGGGTGCACTGTGTAGTCATGTCTGGGTCCCTATATATTAGGACAAGTACTAAGGGTGCACTGTGTAGCCATATCTGGTCTCCTATATATTAGGACAAGTACTAAGGGTGCACTGTGTAGCCATATCTGGTCCCCTATATATTAGGACAAGTACTAAGGGTGCACTGTGTAGCCATGTCTGGGCCCCCTATATATTAGGACAAGTACTAAGGGTGCACTGTGTAACCATGTCTGCGCCCCTTATGTATTAGAACAAGTACTAAGGCTGCACTGTGTAGCCACGTCTGGGTCCCTATGTATTAGGACAAGTACTAAGGGTGCACTGTGTAGCCATGTCTGGGTCTCCTATATATTAGGACAAGTACTAATGGTGCACTGTGTAGCCATGTCTGGGTCCTCTGTATATTAGGACAAGTACTAAGGGTGCACTGTGTAGCCATGTCTAGGTCCCCTATATATTAGGACAAGTACTAAGGGTGCACTGTGTAGCCATATCTGGTATCCTATAAATTAGGACAAGTACTAAGGGTGCACTGTGTAGCCATGTCTGGGTCCCCTGCATATTAGGACAAGTACTAAGGGTGCACTGTGTAGCCATGTCTTTGTTCCACTGAATATTAGGACAAGTACTAAGGGTGCACTGTGTACCCATATCTGGTCTCCTATATATTAGGACAAGTACCAAGGGTGCACTGTGTACCCATATCTGGTCTCCTATATATTAGGATAAGTACTAAGGGTGCACTGTGTAGTCATGTCTGGGTCCCTATATATTAGGAAAAGTACTAACGGTGCACTGTGTAGCCATATCTGGTCTCCTATATATTAGGACAAGTACTAAGGGTGCACTGTGTAGCCATATCTGGTCTCCTATATATTAGGACAAGTACTAAGGGTGCACTGTGTAGTCACGTCTGGGTCCCCCGCATATTAGGACAAGTACTAAAGGTGCACTGCGTAGTCATGTCTGGGTCCCTATATATTAGGACAAGTTCTAAGGGTGCACTGTGTAGTCATGTCTGGGTTTCCTGTATATTATGACAAGTACTAAGGGTGCACTGTGTAGCCATGTCTGGTCCCCTATATATTAGGACAAGTACTAAGGGTACACTGTGTAGCCATATTGGGTCTCCTATATATTAGGACAACTACTAAGGGTGCACTGTGTAGCCATATCTGGTCTCCTATATATTAGGACAAGTACTAAGGGTGCACTGTGTAGCCATGTCTGGGTCCCCTGCATATTAGGACAAGTACTAAGGGTGCACTGTGTAGCCATGTCTTTGTTCCACTGAATATTAGGACAAGTACTAAGGGTGCACTGTGTACCCATATCTGGTCTCCTATATATTAGGACAAGTACCAAGGGTGCACTGTGTACCCATATCTGGTCTCCTATATATTAGGATAAGTACTAAGGGTGCACTGTGTAGTCATGTCTGGGTCCCTATATATTAGGACAAGTACTAAGGGTGCACTGTGTAGCCATATCTGGTCTCCTATATATTAGGACAAGTACTAAGGGTGCACTGTGTAGCCATATCTGGTCCCCTATATATTAGGACAATTACTAAGGGTGCACTGTGTAGCCATGTCTGGGCCCCCTATATATTAGGACAAGTACTAAGGGTGCACTGTGTAACCATGTCTGCGCCCCTTATGTATTAGAACAAGTACTAAGGCTGCACTGTGTAGCCACGTCTGGGTCCCTATGTATTAGGACAAGTACTAAGGTTGCACTGTGTAGCCATGTCTGGGTCTCCTATATATTAGGACAAGTACTAAGGGTGCACTGTGTAGCCATGTCTGGGTCCTCTGTATATTAGGACAAGTACTAAGGGTGCACTGTGTAGCCATGTCTAGGTCCCCTATATATTAGGACAAGTACTAAGGGTGCATTGTGTAGCCATATCTGGTATCCTATAAATTAGGACAAGTACTAAGGGTGCACTGTGTAGCCATGTCTGGGTCCCCTGCATATTAGGACAAATACTAAGGGTGCACTGTGTAGCCATGTCTTTGTTCCACTGAATATTAGGACAAGTACTAAGGGTGCACTGTGTACCCATATCTGGTCTCCTATATATTAGGACAAGTACCAAGGGTGCACTGTGTACCCATATCTGGTCTCCTATATATTAGGATAAGTACTAAGGGTGCACTGTGTAGTCATGTCTGGGTCCCTATATATTAGGAAAAGTACTAACGGTGCACTGTGTAGCCATATCTGGTCTCCTATATATTAGGACAAGTACTAAGGGTGCACTGTGTAGCCATATCTGGTCTCCTATATATTAGGACAAGTACTAAGGGTGCACTGTGTAGTCACGTCTGGGTCCCCCGCATATTAGGACAAGTACTAAAGGTGCACTGCGTAGTCATGTCTGGGTCCCTATATATTAGGACAAGTTCTAAGGGTGCACTGTGTAGTCATGTCTGGGTTTCCTGTATATTATGACAAGTACTAAGGGTGCACTGTGTAGCCATGTCTGGTCCCCTATATATTAGGACAAGTACTAAGGGTACACTGTGTAGCCATATTGGGTCTCCTATATATTAGGACAACTACTAAGGGTGCACTGTGTAGCCATATCTGGTCTCCTATATATTAGGACAAGTACTAAGGATGCACTGTGTAGCCATGTCTGGGTCCCCTGCATATTAGGACAAGTACTAAGGGTGCATTGTGTAGCCATGTCTTTGTTCCACTGAATATTAGGACAAGTACTAAGGGTGCACTGTGTAGCCATATCTGGTCTCCTATATATTAGGACAAGTACTAAGGGTGCACTGTGTAGTCACGTCTGGGTCCCCCGCATATTAGGACAAGTACTAAAGGTGCACTGCGTAGTCATGTCTGGGTCCCTATATATTAGGACAAGTTCTAAGGGTGCACTGTGTAGTCATGTCTGGGTTTCCTGTATATTATGACAAGTACTAAGGGTGCACTTTGTAGCCATGTCTGGTCCCCTATATATTAGGACAAGTACTAAGGGTACACTGTGTAGCCATATTGGGTCTCCTATATATTAGGACAAGTACTAAGGGTGCACTGTGTAGCCATGTCTGGGCCCCCTGTATATTAGGACAAGTACTAAGGGGGCACTGTGTAGCCATGTCTGGTCCCCTATATATTAGGACAAGTACTAAGGGTGTACTGTGTAGTCATGTCTGGGTCCCCTGTGTATTAGGACAAGCATTAGGGTTCACTGTGTAGTCATGTCTGGGTCCCCTATATATTAGGACAAGTACTAAGGGTGCACTGTGTAGCCATGTCTGGGTCCCCTATATATTAAGACAAGTACTAAGGGTGCACTGTGTAGCCATGTCTGGGTCCCCTATATATTAAGACAAGTACTAAGGGTGCACTGTGTAGCCATGTCTGGGTCCCTATGTATTAGGACAAGTACTAAGGGTGCACTGTGTAGCCATGTCTTGGTCCCCTGCATATTAGGACAAGTACTAAGGGTGCACTGTGTAGCCATGTCTTTGTTCCCCTGCATATTAGGACAAGTACTAAGGGTGCACTGTGTAGAAATGTCTTGGTTCCCTGCATATTAAGACAAGTACTAAGGCTGTTTTGTGTAGCCATGTCTGCGCCCCTTATGTATTAGAACAAGTACTAAGGGTGCACTGTGTCGCCATGTCTGGTCTCCTATATATTAGGACAAGTACTAAGGGTGCACTGTGTACCCATATCTGGTCTCCTATATATTAGGACAAGTACCAAGGGTGCACTGTGTACCCATATCTGGTCTCCCATATATTAGGACAAGTAATAAGGGTGCACTGTGTAGTCATGTCTGGGTCCCTATATATTAGGACAAGTACTAAGGGTGCACTGTGTAGCCATATCTGGTCTCCTATATATTAGGACAAGTACCAAGGGTGCACTGTGTAGTCATGTCTGGGTCCCTATATATTAGGACAAGTACTAAGGGTGCACTGTGTAGTCACGTCTGGGGCCCCGCATATTAGGACAAGTACTAAAGGTGCACTGTGTAGTCATGTCTGGGTCACTATATATTAGGACAAGTACTAAGGGTGCACTGTGTAGTCATGTCTGGGTTTCCTGTATATTATGACAAGTACTAAGGGTGCACTGTGTAGCCATGTCTGGTCCCCTATATATTAGGACAAGTACTAAGGGTACACTGTGTAGCCATATTGGGTCTCCTATATATTAGGACAAGTACTAAGGGTGCACTGTGTAGCCATGTCTGGGTCTCCTATATATTAGGACAAGTACTAAGGGTGCACTGTGTAGTCATGTCTGGGTCCCCTATATATTTGGACAAGTACTAAGGGTGCACTGTGTAGCCATGTCTGGTCCCATATATATTAGGACAAGTACTAAGGGTGCACTGTGTAGTCATGTATGGGTCCCCTATATATTAGGACAAGTACTAAGGGTATACTGTGTAGCCATGTCTGGTCCCCTATATATTAGGACAAGTACTAAAGGTGCACTGTGTAGTCATGTCTGGGTCCCCTATATATTAGGACAAATACTAAGGGTGCACTGTGTAGCCATGTCTGGTTTCCTATATATTAGGACAATTACTAAGGGTGTACTGTGTAGTCATGTCTGCGTCCCCTGTGTATTAGGAAAAGCATTAGGGTGCACTGTGTAGTCATGTCTGGGTCCCCTATATATTAGGACAAGTACTAAGGGTGCACTGTGTAGTCATGTCTGTGTCCCCTACATATTAGGACAAATACTAAGGGTGCACTGTGTAGTCATGTCTGGGTCCCCCATATATTAGGACAAGTACTAAGGGTGCACTGTGTAGCCATGTCTGGGTCCCCATATATTAGGAGAAGTACTAAGCGTGCACTGTGTAGTCATGTCTGGGTCCCTATATATTAGGACAAGTACTATAGGTGTCCTGTGTAGCTATGTCTTGGTCCATTGCATATTAGGACAAGTAGTAAGGGTGCACTGTGTATCCATGTGTGGGTGCCCTATATATTAGGACAAGTACTAAGGATGCACAGTGTATCCATGTGTGGGTGCCCTATATATTAGGACAAGTATTAAGGGTGCCCTGTGTAGTAATGTCTGGGTCCTCATATATATAAGGACAAGTACTAAGGGTGCACTGTGTAGCCATGTCTGGTTCCCTATATATTAGGACAAGTACTAAGGGTGCACTGTGTAGTCATGTCTGTTTTTCCTGTATATTAGGACAAGAACTAAGGGTGCACTGTTTAGTCATGTCTGGTCCACTATGTATTAGGACAAGTACTAAGGGTGCACTGTGTAGTCATGTCTGGCCCCCTATATATTAGGACAAGTACTAAGGGTGCACTGTGTAGCCATATCTGGTCCCCTATATATTAGGACAAGTACTAAGGGTGCACGGTGTAGCCATGTCTTGGTCCCCTGCATATTAGGACAAGCATTAGGGTGCACTGTGTAGTCATGTCTGGGTCACCTATATATTAGGACAAATACTAAGGGTGCACTGTGTAGCCATGTCTGGTCTCCTATATATTAGGACAAGTACTAAGGGTGCACTGTGTAGCCATATATGGTCTCCTATATATTTGGACAAGTACTAAGGGTGCACTGTGTAGCCATGTCGTGGTCCCCTGCATATTAGGACAAGCATTAGGGTGCACTGTGTAGTCATGTCTTTGTCCCCTATATATTAGGACAAGTACTAAGGGTGCACTGTGTAGCCATGTCTGGGTCACCTATATATTAGGACAAGTACAAAGGGTGCACTGTGTAGCCATGTCGTGGTCCCCTGCATATTAGGACAAGCATTAGGGTGCACTGTGTAGTCATGTCTGGGTCCCCTATATATTAGGACAAGTACTAAGGGTGCACTGTGTAGCCATGTCTGGGTCACCTATATATTAGGACAAGTACTAAGGGTGCACTGTGTAGCCATGTCTGGTCTCCTATATATTAGGACAAGTACTAAGGGTGCACTGTGTAGCCATGTATGGGTCGCCTATATATTAGGACAAGTACTAAGGGTGCACGGTGTAGCCATGTCCTGGTCCCCTGCATATTAGGACAAGCATTAGGGTGCACTGTAAAGTCATGTCTGGGTCACCTATATATTAGGACAAGTACTAAGGGTGCACTGTGTAGCCATGTCTGGTCTCCTATATATTAGGACAAGTACTAAGGGTGCACTGTGTACCCATATCTGGTCTCCTATATATTAGGACAAGTACCAAGGGTGCACTGTGTACCCATATCTGGTCTCCCATATATTAGGACAAGTAATAAGGGTGCACTGTGTAGTCATGTCTGGGTCCCTATATATTAGGACAAGTACTAAGGGTGCACTGTGTAGTCACGTCTGGGGCCCCGCATATTAGGACAAGTACTAAAGGTGCACTGTGTAGTCATGTCTGGGTCACTATATATTAGGACAAGTACTAAGGGTGCACTGTGTAGTCATGTCTGGGTTTCCTGTATATTATGACAAGTACTAAGGGTGCACTGTGTAGCCATGTCTGGTCCCCTATATATTAGGACAAGTACTAAGGGTACACTGTGTAGCCATATTGGGTCTCCTATATATTAGGACAAGTACTAAGGGTGCACTGTGTAGCCATGTCTGGGTCTCCTATATATTAGGACAAGTACTAAGGGTGCACTGTGTAGTCATGTCTGGGTTTCCTGTATATTATGACAAGTACTAAGGGTGCACTGTGTAGCCATGTCTGGTCCCCTATATATTAGGACAAGTACTAAGGGTACACTGTGTAGCCATATTGGGTCTCCTATATATTAGGACAAGTACTAAGGGTGCACTGTGTAGCCATGTCTGGGTCTCCTATATATTAGGACAAATACTAAGGGTGCACTGTGTAGCCATGTCTGGTCTCCTATATATTAGGACAAGTACTAAGGGTGCACTGTGTAGCCATATATGGTCTCCTATATATTTGGACAAGTACTAAGGGTGCACTGTGTAGCCATGTCGTGGTCCCCTGCATATTAGGACAAGCATTAGGGTGCACTGTGTAGTCATGTCTTTGTCCCCTATATATTAGGACAAGTACTAAGGGTGCACTGTGTAGCCATGTCTGGGTCACCTATATATTAGGACAAGTACAAAGGGTGCACTGTGTAGCCATGTCGTGGTCCCCTGCATATTAGGACAAGCATTAGGGTGCACTGTGTAGTCATGTCTGGGTCCCCTATATATTAGGACAAGTACTAAGGGTGCACTGTGTAGCCATGTCTGGGTCACCTATATATTAGGACAAGTACTAAGGGTGCACTGTGTAGCCATGTCTGGTCTCCTATATATTAGGACAAGTACTAAGGGTGCACTGTGTAGCCATGTATGGGTCGCCTATATATTAGGACAAGTACTAAGGGTGCACGGTGTAGCCATGTCCTGGTCCCCTGCATATTAGGACAAGCATTAGGGTGCACTGTAAAGTCATGTCTGGGTCACCTATATATTAGGACAAGTACTAAGGGTGCACTGTGTAGCCATGTCTGGTCTCCTATATATTAGGACAAGTACTAAGGGTGCACTGTGTACCCATATCTGGTCTCCTATATATTAGGACAAGTACCAAGGGTGCACTGTGTACCCATATCTGGTCTCCCATATATTAGGACAAGTAATAAGGGTGCACTGTGTAGTCATGTCTGGGTCCCTATATATTAGGACAAGTACTAAGGGTGCACTGTGTAGTCACGTCTGGGGCCCCGCATATTAGGACAAGTACTAAAGGTGCACTGTGTAGTCATGTCTGGGTCACTATATATTAGGACAAGTACTAAGGGTGCACTGTGTAGTCATGTCTGGGTTTCCTGTATATTATGACAAGTACTAAGGGTGCACTGTGTAGCCATGTCTGGTCCCCTATATATTAGGACAAGTACTAAGGGTACACTGTGTAGCCATATTGGGTCTCCTATATATTAGGACAAGTACTAAGGGTGCACTGTGTAGCCATGTCTGGGTCTCCTATATATTAGGACAAGTACTAAGGGTGCACTGTGTAGTCATGTCTGGGTCCCCTATATATTAGGACAAGTACTAAGGGTGCACTGTGTAGCCATGTCTGGTCCCATATATATTAGGACAAGTACTAAGGGTGCACTGTGTAGTCATGTATGGGTCCCCTATATATTAGGACAAGTACTAAGGGTATACTGTGTAGCCATGTCTGGTCCCCTATATATTAGGACAAGTACTAAAGGTGCACTGTGTAGTCATGTCTGGGTCCCCTATATATTAGGACAAATACTAAGGGTGCACTGTGTAGCCATGTCTGGTTTCCTATATATTAGGACAATTACTAAGGGTGTACTGTGTAGTCATGTCTGCGTCCCCTGTGTATTAGGAAAAGCATTAGGGTGCACTGTGTAGTCATGTCTGGGTCCCCTATATATTAGGACAAGTACTAAGGGTGCACTGTGTAGCCATGTCTGGGCCCCCTATATATTAGGACAAGTACTAAGGGTGCACTGTGTAACCATGTCTGCGCCCCTTATGTATTAGAACAAGTACTAAGGCTGCACTGTGTAGCCACGTCTGGGTCCCTATGTATTAGGACAAGTACTAAGGGTGCACTGTGTAGCCATGTCTGGGTCTCCTATATATTAGGACAAGTACTAAGGGTGCACTGTGTAGCCATGTCTGGGTCCTCTGTATATTAGGACAAGTACTAAGGGTGCACTGTGTAGCCATGTCTAGGTCCCCTATATATTAGGACAAGTACTAAGGGTGCACTGTGTAGCCATATCTGGTATCCTATAAATTAGGACAAGTACTAAGGGTGCACTGTGTAGCCATGTCTGGGTCCCCTGCATATTAGGACAAGTACTAAGGGTGCACTGTGTAGCCATGTCTTTGTTCCACTGAATATTAGGACAAGTACTAAGGGTGCACTGTGTACCCATATCTGGTCTCCTATATATTAGGACAAGTACCAAGGGTGCACTGTGTACCCATATCTGGTCTCCTATATATTAGGATAAGTACTAAGGGTGCACTGTGTAGTCATGTCTGGGTCCCTATATATTAGGAAAAGTACTAACGGTGCACTGTGTAGCCATATCTGGTCTCCTATATATTAGGACAAGTACTAAGGGTGCACTGTGTAGCCATATCTGGTCTCCTATATATTAGGACAAGTACTAAGGGTGCACTGTGTAGTCACGTCTGGGTCCCCGCATATTAGGACAAGTACTAAAGGTGCACTGCGTAGTCATGTCTGGGTACCTATATATTAGGACAAGTTCTAAGGGTGCACTGTGTAGTCATGTCTGGGTTTCCTGTATATTATGACAAGTACTAAGGGTGCACTGTGTAGCCATGTCTGGTCCCCTATATATTAGGACAAGTACTAAGGGTACACTGTGTAGCCATATTGGGTCTCCTATATATTAGGACAACTACTAAGGGTGCACTGTGTAGCCATATCTGGTCTCCTATATATTAGGACAAGTACTAAGGGTGCACTGTGTAGCCATGTCTGGGTCCCCTGCATATTAGGACAAGTACTAAGGGTGCACTGTGTAGCCATGTCTTTGTTCCACTGAATATTAGGACAAGTACTAAGGGTGCACTGTGTACCCATATCTGGTCTCCTATATATTAGGACAAGTACCAAGGGTGCACTGTGTACCCATATCTGGTCTCCTATATATTAGGACAAGTACTAAGGGTGCACTGTGTAGTCATGTCTGGGTCCCTATATATTAGGACAAGTACTAAGGGTGCACTGTGTAGCCATATCTGGTCTCCTATATATTAGGACAAGTACTAAGGGTGCACTGTGTAGCCATATCTGGTCCCCTATATATTAGGACAAGTACTAAGGGTGCACTGTGTAGCCATGTCTGGGCCCCCTATATATTAGGACAAGTACTAAGGGTGCACTGTGTAACCATGTCTGCGCCCCTTATGTATTAGAACAAGTACTAAGGCTGCACTGTGTAGCCACGTCTGGGTCCCTATGTATTAGGACAAGTACTAAGGGTGCACTGTGTAGCCATGTCTGGGTCTCCTATATATTAGGACAAGTACTAATGGTGCACTGTGTAGCCATGTCTGGGTCCTCTGTATATTAGGACAAGTACTAAGGGTGCACTGTGTAGCCATGTCTAGGTCCCCTATATATTAGGACAAGTACTAAGGGTGCACTGTGTAGCCATATCTGGTATCCTATAAATTAGGACAAGTACTAAGGGTGCACTGTGTAGCCATGTCTGGGTCCCCTGCATATTAGGACAAGTACTAAGGGTGCACTGTGTAGCCATGTCTTTGTTCCACTGAATATTAGGACAAGTACTAAGGGTGCACTGTGTACCCATATCTGGTCTCCTATATATTAGGACAAGTACCAAGGGTGCACTGTGTACCCATATCTGGTCTCCTATATATTAGGATAAGTACTAAGGGTGCACTGTGTAGTCATGTCTGGGTCCCTATATATTAGGAAAAGTACTAACGGTGCACTGTGTAGCCATATCTGGTCTCCTATATATTAGGACAAGTACTAAGGGTGCACTGTGTAGCCATATCTGGTCTCCTATATATTAGGACAAGTACTAAGGGTGCACTGTGTAGTCACGTCTGGGTCCCCCGCATATTAGGACAAGTACTAAAGGTGCACTGCGTAGTCATGTCTGGGTCCCTATATATTAGGACAAGTTCTAAGGGTGCACTGTGTAGTCATGTCTGGGTTTCCTGTATATTATGACAAGTACTAAGGGTGCACTGTGTAGCCATGTCTGGTCCCCTATATATTAGGACAAGTACTAAGGGTACACTGTGTAGCCATATTGGGTCTCCTATATATTAGGACAACTACTAAGGGTGCACTGTGTAGCCATATCTGGTCTCCTATATATTAGGACAAGTACTAAGGGTGCACTGTGTAGCCATGTCTGGGTCCCCTGCATATTAGGACAAGTACTAAGGGTGCACTGTGTAGCCATGTCTTTGTTCCACTGAATATTAGGACAAGTACTAAGGGTGCACTGTGTACCCATATCTGGTCTCCTATATATTAGGACAAGTACCAAGGGTGCACTGTGTACCCATATCTGGTCTCCTATATATTAGGATAAGTACTAAGGGTGCACTGTGTAGTCATGTCTGGGTCCCTATATATTAGGACAAGTACTAAGGGTGCACTGTGTAGCCATATCTGGTCTCCTATATATTAGGACAAGTACTAAGGGTGCACTGTGTAGCCATATCTGGTCCCCTATATATTAGGACAATTACTAAGGGTGCACTGTGTAGCCATGTCTGGGCCCCCTATATATTAGGACAAGTACTAAGGGTGCACTGTGTAACCATGTCTGCGCCCCTTATGTATTAGAACAAGTACTAAGGCTGCACTGTGTAGCCACGTCTGGGTCCCTATGTATTAGGACAAGTACTAAGGTTGCACTGTGTAGCCATGTCTGGGTCTCCTATATATTAGGACAAGTACTAAGGGTGCACTGTGTAGCCATGTCTGGGTCCTCTGTATATTAGGACAAGTACTAAGGGTGCACTGTGTAGCCATGTCTAGGTCCCCTATATATTAGGACAAGTACTAAGGGTGCATTGTGTAGCCATATCTGGTATCCTATAAATTAGGACAAGTACTAAGGGTGCACTGTGTAGCCATGTCTGGGTCCCCTGCATATTAGGACAAATACTAAGGGTGCACTGTGTAGCCATGTCTTTGTTCCACTGAATATTAGGACAAGTACTAAGGGTGCACTGTGTACCCATATCTGGTCTCCTATATATTAGGACAAGTACCAAGGGTGCACTGTGTACCCATATCTGGTCTCCTATATATTAGGATAAGTACTAAGGGTGCACTGTGTAGTCATGTCTGGGTCCCTATATATTAGGAAAAGTACTAACGGTGCACTGTGTAGCCATATCTGGTCTCCTATATATTAGGACAAGTACTAAGGGTGCACTGTGTAGCCATATCTGGTCTCCTATATATTAGGACAAGTACTAAGGGTGCACTGTGTAGTCACGTCTGGGTCCCCCGCATATTAGGACAAGTACTAAAGGTGCACTGCGTAGTCATGTCTGGGTCCCTATATATTAGGACAAGTTCTAAGGGTGCACTGTGTAGTCATGTCTGGGTTTCCTGTATATTATGACAAGTACTAAGGGTGCACTGTGTAGCCATGTCTGGTCCCCTATATATTAGGACAAGTACTAAGGGTACACTGTGTAGCCATATTGGGTCTCCTATATATTAGGACAACTACTAAGGGTGCACTGTGTAGCCATATCTGGTCTCCTATATATTAGGACAAGTACTAAGGATGCACTGTGTAGCCATGTCTGGGTCCCCTGCATATTAGGACAAGTACTAAGGGTGCATTGTGTAGCCATGTCTTTGTTCCACTGAATATTAGGACAAGTACTAAGGGTGCACTGTGTAGCCATATCTGGTCTCCTATATATTAGGACAAGTACTAAGGGTGCACTGTGTAGTCACGTCTGGGTCCCCCGCATATTAGGACAAATACTAAAGGTGCACTGCGTAGTCATGTCTGGGTCCCTATATATTAGGACAAGTTCTAAGGGTGCACTGTGTAGTCATGTCTGGGTTTCCTGTATATTATGACAAGTACTAAGGGTGCACTTTGTAGCCATGTCTGGTCCCCTATATATTAGGACAAGTACTAAGGGTACACTGTGTAGCCATATTGGGTCTCCTATATATTAGGACAAGTACTAAGGGTGCACTGTGTAGCCATGTCTGGGCCCCCTGTATATTAGGACAAGTACTAAGGGGGCACTGTGTAGCCATGTCTGGTCCCCTATATATTAGGACAAGTACTAAGGGTGTACTGTGTAGTCATGTCTGGGTCCCCTGTGTATTAGGACAAGCATTAGGGTTCACTGTGTAGTCATGTCTGGGTCCCCTATATATTAGGACAAGTACTAAGGGTGCACTGTGTAGCCATGTCTGGGTCCCCTATATATTAAGACAAGTACTAAGGGTGCACTGTGTAGCCATGTCTGGGTCCCCTATATATTAAGACAAGTACTAAGGGTGCACTGTGTAGCCATGTCTGGGTCCCTATGTATTAGGACAAGTACTAAGGGTGCACTGTGTAGCCATGTCTTGGTCCCCTGCATATTAGGACAAGTACTAAGGGTGCACTGTGTAGCCATGTCTTTGTTCCCCTGCATATTAGGACAAGTACTAAGGGTGCACTGTGTAGAAATGTCTTGGTTCCCTGCATATTAAGACAAGTACTAAGGCTGTTTTGTGTAGCCATGTCTGCGCCCCTTATGTATTAGAACAAGTACTAAGGGTGCACTGTGTCGCCATGTCTGGGTCCCCTGCAATTGAGGACAACTACTAAGGGTGCACTATGTAGCCTTGTCTGGGTCCCCTATGTATTAGGACAAGTACTAAGGGTGCACTATGTACCCATATTGGGTCTCCTATATATTAGGACAAGTACTAAGGGTGCACTGTGTAGCCATGTCTGGTCTCCTACATATTAGGACAAGTACTAAGGGTGCACGGTGTAGCCATGTCTTGGTCCCCTGCATATTAGGACAAGCATTAGGGTGCACTGTGTAGTCATGTCTGGGTCCCCTATATATTAGGACAAGTACTAAGCGTGCACTGTGTAGTCATGTCTGGGTCTACTGTATATTAGGATAAGCACTAAGGGTGCACTGTGTAGCCATGTCTGGGCCCCCTGTATATTAGGACTAGTACTAAGGGGGCACTGTGTAGCCATGTCTGGTCCCCTATATATTAGGACAAGTACTAAGGGTGTACTGTGTAGTCATGTCTGGGTCCCCTGTGTATTAGGACAAGCATTAGGGTTCACTGTGTAGTCATGTCTGGGTCCCCTATATATTAGGACAAGTACTAAGGGTGCACTGTGTAGCCATGTCTGGGTCCCCTATATATTAAGACAAGTACTAAGGGTGCACTGTGTAGCCATGTCTGGGTCCCCTATATATTAAGACAAGTACTAAGGGTGCACTGTGTAGCCATGTCTGGGTCCCTATGTATTAGGACAAGTACTAAGGGTGCACTGTGTAGCCATGTCTTGGTCCCCTGCATATTAGGACAAGTACTAAGGGTGCACTGTGTAGCCATGTCTTTGGTCCCCTGCATATTAGGACAAGTACTAAGGGTGCACTGTGTAGAAATGTCTTGGTTCCCTGCATATTAAGACAAGTACTAAGGCTGTTTTGTGTAGCCATGTCTGCGCCCCTTATGTATTAGAACAAGTACTAAGGGTGCACTGTATCGTCATGTCTGGGTCCCCTGCAATTGAGGACAACTACTAAGGGTGCACTATGTAGCCTTGTCTGGGTCCCCTATATATTAGGACACGTACTAAGGGTGCACTATGTACCCATATTTGGTCTCCTATATATTAGGACAAGTACTAAGGGTGCACTGTGTAGCCATATCTGGTCTCCTATATATTAGGACAAGTACTAAGGGTGCACTGTGTAGCCATGTCTTTATTCCCCTGCATATTAGGACAAGTACTAAGGGTGCACTGTGTGGCCATGTCTGGGTCCCCTATATATTAGGACAAGTACTAAGGGTGCACTGTGTAGCCATGTCTGGTCCCCTATATATTAGGACAAGTACTAAGGGTGTACTGTTTAGCCATGTCTGGTCCCCTATATATTAGGACAAGTACTAAGGGTGCACTGTGTAGTCATGTCTGTGTCCCCTATATATTAGGACAAATACTAAGGGTGCACTGTGTAGTCATGTCTGGGTCCCCCATATATTAGGACAAGTACTAAGGGTGCACTGTTGCCATGTCTGGGTCCCCATATATTAGGAGAAGTACTAAGCGTGCACTGTGTAGTCATGTCTGGGTCCCTATATATTAGGACAAGTACTATAGGTGTCCTGTGTAGCTATGTCTTGGTCCATTGCATATTAGGACAAGTAGTAAGGGTGCACTGTGTATCCATGTGTGGGTGCCCTATATATTAGGACAAGTATTAAGGGTGCCCTGTGTAGTAATGTCTGGGTCCTCATATATATAAGGACAAGTACTAAGGGTGCACTGTGTATCCATGTCTGGTTCCCTATATTTTAGGACAAGTACTAAGGGTGCACTGTGTAGTCATGTCTGGGTCTCCTGTATATTAGGACAAGAACTAAGGGTGCACTGTTTAGTCATGTCTGGTCCCCTATGTATTAGGACAAGTACTAAGGGTGCACTGTGTAGTGATGTCTGGCCCCCTATATATTAGGACAAGTACTAAGGGTGCACTGTGTAGCCATATCTGGTCCCCTATATATTAGGACAAGTACTAAGGGTGCACGGTGTAGCCATGTCTTGGTCCCCTGCATATTAGGACAAGCATTAGGGTGCACTGTGTAGTCATGTCTGGGTCACCTATATATTAGGACAAGTACTAAGGGTGCACTGTGTAGCCATGTCTGGTCTCCTATATATTAGGACAAGTACTAAGGGTGCACTGTGTAGCCATATCTGGTTTCCTATATATTAGGACAAGTACTAAGGGTGCACTGTGTAGCCATGTCGTGGTCCCCTGCATATTAGGACAAGCATTAGGGTGCACTGTGTAGTCATGTCTGGGTCCCCTATATATTAGGACAAGTACTAAGGGTGCACTGTGTAGCCATGTCTGGGTCACCTATATATTAGGACAAGTACTAAGGGTACACTGTGTAGCCATGTCTGGTCTCCTATATATTAGGACAAGTACTAAGGGTGCACTGTGTAGTCATGTCTGGGTCCCCTATATATTAGGACAAGTACTAAGGGTGCACTGTGTAGCTATGTCTGGGTCTCCTGTATATTAGGATTAGTACTAAGGCTGCACTGTGTAGCCATGTATGGGCCCCCTGTATATTAGGACAAGTACTAAGGGTGCACTGTGTAGCCATGTCTGGGTCTCCTATATATTAGGACAAGTACTAAGGGTGCGCTGTGTAGTCATGTCTGGGTCTCCTGTATATTAGGATAAGTACTAAGGGTGCACTGTGTAGCCTTGTCTGGGCCCCCTGTATATTAGGACAAGTACTAAGGGGGCACTGTGTAGCCATGTCTGTTCCCCTATATATTAGGACAAGTACTAAGGGTGCTCTGTGTAGTCATGTCTGGGTCTCCTGTATATTAGGACAAGTACTAAGGCTGCACTGTTTAGTCATGTCTGGTCCCCTATATATTAGGACAAGTACTAAGGGTGCACTGTGTAGTCATGTCTGGTCCCCTATATATTAGGACAAGTACTAAGGGTGCACTGTGTAGACATATCTGGTCCAATATATATTAGGACAAGTACTAAGAGTGCACGGTGTAGCCATGTCTTGGTCCCCTGCATATTAGGACAAGCATTAGGGTGCACTGTGTAGTCATGTCTGGGTCACCTATATATTAGGACAAGTACTAAGGGTGCACTGTGTAGCCATGTATGGGTCGCCTATATATTAGGACAAGTACTAAGGGTGCACGGTGTAGCCATGTCTTGGTCCCCTGCATATTAGGACAAGCATAAGGGTGCACTGTGTAGTCATATCTGGGTCACCTATATATTAGGACAAGTACTAAGGGTGCACTGTGTAGCCATGTCTGGGTCTCCTATATATTAGGACAAGTACTAAGGGTACACTGTGTAGTCATGTCTTGGTCCCTATATATTAGGACAAGTACTAAGGGTGCACTGTGTAGTCATGTCTGGGTCCCTATATATTAGGACAAGTACTAAGGGTGCACCGTGTAGTCATGTCTTGGTCCCTATATATTAGGACAAGTACTAAGGGTGCACTGTGTAGTCATGTCTGGGTCCCTATAAATTAGGACAAGTACTAAGGGTGCACTGTGTAGCCATATCTGGTCTCCTATATATTAGGACAAGCATTAGGGTGCACTGTGTAGTCATGTCTGGGTCCCCTATATATTAGGACAAGTACTAAGGGTGCACTGTGTAGCCATGTCTGGGTCACCTATATATTAGGACAAGTACTAAGGGTGCACTGTGTAGCCATGTCATGGTCCCCTGCATATTAGGACAAGCATTAGGGTGCACTGTGTAGTCATGTCTGGGTCCCCTATATATTAGGACAAGTACTAAGGGTGTACTGTGTAGCCATGTCTGGGTCACCTATATATTAGGACAAGTACTAAGGGTGCACTGTGTAGCCATGTCTGGTCTCCTATATATTAGGACAAGTACTAAGGGTGCACTGTGTAGCCATGTATTTGTCGCCTATATATTAGGACAAGTACTAAGGGTGCACGGTGTAGCCATGTCTTGGTCCCCTGCATATTAGGACAAGCATTAGGGTGCACTGTGTAGTCATGTCTGGGTCACCTATATATTAGGACAAGTACTAAGGGTGCACTGTGTAGCCATGTCGTGGTCCCCTGCATATTAGGACAAGCATTAGGGTGCACTGTGTAGTCATGTCTGGGTCCCCTATATATTAGGACAAGTACTAAGGGTGCACTGTGTAGCCATGTCTGGGTCACCTATATATTAGGACAAGTACTAAGGGTACACTGTGTAGCCATGTCTGGTCTCCTATATATTAGGACAAGTACTAAGGGTGCACTGTGTAGTCATGTCTGGGTCCCCTATATATTAGGACAAGTACTAAGGGTGCACTGTGTAGTCATGTCTGGGTCCCTATATATTAGGACAAGTACTAAGGGTGCACTGTGTAGCCATATCTGGTCTCCTATATATTAGGACAAGCATTAGGGTGCACTGTGTAGTCATGTCTGGGTCCCCTATATATTAGGACAAGTACTAAGGGTGCACTGTGTAGCCATGTCTGGGTCACCTATATATTAGGACAAGTACTAAGGGTGCACTGTGTAGCCATGTCGTGGTCCCCTGCATATTAGGACAAGCATTAGGGTGCACTGTGTAGTCATGTCTGGGTCCCCTATATATTAGGACAAGTACTAAGGGTGCACTGTGTAGCCATGTCTGGGTCACCTATATATTAGGACAAGTACTAAGGGTGCACTGTGTAGCCATGTCTGGTCTCCTATATATTAGGACAAGTACTAAGGGTGCACTGTGTAGCCATGTATGGGTCGCCTATATATTAGGACAAGTACTAAGGGTGCACTGTGTAGTCATGTCTGGGTCCCTATATATTAGGACAAGTACTAAGGGTGCACTGTGTAGCCATATCTGGTCTCCTATATATTAGGACAAGCATTAGGGTGCACTGTGTAGTCATGTCTGGGTCCCCTATATATTAGGACAAGTACTAAGGGTGCACTGTGTAGCCATGTCTGGGTCACCTATATATTAGGACAAGTACTAAGGGTGCACTGTGTAGCCATGTCGTGGTCCCCTGCATATTAGGACAAGCATTAGGGTGCACTGTGTAGTCATGTCTGGGTCCCCTATATATTAGGACAAGTACTAAGGGTGCACTGTGTAGCCATGTCTGGGTCACCTATATATTAGGACAAGTACTAAGGGTGCACTGTGTAGCCATGTCTGGTCCCCTATATATTAGGACAAGTACTAAGGGTGCACTGTGTAGCCATGTATGGGTCGCCTATATATTAGGACAAGTACTAAGGGTGCACGGTGTAGCCATGTCTTGGTCCCCTGCATATTAGGACAAGCATTAGGGTGCACTGTGTAGTCATGTCTGGGTCACCTATATATTAGGACAAGTACTAAGGGTGCACTGTGTAGCCATGTCTGGTCTCCTATTAATTAGGACAAGTACTAAGGGTGCACTGTGTAGCCATATCTGGTTTCCTATATATTAGGACAAGTACTAAGGGTGCACTGTGTAGCCATGTCGTGGTCCCCTGCATATTAGGACAAGCATTAGGGTGCACTGTGTAGTCATGTCTGGGTCCCCTATATATTAGGACAAGTACTAAGGGTGCACTGTGTAGCCATGTCTGGGTCACCTATATATTAGGACAAGTACTAAGGGTACACTGTGTAGCCATGTCTGGTCTCCTATATATTAGGACAAGTACTAAGGGTGCACTGTGTAGTCATGTCTGGGTCCCCTATATATTAGGACAAGTACTAAGGGTGCACTGTGTAGCCATGTCTGGGTCTCCTGTATATTAGGATTAGTACTAAGGCTGCACTGTGTAGCCATGTATGGGCCCCCTGTATATTAGGACAAGTACTAAGGGTGCACTGTGTAGCCATGTCTGGGTCTCCTATATATTAGGACAAGTACTAAGGGTGCGCTGTGTAGTCATGTCTGGGTCTCCTGTATATTAGGATAAGTACTAAGGGTGCACTGTGTAGCCTTGTCTGGGCCCCCTGTATATTAGGACAAGTACTAAGGGGGCACTGTGTAGCCATGTCTGTTCCCCTATATATTAGGACAAGTACTAAGGGTGCACTGTGTAGTCATGTCTGGGTCTCCTGTATATTAGGACAAGTACTAAGGCTGCACTGTTTAGTCATGTCTGGTCCCCTATATATTAGGACAAGTACTAAGGGCGCACTTTGTAGTCATGTCTGGTCCCCTATATATTAGGACAAGTACTAAGGGTGCACTGTGTAGACATATCTGGCCCAATATATATTAGGACAAGTACTAAGAGTGCACGGTGTAGCCATGTCTTGGTCCCCTGCATATTAGGACAAGCATTAGGGTGCACTGTGTAGTCATGTCTGGGTCACCTATATATTAGGACAAGTACTAAGGGTGCACTGTGTAGCCATGTATGGGTCGCCTATATATTAGGACAAGTACTAAGGGTGCACGGTGTAGCCATGTCTTGGTCCCATGCATATTAGGACAAGCATAAGGGTGCACTGTGTAGTCATATCTGGGTCACCTATATATTAGGACAAGTACTAAGGGTGCACTGTGTAGCCATGTCTGGGTCTCCTATATATTAGGACAAGTACTAAGGGTGCACTTTGTAGTCATGTCTTGGTCCCTATATATTAGGACAAGTACTAAGGGTGCACTGTGTAGTCATGTCTGGGTCCCTATATATTAGGACAAGTACTAAGGGTGCACTGTGTAGTCATGTCTTGGTCCCTATATATTAGGACAAGTACTAAGGGTGCACTGTGTAGTCATGTCTGGGTCCCTATATATTAGGACAAGTACTAAGGGTGCACTGTGTAGCCATATCTGGTCTCCTATATATTAGGACAAGTACTAAGGGTGCACTGTGTAGCCATGTCGTGGTCCCCTGTAAATTAGGACAAGCATTAGGGTGCACTGTTTAGTAATGTCTGGGTCCCCTATATATTAGGACAAGCACTAAGGGTGCACTGTGTAGCCATGTCTGGGTCTCCTGTATATTAGGATAAGTACTAAGGGTGCACTGTGTAGCCATGTCTGGGCCCCCTGTATATTAGGACAAGTACTAAGTTTGCACTGTGTACCCATGTCTGGGCCCCCTGTATACTAGGACAAGTACTAAGGGGGCACTGTGTAGCCATGTCTGTTCCCCTATATATTAGGACAAGTACTAAGGGTGCACTGTGTAGTCATGTCTGGGTCTCCTTTATATTAGGATAAGTACTAAGGGTGCACTGTGTAGTCATGTCTGGGTCCCCTATATATTAGGACAAGTACTAAGGGTGCACTGTGTAGCCATGTCTGCGCCCCTTATGTATTAGGACAAGCACTAAGGGTGCACTGTGTAGCCATATCTAAGTCCCCTACATATATTAGAACAAGTACTAAGGGTGCACTGTGTAGTCATGTGTGGGTCCCTGTATATTAGGACAAGTACTAAGGGTGCACTGTGTAGCCATGTCTGGGTCTCCTGTATATTAGGACAAGTACTAAGGGTGCACTGTGTAGCCATGTCTTGGTCCCCTGCATATTAGGACCAGTACTAAGTGTGCACTGTGTAGCCATATCTGGCCTCCTTTATATTAGGACAAGTACTAAGGGTGCACTGTGTAGCCATGTCTTTGTTCCCCTGCATATTAGGACAAGTACTAAGGGTGCACTGTGTAGTCATGTCTGGGTCTCCTATATATTAGGACAAGTACTAAGGGTGCACTGTGTAGCCATGTCTGAGTCATCTATATATTAGGACAAGTACTAAGGGAGCACTGTGTAGCCATGTCTGGGTCTCCTGTATATTAGGAGAAGTACTAAGGGTGCACTGTGTAGCCATGTCTGGTCTCCGATATATTAGGACAAGTACTAAGGGTGCACTGTTTAGTCATGTCTGGTCTGCTGTATATTAGGACAAGTACTAAGGGTGCACTGTGTAGCCATGTCTGGACTCCTATATATTAGGACAAGTACTAAGGGTGCACTGTTTAGTCATGTCTGCCCTCCTGTATATTAGGATAAGTACTATACGTGCACTCTGTAGTCATGTCTGGGTCCCTATATATTAGGACAAGTACTAAGGGTGCACTCTGTAGTCATGTCTGGGTCCCTATATATTAGGACAAGTACTAAGGGTGCACTGTGTAGTCATGTGTGGTCTCCTGTATATTAGGACAAGTACTAAGGGTGCACTGTGTAGCCATGTCTGGGTCCCCTATATATTAGGACTAGTACTAACGGTGCACTGTGTAGCCATGTCTGGTCCCTATATATTAGGACAAGTACTAAGGGTGCACTGTGTAGTCACGTCTGGGTCCGCTACATATATTAGGACAAGTACTAAGGGTGCACTGTGTATTCATGTCTGGTTCCCCTATATATTAGGACTAGTACTAACGGTGCACTGTGTAGCCATGTCCGGTCACTATATATTAGGAGAAGTACTAAGGGTGCACTGTGTAGTCATGTCTGGGTCCCCTGTATATTAGGACAAGTACTAAGGGTGCACTGTGTAGCCATGTCTGAGTCCCTATATATTAGAACAAGTACTAACTGTGCCCTGGGGAGCCATGTCCGGTCCCTATATATTAGGAGAAGTACTAAGGGTGCACTGTGTAGTCATGTCTGGGTCTGCTGTATATTAGGACAAGTACTAAGGGTGCACTGTGTAGTCATGTCTGGTCCCTATATATTAGGACAAGTACTAAAGGTGCACTGTGTAGCCATATCTGGTCTCCTATATATTAGGACAAGTACTAAGGGTGCACTGTGTAGCCATATCTGGTCTCCTATATATTAGGACAAGTACTAAGGGTGCACTGTGTAGCCGTATCTGGTCTCCTATATATTAGGACAAGTACTAAGCGTGCACTGTGTAGCCATGTCTTTGTTCCTCTGCATATTAGGACAAGTACTAAGGGTGCACTGTGTAGCCATGTCTGCGCCCCTTATGTATTAGAACAAGTACTAAGGGTGCACTGTGTAGCCATGTCTGGGTCCTCTGTATATTAGGAGAAGTACTAAGGGTGCACTGTGTAGCCATGTCTGGGTCCCCTATATATTAGGACAAGTACTAAGGGTGCACTGTGTAGCCATATCTGGTCTCCTATATATTAGGACAAGTACTAAGGGTGCACTGTGTAGCCATATCTGGTCTCCTATATATTAGAACAAGTACTAAGGGTGCACTGTGTAGCCATATCTGGTCCCCTATATATTAGGACAAGTACTAAGGGTGCACGGTGTAGCCATGTCTTGGTCCCCTGCATATGAGGACAAGCATTACGGTGCACTGTGTAGTCATGTCTGGGTCACCTATATATTAGGACAAGTACTAAGGGTGCACTGTGTAGCCATGTCTGGGTCTCCTATATATTATGACAAGTACTAAGGGTGCACTGTGTAGTCATGTCTTGGTCCCTATATATTAGGACAAGTACTAAGGGTGCACTGTGTAGTCATGTCTGGGTCCCTATATATTAGGACAAGTACTAAGGGTGCACCGTGTAGTCATGTCTTGGTCCCTATATATTAGGACAAGTACTAAGGGTGCACTGTGTAGTCATGTCTTGGTCCCTATATATTAGGACAAGTACTAAGGGTGCACTGTGTAGCCATGTCTGGGTCCCCTGCATATTAGGACAAGCACTAAGGGTACACTGTGTAACCATGTCTTTGTTCCCCTGCATATTAGGACAAGTACTAAGGGTGCACTGTGTGGCCATGTCTGGGTCCCCTATATATTAGGACAAGTACTAAGGGTGCACTGTGTAGCCATGTCTGGGTCTCCTGTATATTAGGAGAAGTACTAAGGGTGCACTGTGTAGCCATGTCTGGTCTCCTATATATTAGGACAAGTACTAAGGGTGCACTGTTTAGTCATGTCTGGTCTGCTGTATATTAGGACAAGTACTAAGGGTGCACTGTGTAGCCATGTCTGGACTCCTATATATTAGGACAAGTACTAAGGGTGCACTGTTTAGTCATGTCTGCCCTCCTGTATATTAGGATAAGTACTATACGTGCACTCTGTAGTCATGTCTGGGTCCCTATATATTAGGACAAGTACTAAGGGTGCACTCTGTAGTCATGTCTGGGTCCCTATATATTAGGACAAGTACTAAGGGTGCACTGTGTAGTCATGTGTGGTCTCCTGTATATTAGGACAAGTACTAAGGGTGCACTGTGTAGCCATGTCTGGGTCCCCTATATATTAGGACTAGTACTAACGGTGCACTGTGTAGCCATGTCTGGTCCCTATATATTAGGACAAGTACTAAGGGTGCACTGTGTAGTCACGTCTGGGTCCGCTACATATATTAGGACAAGTACTAAGGGTGCACTGTGTATTCATGTCTGGTTCCCCTATATATTAGGACTAGTACTAACGGTGCACTGTGTAGCCATGTCCGGTCACTATATATTAGGAGAAGTACTAAGGGTGCACTGTGTAGTCATGTATGGGTCCCCTGTATATTAGGACAAGTACTAAGGGTGCACTGTGTAGCCATGTCTGAGTCCCTATATATTAGAACAAGTACTAACTGTGCCCTGTGGAGCCATGTCCGGTCCCTATATATTAGGAGAAGTACTAAGGGTGCACTGTGTAGTCATGTCTGGGTCTGCTGTATATTAGGACAAGTACTAAGGGTGCACTGTGTAGTCATGTCTGGTCCCTATATATTAGGACAAGTACTAAAGGTGCACTGTGTAGCCATATCTGGTCTCCTATATATTAGGACAAGTACTAAGGGTGCACTGTGTAGCCATATCTGGTCTCCTATATATTAGGACAAGTACTAAGGGTGCACTGTGTAGCCGTATCTGGTCTCCTATATATTAGGACAAGTACTAAGCGTGCACTGTGTAGCCATGTCTTTGTTCCTCTGCATATTAGGACAAGTACTAAGGGTGCACTGTGTAGCCATGTCTGCGCCCCTTATGTATTAGAACAAGTACTAAGGGTGCATTGTGTAGCCATGTCTGGGTCCTCTGTATATTAGGAGAAGTACTAAGGGTGCACTGTGTAGCCATGTCTGGGTCCCCTATATATTAGGACAAGTACTAAGGGTGCACTGTGTAGCCATATCTGGTCTCCTATATATTAGGACAAGAACTAAGGGTGCACTGTGTAGCCATATCTGGTCTCCTATATATTAGGACTAGTACTAAGGGTGCACTGTGTAGCCATATCTGGTCCCCTATATATTAGGACAAGTACTAAGGGTGCACGGTGTAGCCATGTCTTGGTCCCCTGCATATGAGGACAAGCATTACGGTGCACTGTGTAGTCATGTCTGGGTCACCTATATATTAGGACAAGTACTAAGGTGCACTGTGTAGCCATGTATGGGTCGCCTATATATTAGGACAAGTACTAAGGGTGCACGGTGTAGCCATGTCTTGGTCCCCTGCATATTAGGACAAGCATTAGGGTGCACTGTGTAGTCATGTCTGGGTCACCTATATATTAGGACAAGTACTAAGGGTGCACTGTGTAGCCATGTCTGGGTCTCCTATATATTAGGACAAGTACTAAGGGTGCACTGTGTAGTCATGTCTGGGTCCCTATATATTAGGACAAGTACTAAGGGTGCACCGTGTTGTCATGTCTTGGTCCCTATATATTAGGACAAGTACTAAGGGTGCACTGTGTAGTCATGTCTGGGTCCCTATATATTAGGACAAGTACTAAGGGTGCACTGTGTAGCCATATCTGGTCTCCTATATATTAGGACAAGTACTAAGGGTGCACTGTGTAGCCATGTCGTGGTCCCCTGCATATTAGGACAAGCATTAGGGTGCACTGTGTAGTCATGTCTTGGTCCCTATATATTAGGACAAGTACTAAGGGTGCACTGTGTAGTCATGTCTGGGTCCCTATATATTAGGACAAGTACTAAGGGTGCACCGTGTAGTCATGTCTTGGTCCCTATATATTAGGACAAGTACTAAGGGTGCACTGTGTAGTCATGTCTGGGTCCCTATATATTAGGACAAGTACTAAGGGTGCACTGTGTAGCCATATCTGGTCTCCTATATATTAGGACAAGTACTAAGGGTGCACTGTGTAGCCATGTCTGGTCTCCTATATATTAGGACAAGTACTAAGGGTGCACTGTGTAGCCATATCTGGCCACCTATATATTAGGACAAGTACTAAGGGTGCACTGTGTAGCCATGTCGTGGTCCCCTGCAAATTAGGACAAGCATTAGGGTGCACTGTTTAGTCATGTCTGGGTCCCCTATATATTAGGACAAGCACTAAGGGTGCACTGTGTAGCCATGTCTGGGTCTCCTGTATATTAGGATAAGTACTAAGGGTGCACTGTGTACCCATGTCTGGGCCCCCTGTATACTAGGACAAGTACTAAGGGGGCACTGTGTAGCCATGTCTGTTCCCCTATATATTAGGACAAGTACTAAGGGTGCACTGTGTAGTCATGTCTGGGTCTCCTGTATATTAGGATAAGTACTAAGGGTGCACTGTGTAGTCATGTCTGGGTCCCCTATATATTAGGACAAGTACTAAGGGTGCACTGTGTAGCCATGTCTGCGCCCCTTATGTATTAGGACAAGTACTAAGGGTGCACTGTGTAGCCATATCTGACTCCCCTACATATATTAGAACAAGTACTAAGGGTGCACTGTGTAGTCATGTGTGTGTCCCTGTATATTAGGACAAGTACTAAGGGTGCACTGTGTAGCCATGTCTGGGTCTCCTGTATATTAGGACAAGTACTAAGGGTGCACTGTGTAGCCATGTCTTGGTCCCCTGCATATTAGGACCAGTACTAAGTGTGCACTGTGTAGCCATATCTGGCCTCCTTTATATTAGGACAAGTACTAAGGGTGCACTGTGTAGCCATGTCTTTGTTCCCCTGCATATTAGGACAAGTACTAAGGGTGCACTGTGTAGTCATGTCTGGGTCTCCTATATATTAGGACAAGTACAAAGGGTGCACTGTGTAGCCATGTCTGAGTCATCTATATATTAGGACAAGTACTAAGGGTGCACTGTTTAGTCATGTCTGGTCTGCTGTATATTAGGACAAGTACTAAGGGTGCACTGTGTAGCCATCTCTGGACTCCCATATATTAGGACAAGTACTAAGGGTGCACTGTTTAGTCATGTCTGCCCTCCTGTATATTAGGATAAGTACTATACGTGCACTCTGTAGTCATGTCTGGGTCCCTATATATTAGGACAAGTACTAAGGGTGCACTGTGTAGTCATGTCTGGGTCCCTATATATTAGGACAAGTACTAAGGGTGCACTGTGTAGTCATGTGTGGTCTCCTGTATATTAGGACAAGTACTAAGGGTGCACTGTGTAGCCATGTCTGGGTCCCCTATATATTAGGACTAGTACTAACGGTGCACTGTGTAGCCATGTCTGGTCCCTATAAATTAGGACAAGTACTAAGGGTGCACTGTGTAGTCACGTCTGGGTCCGCTACATATATTAGGACAAGTACTAAGGGTGCACTGTGTATTCATGTCTGGTTCCCCTATATATTAGGACTAGTACTAACGGTGCACTGTGTAGCCATGTCCGGTCACTATATATTAGGAGAAGTACTAAGGGTGCACTGTGTAGTCATGTCTGGGTCCCCTGTATATTAGGACAAGTACTAAGGGTGCACTGTGTAGCCATGTCTGAGTCCCTATATATTAGAACAAGTACTAACTGTGCCCTGTGGAGCCATGTCCGGTCCCTATATATTAGGAGAAGTACTAAGGGTGCACTGTGTAGTCATGTCTGGGTCTGCTGTATATTAGGACAAGTACTAAGGGTGCACTGTGTAGTCATGTCTGGTCCCTATATATTAGGACAAGTACTAAAGGTGCACTGTGTAGCCATATCTGGTCTCCTATATATTAGGACAAGTACTAAGGGTGCACTGTGTAGCCATATCTGGTCTCCTATATATTAGGACAAGTACTAAGGGTGTACTGTGTAGCCGTATCTGGTCTCCTATATATTCGGACAAGTACTATGCGTGCACTGTGTAGCCATGTCTTTGTTCCTCTGCATATTAGGACAAGTACTAAGGGTGCACTGTGTAGCCATGTCTGCGCCCCTTATGTATTAGAACAAGTACTAAGGGTGCACTGTGTAGCCATGTCTGGGTCCTCTGTATATTAGGACAAGTACTAAGGGTGCACTGTGTAGCCATGTCTGGGTCCCCTATATATTAGGACAAGTACTAAGGGTGCACTGTGTAGCCATATCTGGTCTCCTATATATTAGGACAACTACTAAGGGTGCACTGTGTAGCCATATCTGGTCTCCTATATATTAGGACAAGTACTAAGGGTGCACTGTGTAGCCATATCTGGTCTCCTATATATTAGGACAAGTACTAAGGGTGCACTGTGTAGCCATATCTGGTCTCCTATATATTAGGACAAGTACTAAGGGTGCACTGTGTAGTCATGTCTGGGTCCCCCGCATATTAGGACAAGTACTAAAGGTGCACTGTGTAGTCATGTCTGGGTCCCTATATATTAGGACAAGTACTAAGGGAGCACTGTGTAGTTTTGTCTGGGTCTCCTGTATATTAGGACAAGTACTAAGGGTGCACTGTGTAGCCATATTGGGTCTCCTATATATTAGGACAAGTACTAAGGCTGCTCTGTGTAGCCATATCTGGTCTCCTATATATTAGGACAAGTACTAAGCGTGCACTGTGTAGCCATGTCTGGGTCCCCTGCATATTAGGACAAGTACTAAGGGTGCACTGTGTAGCCATGTCTGGTCTCCTATATATTATGACAAGTACTAAGGGTGCACGGTGTAGCCATGTCTGGGTCCCCTGCATATTAGGACAAGCATTAGTGTGCACTGTGTAGTCATGTCTGGGTCCCCTATATTTGAGGACAAGTACTAAGGGTGCACTGTGTAGTCATGTCTGGGTCTCCTGTATATTAGGATAAGTACTAAGGGTGCACTGTGTAGCCATGTCTGGGCCCCCTGTTTATTAGGACAAGTACTAAGGGGGCACTGTGTAGCCATGTCTGGTCCCCTATATATTAGGACAAGTACTAAGGGTGTACTGTGTAGTCATGTCTGGGTCCCCTGTGTATTAGGACAAGCATTAGGGTTCACTGTGTAGTCATGTCTGGGTCCCCTATATATTAGGACAAGTACTAAGGGTGCACTGTGTAGCCATGTCTGGATCCCCTATATATTAAGACAAGTACTAAGGGTGCACTGTGTAGCCATGTCTGGGTCCCCTATATATTAGGAGAACTACTAAGCGTGCACTGTGTAGTCATGTCTGGGTCCCTATATATTAGGACAAGTACTATAGGTGTCCTGTGTAGCTATGTCTTGGTCCATTGCATATTAGGACAAGTACTAAGGGTGCACTGTGTATCCATGTGTGGGTGCCCTATATATTAGGACAAGTATTAAGGGTGCCCTGTGTAGTAATGTCTGGGTCCTCATATATATAAGGACAAGTACTAAGGGTGCACTGTGTAGCCATGTCTGGGTCCCTATATATTAGGACAAGTACTAAGGGTGCACTGTGTAGTCACGTCTGGATCCCCCGCATATTAGGACAAGTACTAAAGGTGCACTGTGTAGTCATGTCTGGGTCCCTATATATTAGGACAAGTACTAAGGGTGCACTGTGTAGTCATGTCTGGGTTTCCTGTATATTATGACAAGTACTAAGGGTGCACTGTGTAGCCATGTCTGGTCCCCTATATATTAGGACGAGTACTAAGGGTACACTGTGTAGCCATATTGGGTCTCCTATATATTAGGACAAGTACTAAGAGTGCACTGTGTAGCCATATCTGGTCTCCTCTATATTAGGACAAGTACTAAGCGTGCACTGTGTAGCCATGTCTGGGTCCCCTGCATATTAGGACAAGTACTAAGGGTGCACTGTGTAGCCATGTCTGGGTCTCCTGTATATTAGGACAAGTACTAAGGGTGCACTGTGTAGCCATATCTGGTCTCCTATATATTAGGACAAGTACTAAGGGTGCACTGTGTAGCCATATCTGGTCTCCTATATATTAGGACAAGTACTAAGGGTGCACTGTGTAGCCATATCTGGTTTCCTATATATTAGGACAAGTACTAAGCGTGCACTGTGAAGCCATGTCTTGGTCCCCTGCATATTAGGACAAGTACTAAGGGTGCACTGTGTGGCCATGTCTGGGTCCCCTATATATTAGGACAAGTACTAAGGGTGCACTGTGTAGCCATGTCTGGTCCCCTATATATTAGGACAAGTAGTAAGGGTGCACTGTGTAGCCATGTCTGGTCCCCTATATATTAGGACAAGTACTAAGGGTGCACTGTGTAGTCATGTCTGGGTCCCCTATATATTAGGACAAGTACTAAGGGTGCACTGTGTAGTCATGTCTGGGTCCCCCATATATTAGGACAAGTACTAAGGGTGCACTGTGTAGCCATGTCTGGGTACCCATATATTAGGAGAAGTACTAAGCGTGCACTGTGTAGTCATGTCTGGGTCCCTAAATATTAGGACAAGTACTATAGGTGTCCTGTGTAGCTATGTCTTGGTCCATTGCATATTAGGACAAGTACTAAGGGTGCACTGTGTATCCATGTGTGGGTGCCCTATATATTAGGACAAGTACTAAGGATGCACTGTGTATCCATGTGTGGGTGCCCTATATATTAGGACAAGTATTAAGAGTGCCCTGTGTAGTAATGTCTGGGTCCTCATATATATAAGGACAAGTACTAAGGGTGCACTGTATAGCCATGTCTGGGTCCCTATATATTAGGACAAGTACTAAGGGTGCACTGTGTAGTCATGTCTGGGTCTCCTGTATATTAGGACAAGTACTAAGGGTGCACTGTTTAGTCATGTCTGGGTCTCCTGTATATTAGGACAAGTACTTAGGGTGCACTGTGTAGCCATGTCTGGGTACCCATATATTAGGAGAAGTACTAAGCGTGCACTGTGTAGTCATGTCTGGGTCCCTAAATATTAGGACAAGTACTATAGGTGTCCTGTGTAGCTATGTCTTGGTCAATTGCATATTAGGACAAGTACTAAGGGTGCACTGTGTATCCATGTGTGGGTGCCCTATATATTAGGACAAGTACTAAGGATGCACTGTGTATCCATGTGTGGGTGCCCTATATATTAGGACAAGTATTAAGGGTGCCCTGTGTAGTAATGTCTGGGTCCTCATATATATAAGGACAAGTACTAAGGGTGCACTGTGTAGCCATGTCTGGGTCCCTATATATTAGGACAAGTACTAAGGGTGCACTGTGTAGTCATGTCTGGGTCTCCTGTATATTAGGACAAGTACTAAGGGTGCACTGTTTAGTCATGTCTGGGTCTCCTGTATATTAGGACAAGTACTTAGGGTGCACTGTGTAGCCATGTCTGAGTCCCTATATATTAGGATAAGTACTAAGGGTGCACTGTGTAGTCATGTCTGGGACTCCTATATATTAGGACAAGTACTAAGGGTGCACTGTGTAGTCATGTCTGGGTCTCCTCTATATTAGGATAAGTACTAAGGGTGCACTGTGTAGCCATGTCTGGGCCCCCTGTATATTAGGACAAGTACTAAGGGGGCACTGTGTAGCCATGTCTGGTCCCCTATATATTAGGACAAGTACTAAGGGTGTACTGTGTAGTCATGTCTGGGTCCCCTGTGTATTAGGACAAGCATTAGGGTGCACTGTGTAGTCATGTCTGGGTCCCCTATATATTAGGACAAGTACTAAGGGTGCACTGTGTAGCCATGTCTGGGTCCCCTATATATTAGGACAAGTACTAAGGGTGCACTGTGTAGCCATGTCTGGGTCTCCTATATATTAGGACAAGTACTAAGGGTGCACTGTGTAGTCATGTCTGGGTCCCCTATATATTAGGACAAGTACTAAGGGTGCACTGTGTAGCCATGTCTGGTCCCCTATATATTAGGACAAGTACTAAGGGTGCACTGTGTAGTCATGTCTGGGTCTCCTGTATAATAGGATAAGTACTAAGGGTGTACTGTGTAGCCATGTCTGGTCCCCTATATATTAGGAAAAGTACTAAGGGTGCATTGTGTAGCCATGTCTGGTCCCCTATATATTAGGACAAGTACTAAGGGTGCACTGTGTAATCATGTCTGGGTCCCCTATATATTAGCACAAGTACTAAGGGTGTACTGTGTAGCCATGTCTGGTCCCCTATATATTAGGACAAGTACTAAGGGTGCACTGTGTAGTCATTTCTGGGTCCCCTATATATTAGGACAAGTACTAAGAGTGCACTGTGTAGCCATGTCTGGTCCCCTATATATTAGGACAAGTACTAAGGGTGTACTGTGTAGTCATGTCTGGGTCCCCTGTGTATTAGGACAAGCATTAGGGTGCACTGTGTAGTCATGTCTGGGTCCCCTATATATTAGGACAAGTACTAAGGGTGCACTGTGTAGTCATGTCTGGGTCTCATGTATATTAGGACAAGTACTAAGGGTGCACTGTGTAACCATATCTGGTCTCCTATATATTAGGACAAGTACTAAGGGTGCACTGGGTAGCCATATCTGGTCTCCTATATATTAGGACAAGTACTAAGGGTGCACTGTGTAGCCATATCTGGTCTCCTATATATTAGGACAAGTACTAAGCGTGCACTGTGTAGCCATGTCTTGGTCCCCTGCATATTAGGACAAGCATTAGGGTGCACTGTGTAGTCATGTCTGGGTCCCCTATATATTAGGACAAGTACTAAGGGTGCACTGTGTAGCCATGTCTGAGTCCCTATATATTAGGATAAGTACTAAGGGTGCACTGTGTAGTCATGTCTGGGTCTCCTATATATTAGGACAAGTACTAAGGGTGCACTGTGTAGTCATGTCTGGGTCTCCTGTATATTAGGATAAGTACTAAGGGTGCACTGTGTAGCCATGTCTGAGCCCCCTGTATATTAGGACAAGTACTAAGCGTGCACTGTGTAGCCATGTCTGGTCCCCTATATATTAGGACAAGTACTAAGGGTGTACTGTGTAGTCATGTCTGGGTCCCCTGTGTATTAGGACAAGCATTAGGGTGCACTGTGTAGTCATGTCTGGGTCCCTTATATATTAGGACAAGTACTAAGGGTTCACTGTGTAGCCATGTCTGGGTCCCCTATATTTTAGGACAAGTACTAAGGGTGCACTGTGTAGTCATGTCTGGGTCTCCTGTATATTAGGATAAGTACTAAGGGTGCACTGTGTAGTCATTTCTGGGTCCCCTATATATTAGGACAAGTACTAAGAGTGAACTGTGTAGCCATGTCTGGTCCCCTATATATTAGGACAAGTACTAAGGGTGTACTGTGTAGTCATGTCTGGGTCCCCTGCATATTAGGACAAGTACTAAGGGTTTACTGTGTAGCCATGTCTTGGTTCCCAGCATATTAAGACAAGTACTAAGGCTGTTTTGTGTAGCCATGTCTGCGCCCCTTATGTATTAGAACAAGTACTAAGGGTGCACTGTGTCGCCATGTCTGGGTCCCCTGCATATTAGGACAAGTACTAAGGGTGCACTATGTAGCCATGTCTGGGTCCCCTATATATTAGGAAAAGTACTAAGGGTGCACTATGGACCCATATTTGGTCTCCTATATATTAGGACAAGTACTAAGGGTGCACTATGTACCCATATTTGGTCTCCTATATATTAGGACAAATACTAAGGGTGCACTGTGTAGCCATATCTGGTCTCCTATATATTAGGACAAGTACTAAGGGTGCACTGTGTAGCCATGTCTTTGTTCCCCTGCATATTAGGACAAGTACTAAGGGTGCACTGTGTGGCCATGTCTGGGTCCCCTATATATTAGGACAAGTACTAAGGGTGCACTGTGTAGCCATGTCTGGTCCCCTATATATTAGGACAAGTACTAAGGGTGCACTGTGTAGTCATGTCTGGGTCCCCTATATATTAGGACAAGTACTAAGGGTGCACTGTGCAGTCATATCTGGGTCCCCCATATATTAGGACAAATACTAAGGGTGCACTGTGTAGCCATGTCTGGGTCCCCATATATTAGGAGAAGTACTAAGCGTGCACTGTGTAGTCATGTCTGGGTCCCTATATATTAGGACAAGTACTATAGGTGTCCTGTGTAGCTATGTCTTGGTCCATTGCATATTAGGACAAGTACTAAGGGTGCACTGTGTATCCATGTGTGGGTGCCCTATATATTAGGACAAGTACTAAGGGTGCACTGTGTAGCCATGTCTGGGTCCCTATATATTAGGACAAGTACTATGGGTGCACTGTGTAGTCATGTCTGGGTCTCCTGTATATTAGGACAAGTACTAAGGGTGCACTGTTTAGTCATGTCTGGTCCCCTATATATTAGGACAAGTACTAAGGGTGCACTGTGTAGTCATGTCTGGTCCCCTATATATTAGGACAAGTACTTAGGGTGCACTGTGTAGCCATATCTGGTCCCCTATATATTAGGACAAGTACTAAGGGTGCACGGTGCAGCCATGTCTTGGTCCCCTGCATATTAGGACAAGCATTAGGGTGCACTGTGTAGTCATGTCTGGGTCACCTATATATTAGGACAAGTACTAAGGGTGCACTGTGTAGTCATTTCTGGGTCTCCTGTATATTAGGATAAGTACTAAGGGTGTACTGTGTAGCCATGTCTGGTCCCCTATATATTAGGACAAGTACTAAGGTTGCACTGTGTAGTCATGTCTGGGTCTCCTGTATATTAGGATAAGTACTAAGGGTGTACTGTGTAGCCATGTCTGGTCCCCTATATATTAGGACAAGTACTAAGGGTGCACTGTGTAGCCATGTCTGGTCCCCTATATATTAGGACAAGTACTAAGGGTGCACTGTGTAGTCATGTCTGGGTCCCCTATATATTAGGACAAGTACTAAGAGTGCACTGTGTAGTCATGTCTGGTCCCCTATATATTAGGACAAGTACTAAGGGTGTACTGTGTAGTCATGTCTGGGTCTCCTGTGTATTAGGACAAGCATTAGGGTGCACTGTGTAGTCATGTCTGGGTCCCCTATATATTAGGACAAGTACTAATGGTGCACTGTGTAGCCATGTCTGGGTCCCCTATATATTAGGACAAGTACTAAGGGTGCACTATGTAGCCATGTCTGGGTCTCCTATATATTAGGACAAGTACTAAGGGTGCACTGTGTAGTCATGTCTGGGTCCCCTATATATTAGGACAAGTACTAAGGGTGCACTGTGTAGCCATGTCTGGTCCCCTATATATTAGGACAAGTACTAAGGGTGCACTGTGTAGTCATGTCTGGGTCTCCTGTATATTAGGATAAGTACTAAGGGTGTACTGTGTAGCCATGTCTGGTCCCCTATATATTAGGACAAGTACTAAGGGTGCACTGTGTAGCCATGTCTGGTCCCCTATATATTAGGACAAGTACTAAGGGTGCACTGTGTAGTTATGTCTGGGTCCCCTGTGTATTAGGACAAGCATTAGGGTGCACTGTGTAGTCATGTCTCGGTCCCCTATATATTAGGACAAGTACTAAGGGTGCACTGTGTAGTCATGTCTGGGTCTCCTGTATATTAGGACAAGTACTAAGGGTGCACTGTGTAGCCATATCTGGCCTCCTATATATTAGGACAAGTACTAAGGGTGCACTGTGTAGCCATATCTGGTCTCCTATATATTAGGACAAGTACTAAGGGTGCACTGTGTAGCCATATCTGGTCTCCTATATATTAGGACAAGTACTAAGCGTGCACTGTGTAGCCATGTCTTGGTCCCCTGCATATTAGGACAAGCATTAGGGTGCACTGTGTAGTCATGTCTGGGTCCCCTATATATTAGGACAAGTACTAAGGGTGCACTGTGTAGCCATGTCTGAGTCCCTATATATTAGGATAAGTACTAAGGGTGCACTGTGTAGTCATGTCTGGGTCTCCTATATATTAGGACAAGTACTAAGGGTGCACTGTGTAGTCATGTCTGGGTCTCCTGTATATTAGGATAAGTACTAAGGGTGCACTGTGTAGCCATGTCTGGACCCCCTGTCTATTAGGACAAGTACTAAGGGGGCACTGTGTAGCCATGTCTGGTCCCCTATATATTAGGACAAGTACTAAGGGTGTACTGTGTAGTCATGTCTGGGTCCCCTGTGTATTAGGACAAGCATTAGGGTGCACTGTGTAGTCATGTCTGCGTCACCTATATATCAGGACAAGTACTAAGGGTGCACTGTGTAGCCATGTCTGGGTCCCCTATATATTAGGACAAGTACTAAGGGTGCACTGTGTAGCCATGTCTTGGTCCCCTGCATATTAGGACAAGTACTAAGGGAGCACTGTGTAGCCATGTCTGAGTCCCTATATATTAGAATAAGTACTAAGGGTGCACTGTGTAGCCATGTCTGGGTCTCCTGTATGTTAGGACAAGTACTAAGGGTGCACTGTGTAGCCATGTCTTGGTCCCCTGCATATTAGGACAAGTACTAAGGGTGCACTGTGTAGCCATGTCTTTGTTCCCCTGCATATAAGGACAAGTACCAAATCTGTATTGTGTAGCCATGTCTGCGCCCCTTATGTATTAGAACAAGTACTAAGGGTGCACTGTGTAGCCATGTCTGGGTCCTCTGTATATTAGGACAAGTACTAAGGGTGCACTGTGTAGCAATATCTGGTCTCCTATATATTAGGACAAGTACTAAGGGTGCACTGTGTAGCCATATCTGGTCTCCTATATATTAGGACAAGTACTAAGGGTGCACTGTGTAGCCGTATCTGGTCTCCTATATATTAGGACAAGTACTAAGGGTGTACTGTGTAGGTATGTCTGGGTCCCCTGCATATTAGGACAAGTACTAAGGGTGCACTGTGTAGCCATGTCTGGGTCCCCTGCATATTAGGACAAGCACTAAGGGTGCAATGTGTAGCCATGTCTTTGTTCCCCTGCATATTAGGACAAGTACTAAGGGTGCACTGTGTGGCCATGTCTGGGTCCCCTATATATTAGGACTAGTACTAAGGGTGCACTGTGTAGCCATGTCTGGTCCCCTATATATTAGGACAAGTACTAAGGGTGTATTGTGTAGCCATGTCTGGTCCCCTATATATTAGGACAAGTACTAAGGGTGCCCTTTGTTGTCATGTCTGGGTCCCCTATATATTAGGACAAGTACTAAGGGTGCACTGTGTAGCCATGTCTGGTCCCCTATATATTAGGACAAGTACTAAGGGTGCACTGTGTAGCCATGTCTGGTCCCCTATATATTAGGACAATTACTAAGGGTGCACTGTGTAGCCATATCTGGTCTCCTATATATTAGGACAAGTACTAAGGGTGCACTGTGTAGCCGTATCTGGTCTCCTATATATTAGGACAAGTACTAAGCGTGCACTGTGTAGCCATGTCTTTGTTCCTCTGCATATTAGGACAAGTACTAAGGGTGCACTGTGTAGCCATGTCTGCGCCCCTTATGTATTAGAACAAGTACTAAGGGTGCACTGTGTAGCCATGTCTGGGTCCTCTGTATAATAGGAGAAGTACTAAGGGTGCACTGTGTAGCCATGTCTGGGTCCCCTATATATTAGGACAAGTACTAAGGGTGCACTGTGTAGCCATATCTGGTCTCCTATATATTAGGACAAGTACTAAGGGTGCACTGTGTAGCCATATCTGGTCTCCTATATATTAGAACAAGTACTAAGGGTGCACTGTGTAGCCATATCTGGTCCCCTATATATTAGGACAAGTACTAAGGGTGCACGGTGTAGCCATGTCTTGGTCCCCTGCATATGAGGACAAGCATTACGGTGCACTGTGTAGTCATGTCTGGGTCACCTATATATTAGGACAAGTACTAAGGGTGCACTGTGTAGCCATGTATGGGTCGCCTATATATTAGGACAAGTACTAAGGGTGCACGGTGTAGCCATGTCTTGGTCCCCTGCATATTAGGACAAGCATTAGGGTGCACTGTGTAGTCATGTCTGGGTCACCTATATATTAGGACAAGTACTAAGGGTGCACTGTGTAGCCATGTCTGGGTCTCCTATATATTATGACAAGTACTAAGGGTGCACTGTGTAGTCATGTCTTGGTCCCTATATATTAGGACAAGTACTAAGGGTGCACTGTGTAGTCATGTCTGGGTCCCTATATATTAGGACAAGTACTAAGGGTGCACCGTGTAGTCATGTCTTGGTCCCTATATATTAGGACAAGTACTAAGGGTGCACTGTGTAGTCATGTCTTGGTCCCTATATATTAGGACAAGTACTAAGGGTGCACTGTGTAGCCATGTCTGGGTCCCCTGCATATTAGGACAAGCACTAAGGGTACACTGTGTAACCATGTCTTTGTTCCCCTGCATATTAGGACAAGTACTAAGGGTGCACTGTGTGGCCATGTCTGGGTCCCCTATATATTAGGACAAGTACTAAGGGTGCACTGTGTAGCCATGTCTGGGTCTCCTGTATATTAGGAGAAGTACTAAGGGTGCACTGTGTAGCCATGTCTGGACTCCTATATATTAGGACAAGTACTAAGGGTGCACTGTTTAGTCATGTCTGCCCTCCTGTATATTAGGATAAGTACTATACGTGCACTCTGTAGTCATGTCTGGGTCCCTATATATTAGGACAAGTACTAAGGGTGCACTCTGTAGTCATGTCTGGGTCCCTATATATTAGGACAAGTACTAAGGGTGCACTGTGTAGTCATGTGTGGTCTCCTGTATATTAGGACAAGTACTAAGGGTGCACTGTGTAGCCATGTCTGGGTCCCCTATATATTAGGACTAGTACTAACGGTGCACTGTGTAGCCATGTCTGGTCCCTATATATTAGGACAAGTACTAAGGGTGCACTGTGTAGTCACGTCTGGGTCCGCTACATATATTAGGACAAGTACTAAGGGTGCACTGTGTATTCATGTCTGGTTCCCCTATATATTAGGACTAGTACTAACGGTGCACTGTGTAGCCATGTCCGGTCACTATATATTAGGAGAAGTACTAAGGGTGCACTGTGTAGTCATGTCTGGGTCCCCTGTATATTAGGACAAGTACTAAGGGTGCACTGTGTAGCCATGTCTGAGTCCCTATATATTAGAACAAGTACTAACTGTGCCCTGTGGAGCCATGTCCGGTCCCTATATATTAGGAGAAGTACTAAGGGTGCACTGTGTAGTCATGTCTGGGTCTGCTGTATATTAGGACAAGTACTAAGGGTGCACTGTGTAGTCATGTCTGGTCCCTATATATTAGGACAAGTACTAAAGGTGCACTGTGTAGCCATATCTGGTCTCCTATATATTAGGACAAGTACTAAGGGTGCACTGTGTAGCCATATCTGGTCTCCTATATATTAGGACAAGTACTAAGGGTGCACTGTGTAGCCGTATCTGGTCTCCTATATATTAGGACAAGTACTAAGCGTGCACTGTGTAGCCATGTCTTTGTTCCTCTGCATATTAGGACAAGTACTAAGGGTGCACTGTGTAGCCATGTCTGCGCCCCTTATGTATTAGAACAAGTACTAAGGGTGCATTGTGTAGCCATGTCTGGGTCCTCTGTATATTAGGAGAAGTACTAAGGGTGCACTGTGTAGCCATGTCTGGGTCCCCTATATATTAGGACAAGTACTAAGGGTGCACTGTGTAGCCATATCTGGTCTCCTATATATTAGGACAAGAACTAAGGGTGCACTGTGTAGCCATATCTGGTCTCCTATATTATAGGACTAGTACTAAGGGTGCACTGTGTAGCCATATCTGGTCCCCTATATATTAGGACAAGTACTAAGGGTGCACGGTGTAGCCATGTCTTGGTCCCCTGCATATGAGGACAAGCATTACGGTGCACTGTGTAGTCATGTCTGGGTCACCTATATATTAGGACAAGTACTAAGGTGCACTGTGTAGCCATGTATGGGTCGCCTATATATTAGGACAAGTACTAAGGGTGCACGGTGTAGCCATGTCTTGGTCCCCTGCATATTAGGACAAGCATTAGGGTGCACTGTGTAGTCATGTCTGGGTCACCTATATATTAGGACAAGTACTAAGGGTGCACTGTGTAGCCATGTCTGGGTCTCCTATATATTAGGACAAGTACTAAGGGTGCACTGTGTAGTCATGTCTGGGTCCCTATATATTAGGACAAGTACTAAGGGTGCACCGTGTTGTCATGTCTTGGTCCCTATATATTAGGACAAGTACTAAGGGTGCACTGTGTAGTCATGTCTGGGTCCCTATATATTAGGACAAGTACTAAGGGTGCACTGTGTAGCCATATCTGGTCTCCTATATATTAGGACAAGTACTAAGGGTGCACTGTGTAGCCATGTCGTGGTCCCCTGCATATTAGGACAAGCATTAGGGTGCACTGTGTAGTCATGTCTTGGTCCCTATATATTAGGACAAGTACTAAGGGTGCACTGTGTAGTCATGTCTGGGTCCCTATATATTAGGACAAGTACTAAGGGTGCACCGTGTAGTCATGTCTTGGTCCCTATATATTAGGACAAGTACTAAGGGTGCACTGTGTAGTCATGTCTGGGTCCCTATATATTAGGACAAGTACTAAGGGTGCACTGTGTAGCCATATCTGGTCTCCTATATATTAGGACAAGTACTAAGGGTGCACTGTGTAGCCATGTCTGGTCTCCTATATATTAGGACAAGTACTAAGGGTGCACTGTGTAGCCATATCTGGCCACCTATATATTAGGACAAGTACTAAGGGTGCACTGTGTAGCCATGCCGTGGTCCCCTGCAAATTAGGACAAGCATTAGGGTGCACTGTTTAGTCATGTCTGGGTCCCCTATATATTAGGACAAGCACTAAGGGTGCACTGTGTAGCCATGTCTGGGTCTCCTGTATATTAGGATAAGTACTAAGGGTGCACTGTGTAGCCATGTCTGGGCCCCCTGTATATTAGGACAAGTACTAAGGGTGCACTGTGTACCCATGTCTGGGCCCCCTGTATACTAGGACAAGTACTAAGGGGGCACTGTGTAGCCATGTCTGTTCCCCTATATATTAGGACAAGTACTAAGGGTGCACTGTGTAGTCATGTCTGGGTCTCCTGTATATTAGGATAAGTACTAAGGGTGCACTGTGTAGTCATGTCTGGGTCCCCTATATATTAGGACAAGTACTAAGGGTGCACTGTGTAGCCATGTCTGCGCCCCTTATGTATTAGGACAAGTACTAAGGGTGCACTGTGTAGCCATATCTGACTCCCCTACATATATTAGAACAAGTACTAAGGGTGCACTGTGTAGTCATGTGTGTGTCCCTGTATATTAGGACAAGTACTAAGTGTGCACTGTGTAGCCATGTCTGGGTCTCCTGTATATTAGGACAAGTACTAAGGGTGCACTGTGTAGCCATGTCTTGGTCCCCTGCATATTAGGACCAGTACTAAGTGTGCACTGTGTAGCCATATCTGGCCTCCTTTATATTAGGACAAGTACTAAGGGTGCACTGTGTAGCCATGTCTTTGTTCCCCTGCATATTAGGACAAGTACTAAGGGTGCACTGTGTAGTCATGTCTGGGTCTCCTATATATTAGGACAAGTACAAAGGGTGCACTGTGTAGCCATGTCTGAGTCATCTATATATTAGGACAAGTACTAAGGGTGCACTGTTTAGTCATGTCTGGTCTGCTGTATATTAGGACAAGTACTAAGGGTGCACTGTGTAGCCATCTCTGGACTCCCATATATTAGGACAAGTACTAAGGGTGCACTGTTTAGTCATGTCTGCCCTCCTGTATATTAGGATAAGTACTATACGTGCACTCTGTAGTCATGTCTGGGTCCCTATATATTAGGACAAGTACTAAGGGTGCACTGTGTAGTCATGTCTGGGTCCCTATATATTAGGACAAGTACTAAGGGTGCACTGTGTAGTCATGTGTGGTCTCCTGTATATTAGGACAAGTACTAAGGGTGCACTGTGTAGCCATGTCTGGGTCCCCTATATATTAGGACTAGTACTAACGGTGCACTGTGTAGCCATGTCTGGTCCCTATATATTAGGACAAGTACTAAGGGTGCACTGTGTAGTCACGTCTGGGTCCGCTACATATATTAGGACAAGTACTAAGGGTGCACTGTGTATTCATGTCTGGTTCCCCTATATATTAGGACTAGTACTAACGGTGCACTGTGTAGCCATGTCCGGTCACTATATATTAGGAGAAGTACTAAGGGTGCACTGTGTAGTCATGTCTGGGTCCCCTGTATATTAGGACAAGTACTAAGGGTGCACTGTGTAGCCATGTCTGAGTCCCTATATATTAGAACAAGTACTAACTGTGCCCTGTGGAGCCATGTCCGGTCCCTATATATTAGGAGAAGTACTAAGGGTGCACTGTGTTGTCATGTCTGGGTCTGCTGTATATTAGGACAAGTACTAAGGGTGCACTGTGTAGTCATGTCTGGTCCCTATATATTAGGACAAGTACTAAAGGTGCACTGTGTAGCCATATCTGGTCTCCTATATATTAGGACAAGTACTAAGGGTGCACTGTGTAGCCATATCTGGTCTCCTATATATTAGGACAAGTACTAAGGGTGTACTGTGTAGCCGTATCTGGTCTCCTATATATTCGGACAAGTACTATGCGTGCACTGTGTAGCCATGTCTTTGTTCCTCTGCATATTAGGACAAGTACTAAGGGTGCACTGTGTAGCCATGTCTGCGCCCCTTATGTATTAGAACAAGTACTAAGGGTGCACTGTGTAGCCATGTCTGGGTCCTCTGTATATTAGGACAAGTACTAAGGGTGCACTGTGTAGCCATGTCTGGGTCCCCTATATATTAGGACAAGTACTAAGGGTGCACTGTGTAGCCATATCTGGTCTCCTATATATTAGGACAACTACTAAGGGTGCACTGTGTAGCCATATCTGGTCTCCTATATATTAGGACAAGTACTAAGGGTGCACTGTGTAGCCATATCTGGTCTCCTATATATTAGGACAAGTACTAAGGGTGCACTGTGTAGCCATATCTGGTCTCCTATATATTAGGACAAGTACTAAGGGTGCACTGTGTAGTCATGTCTGGGTCCCCCGCATATTAGGACAAGTACTAAAGGTGCACTGTGTAGTCATGTCTGGGTCCCTATATATTAGGACAAGTACTAAGGGAGCACTGTGTAGTTTTGTCTGGGTCTCCTGTATATTAGGACAAGTACTAAGGGTGCACTGTGTAGCCATATTGGGTCTCCTATATATTAGGACAAGTACTAAGGCTGCTCTGTGTAGCCATATCTGGTCTCCTATATATTAGGACAAGTACTAAGCGTGCACTGTGTAGCCATGTCTGGGTCCCCTGCATATTAGGACAAGTACTAAGGGTGCACTGTGTAGCCATGTCTGGTCTCCTATATATTATGACAAGTACTAAGGGTGCACGGTGTAGCCATGTCTGGGTCCCCTGCATATTAGGACAAGCATTAGTGTGCACTGTGTAGTCATGTCTGGGTCCCCTATATTTGAGGACAAGTACTAAGGGTGCACTGTGTAGTCATGTCTGGGTCTCCTGTATATTAGGATAAGTACTAAGGGTGCACTGTGTAGCCATGTCTGGGCCCCCTGTTTATTAGGACAAGTACTAAGGGGGCACTGTGTAGCCATGTCTGGTCCCCTATATATTAGGACAAGTACTAAGGGTGTACTGTGTAGTCATGTCTGGGTCCCCTGTGTATTAGGACAAGCATTAGGGTTCACTGTGTAGTCATGTCTGGGTCCCCTATATATTAGGACAAGTACTAAGGGTGCACTGTGTAGCCATGTCTGGATCCCCTATATATTAAGACAAGTACTAAGGGTGCACTGTGTAGCCATGTCTGGGTCCCCTATATATTAGGAGAACTACTAAGCGTGCACTGTGTAGTCATGTCTGGGTCCCTATATATTAGGACAAGTACTATAGGTGTCCTGTGTAGCTATGTCTTGGTCCATTGCATATTAGGACAAGTACTAAGGGTGCACTGTGTATCCATGTGTGGGTGCCCTATATATTAGGACAAGTATTAAGGGTGCCCTGTGTAGTAATGTCTGGGTCCTCATATATATAAGGACAAGTACTAAGGGTGCACTGTGTAGCCATGTCTGGGTCCCTATATATTAGGACAAGTACTAAGGGTGCACTGTGTAGTCACGTCTGGGTCCCCCGCATATTAGGACAAGTACTAAAGGTGCACTGTGTAGTCATGTCTGGGTCCCTATATATTAGGACAAGTACTAAGGGTGCACTGTGTAGTCATGTCTGGGTTTCCTGTATATTATGACAAGTACTAAGGGTGCACTGTGTAGCCATGTCTGGTCCCCTATATATTAGGACGAGTACTAAGGGTACACTGTGTAGCCATATTGGGTCTCCTATATATTAGGACAAGTACTAAGAGTGCACTGTGTAGCCATATCTGGTCTCCTCTATATTAGGACAAGTACTAAGCGTGCACTGTGTAGCCATGTCTGGGTCCCCTGCATATTAGGACAAGTACTAAGGGTGCACTGTGTAGCCATGTCTGGGTCTCCTGTATATTAGGACAAGTACTAAGGGTGCACTGTGTAGCCATATCTGGTCTCCTATATATTAGGACAAGTACTAAGGGTGCACTGTGTAGCCATATCTGGTCTCCTATATATTAGGACAAGTACTAAGGGTGCACTGTGTAGCCATATCTGGTTTCCTATATATTAGGACAAGTACTAAGCGTGCACTGTGAAGCCATGTCTTGGTCCCCTGCATATTAGGACAAGTACTAAGGGTGCACTGTGTGGCCATGTCTGGGTCCCCTATATATTAGGACAAGTACTAAGGGTGCACTGTGTAGCCATGTCTGGTCCCCTATATATTAGGACAAGTAGTAAGGGTGCACTGTGTAGCCATGTCTGGTCCCCTATATATTAGGACAAGTACTAAGGGTGCACTGTGTAGTCATGTCTGGGTCCCCTATATATTAGGACAAGTACTAAGGGTGCACTGTGTAGTCATGTCTGGGTCCCCCATATATTAGGACAAGTACTAAGGGTGCACTGTGTAGCCATGTCTGGGTACCCATATATTAGGAGAAGTACTAAGCGTGCACTGTGTAGTCATGTCTGGGTCCCTAAATATTAGGACAAGTACTATAGGTGTCCTGTGTAGCTATGTCTTGGTCCATTGCATATTAGGACAAGTACTAAGGGTGCACTGTGTATCCATGTGTGGGTGCCCTATATATTAGGACAAGTACTAAGGATGCACTGTGTATCCATGTGTGGGTGCCCTATATATTAGGACAAGTATTAAGAGTGCCCTGTGTAGTAATGTCTGGGTCCTCATATATATAAGGACAAGTACTAAGGGTGCACTGTATAGCCATGTCTGGGTCCCTATATATTAGGACAAGTACTAAGGGTGCACTGTGTAGTCATGTCTGGGTCTCCTGTATATTAGGACAAGTACTAAGGGTGCACTGTTTAGTCATGTCTGGGTCTCCTGTATATTAGGACAAGTACTTAGGGTGCACTGTGTAGCCATGTCTGGGTACCCATATATTAGGAGAAGTACTAAGCGTGCACTGTGTAGTCATGTCTGGGTCCCTAAATATTAGGACAAGTACTATAGGTGTCCTGTGTAGCTATGTCTTGGTCAATTGCATATTAGGACAAGTACTAAGGGTGCACTGTGTATCCATGTGTGGGTGCCCTATATATTAGGACAAGTACTAAGGATGCACTGTGTATCCATGTGTGGGTGCCCTATATATTAGGACAAGTATTAAGGGTGCCCTGTGTAGTAATGTCTGGGTCCTCATATATATAAGGACAAGTACTAAGGGTGCACTGTGTAGCCATGTCTGGGTCCCTATATATTAGGACAAGTACTAAGGGTGCACTGTGTAGTCATGTCTGGGTCTCCTGTATATTAGGACAAGTACTAAGGGTGCACTGTTTAGTCATGTCTGGGTCTCCTGTATATTAGGACAAGTACTTAGGGTGCACTGTGTAGCCATGTCTGAGTCCCTATATATTAGGATAAGTACTAAGGGTGCACTGTGTAGTCATGTCTGGGACTCCTATATATTAGGACAAGTACTAAGGGTGCACTGTGTAGTCATGTCTGGGTCTCCTCTATATTAGGATAAGTACTAAGGGTGCACTGTGTAGCCATGTCTGGGCCCCCTGTATATTAGGACAAGTACTAAGGGGGCACTGTGTAGCCATGTCTGGTCCCCTATATATTAGGACAAGTACTAAGGGTGTACTGTGTAGTCATGTCTGGGTCCCCTGTGTATTAGGACAAGCATTAGGGTGCACTGTGTAGTCATGTCTGGGTCCCCTATATATTAGGACAAGTACTAAGGGTGCACTGTGTAGCCATGTCTGGGTCCCCTATATATTAGGACAAGTACTAAGGGTGCACTGTGTAGCCATGTCTGGGTCTCCTATATATTAGGACAAGTACTAAGGGTGCACTGTGTAGTCATGTCTGGGTCCCCTATATATTAGGACAAGTACTAAGGGTGCACTGTGTAGCCATGTCTGGTCCCCTATATATTAGGACAAGTACTAAGGGTGCACTGTGTAGTCATGTCTGGGTCTCCTGTATAATAGGATAAGTACTAAGGGTGTACTGTGTAGCCATGTCTGTTCCCCTATATATTAGGAAAAGTACTAAGGGTGCATTGTGTAGCCATGTCTGGTCCCCTATATATTAGGACAAGTACTAAGGGTGCACTGTGTAATCATGTCTGGGTCCCCTATATATTAGCACAAGTACTAAGGGTGTACTGTGTAGCCATGTCTGGTCCCCTATATATTAGGACAAGTACTAAGGGTGCACTGTGTAGTCATTTCTGGGTCCCCTATATATTAGGACAAGTACTAAGAGTGCACTGTGTAGCCATGTCTGGTCCCCTATATATTAGGACAAGTACTAAGGGTGTACTGTGTAGTCATGTCTGGGTCCCCTGTGTATTAGGACAAGCATTAGGGTGCACTGTGTAGTCATGTCTGGGTCCCCTATATATTAGGACAAGTACTAAGGGTGCACTGTGTAGTCATGTCTGGGTCTCATGTATATTAGGACAAGTACTAAGGGTGCACTGTGTAACCATATCTGGTCTCCTATATATTAGGACAAGTACTAAGGGTGCACTGGGTAGCCATATCTGGTCTCCTATATATTAGGACAAGTACTAAGGGTGCACTGTGTAGCCATATCTGGTCTCCTATATATTAGGACAAGTACTAAGCGTGCACTGTGTAGCCATGTCTTGGTCCCCTGCATATTAGGACAAGCATTAGGGTGCACTGTGTAGTCATGTCTGGGTCCCCTATATATTAGGACAAGTACTAAGGGTGCACTGTGTAGCCATGTCTGAGTCCCTATATATTAGGATAAGTACTAAGGGTGCACTGTGTAGTCATGTCTGGGTCTCCTATATATTAGGACAAGTACTAAGGGTGCACTGTGTAGTCATGTCTGGGTCTCCTGTATATTAGGATAAGTACTAAGGGTGCACTGTGTAGCCATGTCTGAGCCCCCTGTATATTAGGACAAGTACTAAGCGTGCACTGTGTAGCCATGTCTGGTCCCCTATATATTAGGACAAGTACTAAGGGTGTACTGTGTAGTCATGTCTGGGTCCCCTGTGTATTAGGACAAGCATTAGGGTGCACTGTGTAGTCATGTCTGGGTCCCTTATATATTAGGACAAGTACTAAGGGTTCACTGTGTAGCCATGTCTGGGTCCCCTATATTTTAGGAAAAGTACTAAGGGTGCACTGTGTAGTCATGTCTGGGTCTCCTGTATATTAGGATAAGTACTAAGGGTGCACTGTGTAGTCATTTCTGGGTCCCCTATATATTAGGACAAGTACTAAGAGTGAACTGTGTAGCCATGTCTGGTCCCCTATATATTAGGACAAGTACTAAGGGTGTACTGTGTAGTCATGTCTGGGTCCCCTGCATATTAGGACAAGTACTAAGGGTTTACTGTGTAGCCATGTCTTGGTTCCCAGCATATTAAGACAAGTACTAAGGCTGTTTTGTGTAGCCATGTCTGCGCCCCTTATGTATTAGAACAAGTACTAAGGGTGCACTGTGTCGCCATGTCTGGGTCCCCTGCATATTAGGACAAGTACTAAGGGTGCACTATGTAGCCATGTCTGGGTCCCCTATATATTAGGAAAAGTACTAAGGGTGCACTATGGACCCATATTTGGTCTCCTATATATTAGGACAAGTACTAAGGGTGCACTATGTACCCATATTTGGTCTCCTATATATTAGGACAAATACTAAGGGTGCACTGTGTAGCCATATCTGGTCTCCTATATATTAGGACAAGTACTAAGGGTGCACTGTGTAGCCATGTCTTTGTTCCCCTGCATATTAGGACAAGTACTAAGGGTGCACTGTGTGGCCATGTCTGGGTCCCCTATATATTAGGACAAGTACTAAGGGTGCACTGTGTAGCCATGTCTGGTCCCCTATATATTAGGACAAGTACTAAGGGTGCACTGTGTAGTCATGTCTGGGTCCCCTATATATTAGGACAAGTACTAAGGGTGCACTGTGCAGTCATATCTGGGTCCCCCATATATTAGGACAAATACTAAGGGTGCACTGTGTAGCCATGTCTGGGTCCCCATATATTAGGAGAAGTACTAAGCGTGCACTGTGTAGTCATGTCTGGGTCCCTATATATTAGGACAAGTACTATAGGTGTCCTGTGTAGCTATGTCTTGGTCCATTGCATATTAGGACAAGTACTAAGGGTGCACTGTGTATCCATGTGTGGGTGCCCTATATATTAGGACAAGTACTAAGGGTGCACTGTGTAGCCATGTCTGGGTCCCTATATATTAGGACAAGTACTATGGGTGCACTGTGTAGTCATGTCTGGGTCTCCTGTATATTAGGACAAGTACTAAGGGTGCACTGTTTAGTCATGTCTGGTCCCCTATATATTAGGACAAGTACTAAGGGTGCACTGTGTAGTCATGTCTGGTCCCCTATATATTAGGACAAGTACTTAGGGTGCACTGTGTAGCCATATCTGGTCCCCTATATATTAGGACAAGTACTAAGGGTGCACGGTGCAGCCATGTCTTGGTCCCCTGCATATTAGGACAAGCATTAGGGTGCACTGTGTAGTCATGTCTGGGTCACCTATATATTAGGACAAGTACTAAGGGTGCACTGTGTAGTCATTTCTGGGTCTCCTGTATATTAGGATAAGTACTAAGGGTGTACTGTGTAGCCATGTCTGGTCCCCTATATATTAGGACAAGTACTAAGGTTGCACTGTGTAGTCATGTCTGGGTCTCCTGTATATTAGGATAAGTACTAAGGGTGTACTGTGTAGCCATGTCTGGTCCCCTATATATTAGGACAAGTACTAAGGGTGCACTGTGTAGCCATGTCTGGTCCCCTATATATTAGGACAAGTACTAAGGGTGCACTGTGTAGTCATGTCTGGGTCCCCTATATATTAGGACAAGTACTAAGAGTGCACTGTGTAGTCATGTCTGGTCCCCTATATATTAGGACAAGTACTAAGGGTGTACTGTGTAGTCATGTCTGGGTCTCCTGTGTATTAGGACAAGCATTAGGGTGCACTGTGTAGTCATGTCTGGGTCCCCTATATATTAGGACAAGTACTAATGGTGCACTGTGTAGCCATGTCTGGGTCCCCTATATATTAGGACAAGTACTAAGGGTGCACTATGTAGCCATGTCTGGGTCTCCTATATATTAGGACAAGTACTAAGGGTGCACTGTGTAGTCATGTCTGGGTCCCCTATATATTAGGACAAGTACTAAGGGTGCACTGTGTAGCCATGTCTGGTCCCCTATATATTAGGACAAGTACTAAGGGTGCACTGTGTAGTCATGTCTGGGTCTCCTGTATATTAGGATAAGTACTAAGGGTGTACTGTGTAGCCATGTCTGGTCCCCTATATATTAGGACAAGTACTAAGGGTGCACTGTGTAGCCATGTCTGGTCCCCTATATATTAGGACAAGTACTAAGGGTGCACTGTGTAGTTATGTCTGGGTCCCCTGTGTATTAGGACAAGCATTAGGGTGCACTGTGTAGTCATGTCTCGGTCCCCTATATATTAGGACAAGTACTAAGGGTGCACTGTGTAGTCATGTCTGGGTCTCCTGTATATTAGGACAAGTACTAAGGGTGCACTGTGTAGCCATATCTGGCCTCCTATATATTAGGACAAGTACTAAGGGTGCACTGTGTAGCCATATCTGGTCTCCTATATATTAGGACAAGTACTAAGGGTGCACTGTGTAGCCATATCTGGTCTCCTATATATTAGGACAAGTACTAAGCGTGCACTGTGTAGCCATGTCTTGGTCCCCTGCATATTAGGACAAGCATTAGGGTGCACTGTGTAGTCATGTCTGGGTCCCCTATATATTAGGACAAGTACTAAGGGTGCACTGTGTAGCCATGTCTGAGTCCCTATATATTAGGATAAGTACTAAGGGTGCACTGTGTAGTCATGTCTGGGTCTCCTATATATTAGGACAAGTACTAAGGGTGCACTGTGTAGTCATGTCTGGGTCTCCTGTATATTAGGATAAGTACTAAGGGTGCACTGTGTAGCCATGTCTGGACCCCCTGTCTATTAGGACAAGTACTAAGGGGGCACTGTGTAGCCATGTCTGGTCCCCTATATATTAGGACAAGTACTAAGGGTGTACTGTGTAGTCATGTCTGGGTCCCCTGTGTATTAGGACAAGCATTAGGGTGCACTGTGTAGTCATGTCTGCGTCACCTATATATCAGGACAAGTACTAAGGGTGCACTGTGTAGCCATGTCTGGGTCCCCTATATATTAGGACAAGTACTAAGGGTGCACTGTGTAGCCATGTCTTGGTCCCCTGCATATTAGGACAAGTACTAAGGGAGCACTGTGTAGCCATGTCTGAGTCCCTATATATTAGAATAAGTACTAAGGGTGCACTGTGTAGCCATGTCTGGGTCTCCTGTATGTTAGGACAAGTACTAAGGGTGCACTGTGTAGCCATGTCTTGGTCCCCTGCATATTAGGACAAGTACTAAGGGTGCACTGTGTAGCCATGTCTTTGTTCCCCTGCATATAAGGACAAGTACCAAATCTGTATTGTGTAGCCATGTCTGCGCCCCTTATGTATTAGAACAAGTACTAAGGGTGCACTGTGTAGCCATGTCTGGGTCCTCTGTATATTAGGACAAGTACTAAGGGTGCACTGTGTAGCAATATCTGGTCTCCTATATATTAGGACAAGTACTAAGGGTGCACTGTGTAGCCATATCTGGTCTCCTATATATTAGGACAAGTACTAAGGGTGCACTGTGTAGCCGTATCTGGTCTCCTATATATTAGGACAAGTACTAAGGGTGTACTGTGTAGGTATGTCTGGGTCCCCTGCATATTAGGACAAGTACTAAGGGTGCACTGTGTAGCCATGTCTGGGTCCCCTGCATATTAGGACAAGCACTAAGGGTGCAATGTGTAGCCATGTCTTTGTTCCCCTGCATATTAGGACAAGTACTAAGGGTGCACTGTGTGGCCATGTCTGGGTCCCCTATATATTAGGACTAGTACTAAGGGTGCACTGTGTAGCCATGTCTGGTCCCCTATATATTAGGACAAGTACTAAGGGTGTATTGTGTAGCCATGTCTGGTCCCCTATATATTAGGACAAGTACTAAGGGTGCCCTTTGTTGTCATGTCTGGGTCCCCTATATATTAGGACAAGTACTAAGGGTGCACTGTGTAGCCATGTCTGGTCCCCTATATATTAGGACAAGTACTAAGGGTGCACTGTGTAGCCATGTCTGGTCCCCTATATATTAGGACAATTACTAAGGGTGCACTGTGTAGCCATATCTGGTCTCCTATATATTAGGACAAGTACTAAGGGTGCACTGTGTAGCCGTATCTGGTCTCCTATATATTAGGACAAGTACTAAGCGTGCACTGTGTAGCCATGTCTTTGTTCCTCTGCATATTAGGACAAGTACTAAGGGTGCACTGTGTAGCCATGTCTGCGCCCCTTATGTATTAGAACAAGTACTAAGGGTGCACTGTGTAGCCATGTCTGGGTCCTCTGTATAATAGGAGAAGTACTAAGGGTGCACTGTGTAGCCATGTCTGGGTCCCCTATATATTAGGACAAGTACTAAGGGTGCACTGTGTAGCCATATCTGGTCTCCTATATATTAGGACAAGTACTAAGGGTGCACTGTGTAGCCATATCTGGTCTCCTATATATTAGAACAAGTACTAAGGGTGCACTGTGTAGCCATATCTGGTCCCCTATATATTAGGACAAGTACTAAGGGTGCACGGTGTAGCCATGTCTTGGTCCCCTGCATATGAGGACAAGCATTACGGTGCACTGTGTAGTCATGTCTGGGTCACCTATATATTAGGACAAGTACTAAGGGTGCACTGTGTAGCCATGTATGGGTCGCCTATATATTAGGACAAGTACTAAGGGTGCACGGTGTAGCCATGTCTTGGTCCCCTGCATATTAGGACAAGCATTAGGGTGCACTGTGTAGTCATGTCTGGGTCACCTATATATTAGGACAAGTACTAAGGGTGCACTGTGTAGCCATGTCTGGGTCTCCTATATATTATGACAAGTACTAAGGGTGCACTGTGTAGTCATGTCTTGGTCCCTATATATTAGGACAAGTACTAAGGGTGCACTGTGTAGTCATGTCTGGGTCCCTATATATTAGGACAAGTACTAAGGGTGCACCGTGTAGTCATGTCTTGGTCCCTATATATTAGGACAAGTACTAAGGGTGCACTGTGTAGTCATGTCTTGGTCCCTATATATTAGGACAAGTACTAAGGGTGCACTGTGTAGCCATGTCTGGGTCCCCTGCATATTAGGACAAGCACTAAGGGTACACTGTGTAACCATGTCTTTGTTCCCCTGCATATTAGGACAAGTACTAAGGGTGCACTGTGTGGCCATGTCTGGGTCCCCTATATATTAGGACAAGTACTAAGGGTGCACTGTGTAGCCATGTCTGGGTCTCCTGTATATTAGGAGAAGTACTAAGGGTGCACTGTGTAGCCATGTCTGGACTCCTATATATTAGGACAAGTACTAAGGGTGCACTGTTTAGTCATGTCTGCCCTCCTGTATATTAGAGAATAACAATGGTGTCGGGATCAGTGGAAGCGCTCCTGCAGTGCTAATGATTATAAAAATGTATAAGGAGAAGGACTTACCCGGCACTAGGTGAGCAACCCTATGAAGGGTTAACTCACTAGTACCTCCAAATCCGGGACAGCCTGTAGATAAATTGGACGGACTTCCTTCCCAATCCTGTCTGGAGAGCTGCTTGGATGTCTGGGGTCCCCAGGACCAGGGAGCCCAGTGTGTTCAGGAATCAAAGAAAAAATATCCAAAATAGCGCTTCACGGGAAGAAGTATATTTTTCTGCACCTTAAAAGGTGTAGTTTTAATGCAACGCGTTTCAACCCACTCAAGGGTCTTTTTCAAGCACAAGTGCACCCTTAGTACTTGTCCTAATATACAGGGGACCCAGACATGACTACACAGTGCACCCTTAGTACTTCTCCTAATATATAGTGACCGGACATGGCTACACAGTGCACCGTTAGTACTAGTCCTAATATATAGGGGAACCAGACATGAATACACAGTGCACCCTTAGTACTTGTCCTAATATATGTAGCGGACCCAGACGTGACTACACAGTGCACCCTTAGTACTTGTCCTAATATATAGGGACCAGACATGGCTACACAGTGCACCGTTAGTACTAGTCCTAATATATAGGGGACCCAGACATGGCTACACAGTGCACCCTTAGTACTTGTCCTAATATACAGGAGACCACACATGACTACACAGTGCACCCTTAGTACTTGTCCTAATATATAGGGACCCAGACATGACTACAGAGTGCACCCTTAGTACTTGTCCTAATATATAGGGACCCAGACATGACTACAGAGTGCACGTATAGTACTTATCCTAATATACAGGAGTCAAAGAAAAAATATCCAAAATAGCGCTTCACGGGAAGAAGTATATTTTTCTGCACCTTAAAAGGTGTAGTTTTAATGCAACGCGTTTCAACCCACTCAAGGGTCTTTTCCAAGTCATGTCTTGGTCCCTATATATTAGGACAAGTACTAAGGGTGCACTGTGTAGTCATGTCTGGGTCCCTATATATTAGGACAAGTACTAAGGGTGCACCGTGTAGTCATGTCTTGGTCCCTATATATTAGGACAAGTACTAAGGGTGCACTGTGTAGTCATGTCTGGGTCCCTATATATTAGGACAAGTACTAAGGGTGCACTGTGTAGCCATATCTGGTCTCCTATATATTAGGACAAGTACTAAGGGTGCACTGTGTAGCCATGTCTGGTCTCCTATATATTAGGACAAGTACTAAGGGTGCACTGTGTAGCCATATCTGGCCACCTATATATTAGGACAAGTACTAAGGGTGCACTGTGTAGCCATGCCGTGGTCCCCTGCAAATTAGGACAAGCATTAGGGTGCACTGTTTAGTCATGTCTGGGTCCCCTATATATTAGGACAAGCACTAAGGGTGCACTGTGTAGCCATGTCTGGGTCTCCTGTATATTAGGATAAGTACTAAGGGTGCACTGTGTAGCCATGTCTGGGCCCCCTGTATATTAGGACAAGTACTAAGGGTGCACTGTGTACCCATGTCTGGGCCCCCTGTATACTAGGACAAGTACTAAGGGGGCACTGTGTAGCCATGTCTGTTCCCCTATATATTAGGACAAGTACTAAGGGTGCACTGTGTAGTCATGTCTGGGTCTCCTGTATATTAGGATAAGTACTAAGGGTGCACTGTGTAGTCATGTCTGGGTCCCCTATATATTAGGACAAGTACTAAGGGTGCACTGTGTAGCCATGTCTGCGCCCCTTATGTATTAGGACAAGTACTAAGGGTGCACTGTGTAGCCATATCTGACTCCCCTACATATATTAGAACAAGTACTAAGGGTGCACTGTGTAGTCATGTGTGTGTCCCTGTATATTAGGACAAGTACTAAGTGTGCACTGTGTAGCCATGTCTGGGTCTCCTGTATATTAGGACAAGTACTAAGGGTGCACTGTGTAGCCATGTCTTGGTCCCCTGCATATTAGGACCAGTACTAAGTGTGCACTGTGTAGCCATATCTGGCCTCCTTTATATTAGGACAAGTACTAAGGGTGCACTGTGTAGCCATGTCTTTGTTCCCCTGCATATTAGGACAAGTACTAAGGGTGCACTGTGTAGTCATGTCTGGGTCTCCTATATATTAGGACAAGTACAAAGGGTGCACTGTGTAGCCATGTCTGAGTCATCTATATATTAGGACAAGTACTAAGGGTGCACTGTTTAGTCATGTCTGGTCTGCTGTATATTAGGACAAGTACTAAGGGTGCACTGTGTAGCCATCTCTGGACTCCCATATATTAGGACAAGTACTAAGGGTGCACTGTTTAGTCATGTCTGCCCTCCTGTATATTAGGATAAGTACTATACGTGCACTCTGTAGTCATGTCTGGGTCCCTATATATTAGGACAAGTACTAAGGGTGCACTGTGTAGTCATGTCTGGGTCCCTATATATTAGGACAAGTACTAAGGGTGCACTGTGTAGTCATGTGTGGTCTCCTGTATATTAGGACAAGTACTAAGGGTGCACTGTGTAGCCATGTCTGGGTCCCCTATATATTAGGACTAGTACTAACGGTGCACTGTGTAGCCATGTCTGGTCCCTATATATTAGGACAAGTACTAAGGGTGCACTGTGTAGTCACGTCTGGGTCCGCTACATATATTAGGACAAGTACTAAGGGTGCACTGTGTATTCATGTCTGGTTCCCCTATATATTAGGACTAGTACTAACGGTGCACTGTGTAGCCATGTCCGGTCACTATATATTAGGAGAAGTACTAAGGGTGCACTGTGTAGTCATGTCTGGGTCCCCTGTATATTAGGACAAGTACTAAGGGTGCACTGTGTAGCCATGTCTGAGTCCCTATATATTAGAACAAGTACTAACTGTGCCCTGTGGAGCCATGTCCGGTCCCTATATATTAGGAGAAGTACTAAGGGTGCACTGTGTTGTCATGTCTGGGTCTGCTGTATATTAGGACAAGTACTAAGGGTGCACTGTGTAGTCATGTCTGGTCCCTATATATTAGGACAAGTACTAAAGGTGCACTGTGTAGCCATATCTGGTCTCCTATATATTAGGACAAGTACTAAGGGTGCACTGTGTAGCCATATCTGGTCTCCTATATATTAGGACAAGTACTAAGGGTGTACTGTGTAGCCGTATCTGGTCTCCTATATATTCGGACAAGTACTATGCGTGCACTGTGTAGCCATGTCTTTGTTCCTCTGCATATTAGGACAAGTACTAAGGGTGCACTGTGTAGCCATGTCTGCGCCCCTTATGTATTAGAACAAGTACTAAGGGTGCACTGTGTAGCCATGTCTGGGTCCTCTGTATATTAGGACAAGTACTAAGGGTGCACTGTGTAGCCATGTCTGGGTCCCCTATATATTAGGACAAGTACTAAGGGTGCACTGTGTAGCCATATCTGGTCTCCTATATATTAGGACAACTACTAAGGGTGCACTGTGTAGCCATATCTGGTCTCCTATATATTAGGACAAGTACTAAGGGTGCACTGTGTAGCCATATCTGGTCTCCTATATATTAGGACAAGTACTAAGGGTGCACTGTGTAGCCATATCTGGTCTCCTATATATTAGGACAAGTACTAAGGGTGCACTGTGTAGTCATGTCTGGGTCCCCCGCATATTAGGACAAGTACTAAAGGTGCACTGTGTAGTCATGTCTGGGTCCCTATATATTAGGACAAGTACTAAGGGAGCACTGTGTAGTTTTGTCTGGGTCTCCTGTATATTAGGACAAGTACTAAGGGTGCACTGTGTAGCCATATTGGGTCTCCTATATATTAGGACAAGTACTAAGGCTGCTCTGTGTAGCCATATCTGGTCTCCTATATATTAGGACAAGTACTAAGCGTGCACTGTGTAGCCATGTCTGGGTCCCCTGCATATTAGGACAAGTACTAAGGGTGCACTGTGTAGCCATGTCTGGTCTCCTATATATTATGACAAGTACTAAGGGTGCACGGTGTAGCCATGTCTGGGTCCCCTGCATATTAGGACAAGCATTAGTGTGCACTGTGTAGTCATGTCTGGGTCCCCTATATTTGAGGACAAGTACTAAGGGTGCACTGTGTAGTCATGTCTGGGTCTCCTGTATATTAGGATAAGTACTAAGGGTGCACTGTGTAGCCATGTCTGGGCCCCCTGTTTATTAGGACAAGTACTAAGGGGGCACTGTGTAGCCATGTCTGGTCCCCTATATATTAGGACAAGTACTAAGGGTGTACTGTGTAGTCATGTCTGGGTCCCCTGTGTATTAGGACAAGCATTAGGGTTCACTGTGTAGTCATGTCTGGGTCCCCTATATATTAGGACAAGTACTAAGGGTGCACTGTGTAGCCATGTCTGGATCCCCTATATATTAAGACAAGTACTAAGGGTGCACTGTGTAGCCATGTCTGGGTCCCCTATATATTAGGAGAACTACTAAGCGTGCACTGTGTAGTCATGTCTGGGTCCCTATATATTAGGACAAGTACTATAGGTGTCCTGTGTAGCTATGTCTTGGTCCATTGCATATTAGGACAAGTACTAAGGGTGCACTGTGTATCCATGTGTGGGTGCCCTATATATTAGGACAAGTATTAAGGGTGCCCTGTGTAGTAATGTCTGGGTCCTCATATATATAAGGACAAGTACTAAGGGTGCACTGTGTAGCCATGTCTGGGTCCCTATATATTAGGACAAGTACTAAGGGTGCACTGTGTAGTCACGTCTGGGTCCCCCGCATATTAGGACAAGTACTAAAGGTGCACTGTGTAGTCATGTCTGGGTCCCTATATATTAGGACAAGTACTAAGGGTGCACTGTGTAGTCATGTCTGGGTTTCCTGTATATTATGACAAGTACTAAGGGTGCACTGTGTAGCCATGTCTGGTCCCCTATATATTAGGACGAGTACTAAGGGTACACTGTGTAGCCATATTGGGTCTCCTATATATTAGGACAAGTACTAAGAGTGCACTGTGTAGCCATATCTGGTCTCCTCTATATTAGGACAAGTACTAAGCGTGCACTGTGTAGCCATGTCTGGGTCCCCTGCATATTAGGACAAGTACTAAGGGTGCACTGTGTAGCCATGTCTGGGTCTCCTGTATATTAGGACAAGTACTAAGGGTGCACTGTGTAGCCATATCTGGTCTCCTATATATTAGGACAAGTACTAAGGGTGCACTGTGTAGCCATATCTGGTCTCCTATATATTAGGACAAGTACTAAGGGTGCACTGTGTAGCCATATCTGGTTTCCTATATATTAGGACAAGTACTAAGCGTGCACTGTGAAGCCATGTCTTGGTCCCCTGTATATTAGGACAAGTACTAAGGGTGCACTGTGTAGTCATGTCTGGGTCCCCTATATATTAGGACAAGTACTAAGGGTGCACTGTGTAGTCATGTCTGGGTCCCCCATATATTAGGACAAGTACTAAGGGTGCACTGTGTAGCCATGTCTGGGTACCCATATATTAGGAGAAGTACTAAGCGTGCACTGTGTAGTCATGTCTGGGTCCCTAAATATTAGGACAAGTACTATAGGTGTCCTGTGTAGCTATGTCTTGGTCCATTGCATATTAGGACAAGTACTAAGGGTGCACTGTGTATCCATGTGTGGGTGCCCTATATATTAGGACAAGTACTAAGGATGCACTGTGTATCCATGTGTGGGTGCCCTATATATTAGGACAAGTATTAAGAGTGCCCTGTGTAGTAATGTCTGGGTCCTCATATATATAAGGACAAGTACTAAGGGTGCACTGTATAGCCATGTCTGGGTCCCTATATATTAGGACAAGTACTAAGGGTGCACTGTGTAGTCATGTCTGGGTCTCCTGTATATTAGGACAAGTACTAAGGGTGCACTGTTTAGTCATGTCTGGGTCTCCTGTATATTAGGACAAGTACTTAGGGTGCACTGTGTAGCCATGTCTGGGTACCCATATATTAGGAGAAGTACTAAGCGTGCACTGTGTAGTCATGTCTGGGTCCCTAAATATTAGGACAAGTACTATAGGTGTCCTGTGTAGCTATGTCTTGGTCAATTGCATATTAGGACAAGTACTAAGGGTGCACTGTGTATCCATGTGTGGGTGCCCTATATATTAGTACAAGTACTAAGGATGCACTGTGTATCCATGTGTGGGTGCCCTATATATTAGGACAAGTATTAAGGGTGCCCTGTGTAGTAATGTCTGGGTCCTCATATATATAAGGACAAGTACTAAGGGTGCACTGTGTAGCCATGTCTGGGTCCCTATATATTAGGACAAGTACTAAGGGTGCACTGTGTAGTCATGTCTGGGTCTCCTGTATATTAGGACAAGTACTAAGGGTGCACTGTTTAGTCATGTCTGGGTCTCCTGTATATTAGGACAAGTACTTAGGGTGCACTGTGTAGCCATGTCTGAGTCCCTATATATTAGGATAAGTACTAAGGGTGCACTGTGTAGTCATGTCTGGGACTCCTATATATTAGGACAAGTACTAAGGGTGCACTGTGTAGTCATGTCTGGGTCTCCTCTATATTAGGATAAGTACTAAGGGTGCACTGTGTAGCCATGTCTGGGCCCCCTGTATATTAGGACAAGTACTAAGGGGGCACTGTGTAGCCATGTCTGGTCCCCTATATATTAGGACAAGTACTAAGGGTGTACTGTGTAGTCATGTCTGGGTCCCCTGTGTATTAGGACAAGCATTAGGGTGCACTGTGTAGTCATGTCTGGGTCCCCTATATATTAGGACAAGTACTAAGGGTGCACTGTGTAGCCATGTCTGGGTCCCCTATATATTAGGACAAGTACTAAGGGTGCACTGTGTAGCCATGTCTGGGTCTCCTATATATTAGGACAAGTACTAAGGGTGCACTGTGTAGTCATGTCTGGGTCCCCTATATATTAGGACAAGTACTAAGGGTGCACTGTGTAGCCATGTCTGGTCCCCTATATATTAGGACAAGTACTAAGGGTGCACTGTGTAGTCATGTCTGGGTCTCCTGTATAATAGGATAAGTACTAAGGGTGTACTGTGTAGCCATGTCTGGTCCCCTATATATTAGGAAAAGTACTAAGGGTGCATTGTGTAGCCATGTCTGGTCCCCTATATATTAGGACAAGTACTAAGGGTGCACTGTGTAATCATGTCTGGGTCCCCTATATATTAGCACAAGTACTAAGGGTGTACTGTGTAGCCATGTCTGGTCCCCTATATATTAGGACAAGTACTAAGGGTGCACTGTGTAGTCATTTCTGGGTCCCCTATATATTAGGACAAGTACTAAGAGTGCACTGTGTAGCCATGTCTGGTCCCCTATATATTAGGACAAGTACTAAGGGTGTACTGTGTAGTCATGTCTGGGTCCCCTGTGTATTAGGACAAGCATTAGGGTGCACTGTGTAGTCATGTCTGGGTCCCCTATATATTAGGACAAGTACTAAGGGTGCACTGTGTAGTCATGTCTGGGTCTCATGTATATTAGGACAAGTACTAAGGGTGCACTGTGTAACCATATCTGGTCTCCTATATATTAGGACAAGTACTAAGGGTGCACTGGGTAGCCATATCTGGTCTCCTATATATTAGGACAAGTACTAAGGGTGCACTGTGTAGCCATATCTGGTCTCCTATATATTAGGACAAGTACTAAGCGTGCACTGTGTAGCCATGTCTTGGTCCCCTGCATATTAGGACAAGCATTAGGGTGCACTGTGTAGTCATGTCTGGGTCCCCTATATATTAGGACAAGTACTAAGGGTGCACTGTGTAGCCATGTCTGAGTCCCTATATATTAGGATAAGTACTAAGGGTGCACTGTGTAGTCATGTCTGGGTCTCCTATATATTAGGACAAGTACTAAGGGTGCACTGTGTAGTCATGTCTGGGTCTCCTGTATATTAGGATAAGTACTAAGGGTGCACTGTGTAGCCATGTCTGAGCCCCCTGTATATTAGGACAAGTACTAAGCGTGCACTGTGTAGCCATGTCTGGTCCCCTATATATTAGGACAAGTACTAAGGGTGTACTGTGTAGTCATGTCTGGGTCCCCTGTGTATTAGGACAAGCATTAGGGTGCACTGTGTAGTCATGTCTGGGTCCCTTATATATTAGGACAAGTACTAAGGGTTCACTGTGTAGCCATGTCTGGGTCCCCTATATTTTAGGACAAGTACTAAGGGTGCACTGTGTAGTCATGTCTGGGTCTCCTGTATATTAGGATAAGTACTAAGGGTGCACTGTGTAGTCATTTCTGGGTCCCCTATATATTAGGACAAGTACTAAGAGTGAACTGTGTAGCCATGTCTGGTCCCCTATATATTAGGACAAGTACTAAGGGTGTACTGTGTAGTCATGTCTGGGTCCCCTGCATATTAGGACAAGTACTAAGGGTGTACTGTGTAGCCATGTCTTGGTTCCCAGCATATTAAGACAAGTACTAAGGCTGTTTTGTGTAGCCATGTCTGCGCCCCTTATGTATTAGAACAAGTACTAAGGGTGCACTGTGTCGCCATGTCTGGGTCCCCTGCATATTAGGACAAGTACTAAGGGTGCACTATGTAGCCATGTCTGGGTCCCCTATATATTAGGAAAAGTACTAAGGGTGCACTATGGACCCATATTTGGTCTCCTATATATTAGGACAAGTACTAAGGGTGCACTATGTACCCATATTTGGTCTCCTATATATTAGGACAAATACTAAGGGTGCACTGTGTAGCCATATCTGGTCTCCTATATATTAGGACAAGTACTAAGGGTGCACTGTGTAGCCATGTCTTTGTTCCCCTGCATATTAGGACAAGTACTAAGGGTGCACTGTGTGGCCATGTCTGGGTCCCCTATATATTAGGACAAGTACTAAGGGTGCACTGTGTAGCCATGTCTGGTCCCCTATATATTAGGACAAGTACTAAGGGTGTACTGTGTAGCCATGTCTGGTCCCCTATATATTAGGACAAGTACTAAGGGTGCACTGTGTAGTCATGTCTGGGTCCCCTATATATTAGGACAAGTACTAAGGGTGCACTGTGCAGTCATATCTGGGTCCCTCATATATTAGGACAAATACTAAGGGTGCACTGTGTAGCCATGTCTGGGTCCCCATATATTAGGAGAAGTACTAAGCGTGCACTGTGTAGTCATGTCTGGGTCCCTATATATTAGGACAAGTACTATAGGTGTCCTGTGTAGCTATGTCTTGGTCCATTGCATATTAGGACAAGTACTAAGGGTGCACTGTGTATCCATGTGTGGGTGCCCTATATATTAGGACAAGTACTAAGGGTGCACTGTGTAGCCATGTCTGGGTCCCTATATATTAGGACAAGTACTATGGGTGCACTGTGTAGTCATGTCTGGGTCTCCTGTATATTAGGACAAGTACTAAGGGTGCACTGTTTAGTCATGTCTGGTCCCCTATATATTAGGACAAGTACTAAGGGTGCACTGTGTAGTCAAGTCTGGTCCCCTATATATTAGGACAAGTACTTAGGGTGCACTGTGTAGCCATATCTGGTCCCCTATATATTAGGACAAGTACTAAGGGTGCACGGTGCAGCCATGTCTTGGTCCCCTGCATATTAGGACAAGCATTAGGGTGCACTGTGTAGTCATGTCTGGGTCACCTATATATTAGGACAAGTACTAAGGGTGCACTGTGTAGTCATTTCTGGGTCTCCTGTATATTAGGATAAGTACTAAGGGTGTACTGTGTAGCCATGTCTGGTCCCCTATATATTAGGACAAGTACTAAGGTTGCACTGTGTAGTCATGTCTGGGTCTCCTGTATATTAGGATAAGTACTAAGGGTGTACTGTGTAGCCATGTCTGGTCCCCTATATATTAGGACAAGTACTAAGGGTGCACTGTGTAGCCATGTCTGGTCCCCTATATATTAGGACAAGTACTAAGGGTGCACTGTGTAGTCATGTCTGGGTCCCCTATATATTAGGACAAGTACTAAGAGTGCACTGTGTAGTCATGTCTGGTCCCCTATATATTAGGACAAGTACTAAGGGTGTACTGTGTAGTCATGTCTGGGTCTCCTGTGTATTAGGACAAGCATTAGGGTGCACTGTGTAGTCATGTCTGGGTCCCCTATATATTAGGACAAGTACTAATGGTGCACTGTGTAGCCATGTCTGGGTCCCCTATATATTAGGACAAGTACTAAGGGTGCACTATGTAGCCATGTCTGGGTCTCCTATATATTAGGACAAGTACTAAGGGTGCACTGTGTAGTCATGTCTGGGTCCCCTATATATTAGGACAAGTACTAAGGGTGCACTGTGTAGCCATGTCTGGTCCCCTATATATTAGGACAAGTACTAAGGGTGCACTGTGTAGTCATGTCTGGGTCTCCTGTATATTAGGATAAGTACTAAGGGTGTACTGTGTAGCCATGTCTGGTCCCCTATATATTAGGACAAGTACTAAGGGTGCACTGTGTAGCCATGTCTGGTCCCCTATATATTAGGACAAGTACTAAGGGTGCACTGTGTAGCCATGTCTGGGTCTCCTATATATTAGGACAAGTACTAAGGGTGCACTGTGTAGTCATGTCTGGGTCCCCTGTGTATTAGGACAAGCATTAGGGTGCACTGTGTAGTCATGTCTCGGTCCCCTATATATTAGGACAAGTACTAAGGGTGCACTGTGTAGTCATGTCTGGGTCTCCTGTATATTAGGACAAGTACTAAGGGTGCACTGTGTAGCCATATCTGGCCTCCTATATATTAGGACAAGTACTAAGGGTGCACTGTGTAGCCATATCTGGTCTCCTATATATTAGGACAAGTACTAAGGGTGCACTGTGTAGCCATATCTGGTCTCCTATATATTAGGACAAGTACTAAGCGTGCACTGTGTAGCCATGTCTTGGTCCCCTGCATATTAGGACAAGCATTAGGGTGCACTGTGTAGTCATGTCTGGGTCCCCTATATATTAGGACAAGTACTAAGGGTGCACTGTGTAGCCATGTCTGAGTCCCTATATATTAGGATAAGTACTAAGGGTGCACTGTGTAGTCATGTCTGGGTCTCCTATATATTAGGACAAGTACTAAGGGTGCACTGTGTAGTCATGTCTGGGTCTCCTGTATATTAGGATAAGTACTAAGGGTGCACTGTGTAGCCATGTCTGGACCCCCTGTCTATTAGGACAAGTACTAAGGGGGCACTGTGTAGCCATGTCTGGTCCCCTATATATTAGGACAAGTACTAAGGGTGTACTGTGTAGTCATGTCTGGGTCCCCTGTGTATTAGGACAAGCATTAGGGTGCACTGTGTAGTCATGTCTGCGTCACCTATATATCAGGACAAGTACTAAGGGTGCACTGTGTAGCCATGTCTGGGTCCCCTATATATTAGGACAAGTACTAAGGGTGCACTGTGTAGCCATGTCTTGGTCCCCTGCATATTAGGACAAGTACTAAGGGAGCACTGTGTAGCCATGTCTGAGTCCCTATATATTAGAATAAGTACTAAGGGTGCACTGTGTAGCCATGTCTGGGTCTCCTGTATGTTAGGACAAGTACTAAGGGTGCACTGTGTAGCCCTGTCTTGGTCCCCTGCATATTAGGACAAGTACTAAGGGTGCACTGTGTAGCCATGTCTTTGTTCCCCTGCATATAAGGACAAGTACCAAATCTGTATTGTGTAGCCATGTCTGCGCCCCTTATGTATTAGAACAAGTACTAAGGGTGCACTGTGTAGCCATGTCTGGGTCCTCTGTATATTAGGACAAGTACTAAGGGTGCACTGTGTAGCAATATCTGGTCTCCTATATATTAGGACAAGTACTAAGGGTGCACTGTGTAGCCATATCTGGTCTCCTATATATTAGGACAAGTACTAAGGGTGCACTGTGTAGCCGTATCTGGTCTCCTATATATTAGGACAAGTACTAAGGGTGTACTGTGTAGGTATGTCTGGGTCCCCTGCATATTAGGACAAGTACTAAGGGTGCACTGTGTAGCCATGTCTGGGTCCCCTGCATATTAGGACAAGCACTAAGGGTGCAATGTGTAGCCATGTCTTTGTTCCCCTGCATATTAGGACAAGTACTAAGGGTGCACTGTGTGGCCATGTCTGGGTCCCCTATATATTAGGACTAGTACTAAGGGTGCACTGTGTAGCCATGTCTGGTCCCCTATATATTAGGACAAGTACTAAGGGTGTACTGTGTAGCCATGTCTGGTCCCCTATATATTAGGACAAGTACTAAGGGTGCCCTTTGTTGTCATGTCTGGGTCCCCTATATATTAGGACAAGTACTAAGGGTGCACTGTGTAGCCATGTCTGGTCCCCTATATATTAGGACAAGTACTAAGGGTGCACTGTGTAGCCATGTCTGGGTCCCCTATATATTAGGACAAGTACTAAGGGTGTACTGTGTAGCCCTGTCTTGGTCCCCTGCATATTAGGACAAGTACTAAGGGTGCACTGTGTAGCCATATCTGGTCTCCTATATATTAGGACAATTACTAAGGGTGCACTGTGTAGTCATGTCTGGGTCCCTATATATTAGGACAAGTACTAAAGGTGCACTCTGTAGTCATGTCTGGGTCCCTATATATTAGGACAAGTACTAAGGGTGCACTGTGTAGTCATGTCTGGGTCCCTATATATTAGAACAAGTACTAAGTGTGCCTTGTGGAGCCATGTCTGGTCTCCTATATATTAGGACAAGTACTAAGGGTGCACTGTGTAGCCATGTCTGCGTCACCTATATATCAGGACAAGTACTAAGGGTGCACTGTGTAGCCATGTCTGGGTCCCCTATATATTAGGACAAGTACTAAGGGTGCACTGTGTAGCCATGTCTTGGTCCCCTGCATATTAGGACAAGTACTAAGGGAGCACTGTGTAGCCATGTCTGAGTCCCTATATATTAGAATAAGTACTAAGGGTGCACTGTGTAGCCATGTCTGGGTCTCCTGTATGTTAGGACAAGTACTAAGGGTGCACTGTGTAGCCATGTCTTGGTCCCCTGCATATTAGGACAAGTACTAAGGGTGCACTGTGTAGCCATGTCTTTGTTCCCCTGCATATAAGGACAAGTACCAAATCTGTATTGTGTAGCCATGTCTGCGCCCCTTATGTATTAGAACAAGTACTAAGGGTGCACTGTGTAGCCATGTCTGGGTCCTCTGTATATTAGGACAAGTACTAAGGGTGCACTGTGTAGCAATATCTGGTCTCCTATATATTAGGACAAGTACTAAGGGTGCACTGTGTAGCCATATCTGGTCTCCTATATATTAGGACAAGTACTAAGGGTGCACTGTGTAGCCGTATCTGGTCTCCTATATATTAGGACAAGTACAAAGGGTGTACTGTGTAGGTATGTCTGGGTCCCCTGCATATTAGGACAAGTACTAAGGGTGCACTGTGTAGCCATGTCTGGGTCCCCTGCATATTAGCACAAGCACTAAGGGTGCAATGTGTAGCCATGTCTTTGTTCCCCTGCATATTAGGACAAGTACTAAGGGTGCACTGTGTGGCCATGTCTGGGTCCCCTATATATTAGGACTAGTACTAAGGGTGCACTGTGTAGCCATGTCTGGTCCCCTATATATTAGGACAAGTACTAAGGGTGTACTGTGTAGCCATGTCTGGTCCCCTATATATTAGGACAAGTACTAAGGGTGCCCTTTGTTGTCATGTCTGGGTCCCCTATATATTAGGACAAGTACTAAGGGTGCACTGTGTAGCCATGTCTGGTCCCCTATATATTAGGACAAGTACTAAGGGTGCACTGTGTAGCCATGTCTGGGTCCCCTATATATTAGGACAAGTACTAAGGGTGTACTGTGTAGCCCTGTCTTGGTCCCCTGCATATTAGGACAAGTACTAAGGGTGCACTGTGTAGCCATATCTGGTCTCCTATATATTAGGACAATTACTAAGGGTGCACTGTGTAGTCATGTCTGGGTCCCTATATATTAGGACAAGTACTAAAGGTGCACTCTGTAGTCATGTCTGGGTCCCTATATATTAGGACAAGTACTAAGGGTGCACTGTGTAGTCATGTCTGGGTCCCTATATATTAGAACAAGTACTAAGTGTGCCTTGTGGAGCCATGTCTGGTCTCCTATATATTAGGACAAGTACTAAGGGTGCACTGTGTAGCCATGTCTGAGTCCTCTATATATTAGGACAAGTACTAAGGGTGCACTGTGTAGCCATATCTGGTCTCCTATATATTAGGACAAGTACTAATGGTGCACTGTGTAGCCATGTCTGGGTCCCCTGCATATTAGGACAAGTACTAAGGGTGCACTGTGTGGCCATGTCTGGGTCCCCTATATATTAGGACAAGTACTAAGGGTGCACTGTGTAGTCATGTCTGGGTCCCCTATATATTAGGACAAGTACTAAGGGTGCACTGTGTAGCCATATCTGGTCCCCTATATATTAGGACAAGTACTAAGGGTGCACTGTGTAGTCATGTCTGGGTCCCCTATATATTAGGACAAGTACTAAGGGTGTACTGTGTAGCCAAGTCTGGTCCCCTATATATTAGGACAAGTACTAAGGGTGCACTGTGTAGTCATTTCTGGGTCCCCTATATATTAGGACAAGTACTAAGAGTGCACTGTGTAGCCATGCCTGGTCCCCTATATATTAGGACAAGTACTAAGGGTGTACTGTGTAGTCATGTCTGGGTCCCCTGTGTATTAGGTCAAGCATTAGGGTGCACTGTGTAGTCATGTCTGGGTCCCCTATATATTAGGACAAGTACTAAGGGTGCACTGTGTAGTCATGTCTGGGTCTCCTGTATATTAGGACAAGTACTAAGGGTGCACTGTGTAGCCATATCTGGTCTCCTATATATTAGGACAAGTACTAAGGGTGCACTGTGTAGCCATATCTGGTCTCCTATATATTAGGACAAGTACTAAGGGTGCACTGTGTAGCCATATCTGGTCTCCTATATATTAGGACAAGTACTAAGCGTGCACTGTGTAGCCATGTCTTGGTCCCCTGCATATTAGGACAAGCATTAGGGTGCACTGTGTAGTCATTTCTGGGTCCCCTTTATATTAGGACAAGTACTAAGGGTGCACTGTGTAGCCATGTCTGAGTCCCTATATTTTAGGATAAGTACTAAGGGTGCACTGTGTAGTCTTGTCTGGGTCTCCTATATATTAGGACAAGTACTAAGGGTGCACTGTGTAGTCATGTCTGGGTCTCCTGTATATTAGGATAAGTTCTAAGGGTGCACTGTGTAGCCATGTCTGGGCCCCCTGTATATTAGGACAAGTACTAAGGGGGCACTGTGTAGCCATGTCTGGTCCCCTATATATTAGGACAAGTACTAAGGGTGTACTGTGTAGTCATGTCTGGGTCCCCTGTGTATTAGGACAAGCATTAGGGTGCACTGTGTAGTCATGTCTGGGTCCTCTATATATTAGGACAAGTACTAAGGGTGCACTGTGTAGCCATGTCTGAGTCCCTATATATTAGGATAAGTACTAAGGGTGCACTGTGTAGTCATGTCTGGGTCTCCTATATATTAGGACAAGTACTAAGGGTGCACTGTGTAGTCATGTCTGGGTCTCCTGTATATTAGGATAAGTACTAAGGGTGCACTGTGTAGCCATGTCTGGGCCCCCTGTATATTAGGACAAGTACTAAGTGGGCACTGTGTAGCCATGTCTGGTCCCCTATATATTAGGAGAAGTACTAAGGGTGTACTGTGTAGTCATGTCTGGGTCCCCTGTGTATTAGGACAAGCATTAGGGTGCACTGTGTAGTCATGTCTGGGTCCCCTATATATTAGGACAAGTACTAAGGGTGCACTGTGTAGCCATGTCTGGGTCCCCTATATATTAGGACAAGTACCAAGGGTGCACTGTGTAGCCATGTCTTGGTCCCCTGCATATTAGGACAAGTACTAAGGGAGCACTGTGTAGTCATGTCTGGGTCTCCTGTATATTAGGACAAGTACTAAGGGTGCACTGTGTAGCCATATCTGGCCTCCTATATATTAGGACAAGTACTAAGGGTGCACTGTGTAGCCATATCTGGTCTCCTATATATTAGGACAAGTACTAAGGGTGCACTGTGTAGCCATATCTGGTCTCCTATATATTAGGACAAGTACTAAGCGTGCACTGTGTAGCCATGTCTTGGTCCCCTGCATATTAGGACAAGCATTAGGGTGCACTGTGTAGTCATGTCTGGGTCCCCTATATATTAGGACAAGTACTAAGGGTGCACTGTGTAGCCATGTCTGAGTCCCTATATATTAGGATATGTACTAAGGGTGCACTGTGTAGTCATGTCTGGGTCTCCTATATATTAGGACAAGTACTAAGGGTGCACTGTGTAGTCATGTCTGGGTCTCCTGTATATTAGGATAAGTACTAAGGGTGCACTGTGTAGCCATGTCTGGACCCCCTGTCTATTAGGACAAGTACTAAGGGTGCACTGTGTAGTCATGTCTGGGTCCCCTGTGTATTAGGACAAGCATTAGGGTGCACTGTGTAGTCATGTCTGCGTCACCTATATATCAGGACAAGTACTAAGGGTGCACTGTGTAGCCATGTCTGGGTCCCCTATATATTAGGACAAGTACTAAGGGTGCACTGTGTAGCCATGTCTTGGTCCCTATATATTAGGACAAGTACTAAAGGTGCACTCTGTAGTCATGTCTGGGTCCCTATATATTAGGACAAGTACTAAGGGTGCACTGTGTAGTCATGTCTGGGTCCCTATATATTAGAACAAGTACTAAGTGTGCCTTGTGGAGCCATGTCTGGTCTCCTATATATTAGGACAAGTACTAAGGGTGCACTGTGTAGCCATGTCTGCGTCACCTATATATCAGGACAAGTACTAAGGGTGCACTGTGTAGCCATGTCTGGGTCCCCTATATATTAGGACAAGTACTAAGGGTGCACTGTGTAGCCATGTCTTGGTCCCCTGCATATTAGGACAAGTACTAAGGGAGCACTGTGTAGCCATGTCTGAGTCCCTATATATTAGAATAAGTACTAAGGGTGCACTGTGTAGCCATGTCTGGGTCTCCTGTATGTTAGGACAAGTACTAAGGGTGCACTGTGTAGCCATGTCTTGGTCCCCTGCATATTAGGACAAGTACTAAGGGTGCACTGTGTAGCCATGTCTTTGTTCCCCTGCATATAAGGACAAGTACCAAATCTGTATTGTGTAGCCATGTCTGCGCCCCTTATGTATTAGAACAAGCACTAAGGGTGCACTGTGTAGCCATGTCTGGGTCCTCTGTATATTAGGACAAGTACTAAGGGTGCACTGTGTAGCAATATCTGGTCTCCTATATATTAGGACAAGTACTAAGGGTGCACTGTGTAGCCATATCTGGTCTCCTATATATTAGGACAAGTACTAAGGGTGCACTGTGTAGCCATATCTGGTCTCCTATATATTAGGACAAGTACAAAGGGTGTACTGTGTAGGTATGTCTGGGTCCCCTGCATATTAGGACAAGTACTAAGGGTGCACTGTGTAGCCATGTCTGGGTCCCCTGCATATTAGCACAAGCACTAAGGGTGCAATGTGTAGCCATGTCTTTGTTCCCCTGCATATTAGGACAAGTACTAAGGGTGCACTGTGTAGCCATGTCTGAGTCCCTATATATTAGGATATGTACTAAGGGTGCACTGTGTAGTCATGTCTGGGTCTCCTATATATTAGGACAAGTACTAAGGGTGCACTGTGTAGTCATGTCTGGGTCTCCTGTATATTAGGATAAGTACTAAGGGTGCACTGTGTAGCCATGTCTGGACCCCCTGTCTATTAGGACAAGTACTAAGGGGGCACTGTGTAGCCATGTCTGGTCCCCTATATATTAGGACAAGTACTAAGGGTGTACTGTGTAGTCATGTCTGGGTCCCCTGTGTATTAGGACAAGCATTAGGGTGCACTGTGTAGTCATGTCTGCGTCACCTATATATCAGGACAAGTACTAAGGGTGCACTGTGTAGCCATGTCTGGGTCCCCTATATATTAGGACAAGTACTAAGGGTGCACTGTGTAGCCATGTCTTGGTCCCCTGCATATTAGGACAAGTACTAAGGGAGCACTGTGTAGCCATGTCTGAGTCCCTATATATTAGAATAAGTACTAAGGGTGCACTGTGTAGCCATGTCTGGGTCTCCTGTATGTTAGGACAAGTACTAAGGGTGCACTGTGTAGCCATGTCTTGGTCCCCTGCATATTAGGACAAGTACTAAGGGTGCACTGTGTAGCCATGTCTTTGTTCCCCTGCATATAAGGACAAGTACCAAATCTGTATTGTGTAGCCATGTCTGCGCCCCTTATGTATTAGAACAAGCACTAAGGGTGCACTGTGTAGCCATGTCTGGGTCCTCTGTATATTAGGACAAGTACTAAGGGTGCACTGTGTAGCAATATCTGGTCTCCTATATATTAGGACAAGTACTAAGGGTGCACTGTGTAGCCATATCTGGTCTCCTATATATTAGGACAAGTACTAAGGGTGCACTGTGTAGCCGTATCTGGTCTCCTATATATTAGGACAAGTACTAAGGGTGTACTGTGTAGGTATGTCTGGGTCCCCTGCATATTAGGACAAGTACTAAGGGTGCACTGTGTAGCCATGTCTGGGTCCCCTGCATATTAGGACAAGCACTAAGGGTGCAATGTGTAGCCATGTCTTTGTTCCCCTGCATATTAGGACAAGTACTAAGGGTGCACTGTGTGGCCATGTCTGGGTCCCCTATATATTAGGACTAGTACTAAGGGTGCACTGTGTAGCCATGTCTGGTCCCCTATATATTAGGACAAGTACTAAGGGTGTACTGTGTAGCCATGTCTGGTCCCCTATATATTAGGACAAGTACTAAGGGTGCCCTTTGTTGTCATGTCTGGGTCCCCTATATATTAGGACAAGTACTAAGGGTGCACTGTGTAGCCATGTCTGGTCCCCTATATATTAGGACAAGTACTAAGGGTGCACTGTGTAGCCATGTCTGGGTCCCCTATATGTTAGGACAAGTACTAAGGGTGTACTGTGTAGCCCTGTCTTGGTCCCCTGCATATTAGGACAAGTACTAAGGGTGCACTGTGTAGCCATATCTGGTCTCCTATATATTAGGACAATTACTAAGGGTGCACTGTGTAGTCATGTCTGGGTCCCTATATATTAGGACAAGTACTAAAGGTGCACTCTGTAGTCATGTCTGGGTCCCTATATATTAGGACAAGTACTAAGGGTGCACTGTGTAGTCATGTCTGGGTCCCTATATATTAGAACAAGTACTAAGTGTGCCTTGTGGAGCCATGTCTGGTCTCCTATATATTAGGACAAGTACTAAGGGTGCACTGTGTAGCCATGTCTGCGTCACCTATATATCAGGACAAGTACTAAGGGTGCACTGTGTAGCCATGTCTGGGTCCCCTATATATTAGGACAAGTACTAAGGGTGCACTGTGTAGCCATGTCTTGGTCCCCTGCATATTAGGACAAGTACTAAGGGAGCACTGTGTAGCCATGTCTGAGTCCCTATATATTAGAATAAGTACTAAGGGTGCACTGTGTAGCCATGTCTGGGTCTCCTGTATGTTAGGACAAGTACTAAGGGTGCACTGTGTAGCCATGTCTTGGTCCCCTGCATATTAGGACAAGTACTAAGGGTGCACTGTGTAGCCATGTCTTTGTTCCCCTGCATATAAGGACAAGTACCAAATCTGTATTGTGTAGCCATGTCTGCGCCCCTTATGTATTAGAACAAGCACTAAGGGTGCACTGTGTAGCCATGTCTGGGTCCTCTGTATATTAGGACAAGTACTAAGGGTGCACTGTGTAGCAATATCTGGTCTCCTATATATTAGGACAAGTACTAAGGGTGCACTGTGTAGCCATATCTGGTCTCCTATATATTAGGACAAGTACTAAGGGTGCACTGTGTAGCCATATCTGGTCTCCTATATATTAGGACAAGTACAAAGGGTGTACTGTGTAGGTATGTCTGGGTCCCCTGCATATTAGGACAAGTACTAAGGGTGCACTGTGTAGCCATGTCTGGGTCCCCTGCATATTAGCACAAGCACTAAGGGTGCAATGTGTAGCCATGTCTTTGTTCCCCTGCATATTAGGACAAGTACTAAGGGTGCACTGTGTGGCCATGTCTGGGTCCCCTATATATTAGGACTAGTACTAAGGGTGCACTGTGTAGCCATGTCTGGTCCCCTATATATTAGGACAAGTACTAAGGGTGTACTGTGTAGCCATGTCTGGTCCCCTATATATTAGGACAAGTACTAAGGGTGCCCTTTGTTGTCATGTCTGGGTCCCCTATATATTAGGACAAGTACTAAGGGTGCACTGTGTAGCCATGTCTGGTCCCCTATATATTAGGACAAGTACTAAGGGTGCACTGTGTAGCCATGTCTGGGTCCCCTATATATTAGGACAAGTACTAAGGCTGTACTGTGTAGCCCTGTCTTGGTCCCCTGCATATTAGGACAAGTACTAAGGGTGCACTGTGTAGCCATATCTGGTCTCCTATATATTAGGACAATTACTAAGGGTGCACTGTGTAGTCATGTCTGGGTCCCTATATATTAGGACAAGTACTAAAGGTGCACTCTGTAGTCATGTCTGGGTCCCTATATATTAGGACAAGTACTAAGGGTGCACTGTGTAGTCATGTCTGGGTCCCTATATATTAGAACAAGTACTAAGTGTGCCTTGTGGAGCCATGTCTGGTCTCCTATATATTAGGACAAGTACTAAGGGTGCACTGTGTAGCCATGTCTGCGTCACCTATATATCAGGACAAGTACTAAGGGTGCACTGTGTAGCCATGTCTGGGTCCCCTATATATTAGGACAAGTACTAAGGGTGCACTGTGTAGCCATGTCTTGGTCCCCTGCATATTAGGACAAGTACTAAGGGAGCACTGTGTAGCCATGTCTGAGTCCCTATATATTAGAATAAGTACTAAGGGTGCACTGTGTAGCCATGTCTGGGTCTCCTGTATGTTAGGACAAGTACTAAGGGTGCACTGTGTAGCCATGTCTTGGTCCCCTGCATATTAGGACAAGTACTAAGGGTGCACTGTGTAGCCATGTCTTTGTTCCCCTGCATATAAGGACAAGTACCAAATCTGTATTGTGTAGCCATGTCTGCGCCCCTTATGTATTAGAACAAGTACTAAGGGTGCACTGTGTAGCCATGTCTGGGTCCTCTGTATATTAGGACAAGTACTAAGGGTGCACTGTGTAGCAATATCTGGTCTCCTATATATTAGGACAAGTACTAAGGGTGCACTGTGTAGCCATATCTGGTCTCCTATATATTAGGACAAGTACTAAGGGTGCACTGTGTAGCCGTATCTGGTCTCCTATATATTAGGACAAGTACAAAGGGTGTACTGTGTAGGTATGTCTGGGTCCCCTGCATATTAGGACAAGTACTAAGGGTGCACTGTGTAGCCATGTCTGGGTCCCCTGCATATTAGCACAAGCACTAAGGGTGCAATGTGTAGCCATGTCTTTGTTCCCCTGCATATTAGGACAAGTACTAAGGGTGCACTGTGTGGCCATGTCTGGGTCCCCTATATATTAGGACTAGTACTAAGGGTGCACTGTGTAGCCATGTCTGGTCCCCTATATATTAGGACAAGTACTAAGGGTGTACTGTGTAGCCATGTCTGGTCCCCTATATATTAGGACAAGTACTAAGGGTGCCCTTTGTTGTCATGTCTGGGTCCCCTATATATTAGGACAAGTACTAAGGGTGCACTGTGTAGCCATGTCTGGTCCCCTATATATTAGGACAAGTACTAAGGGTGCACTGTGTAGCCATGTCTGGGTCCCCTATATATTAGGACAAGTACTAAGGCTGTACTGTGTAGCCCTGTCTTGGTCCCCTGCATATTAGGACAAGTACTAAGGGTGCACTGTGTAGCCATATCTGGTCTCCTATATATTAGGACAATTACTAAGGGTGCACTGTGTAGTCATGTCTGGGTCCCTATATATTAGGACAAGTACTAAAGGTGCACTCTGTAGTCATGTCTGGGTCCCTATATATTAGGACAAGTACTAAGGGTGCACTGTGTAGTCATGTCTGGGTCCCTATATATTAGAACAAGTACTAAGTGTGCCTTGTGGAGCCATGTCTGGTCTCCTATATATTAGGACAAGTACTAAGGGTGCACTGTGTAGCCATGTCTGAGTCCTCTATATATTAGGACAAGTACTAAGGGTGCACTGTGTAGCCATATCTGGTCTCCTATATATTAGGACAAGTACTAATGGTGCACTGTGTAGCCATGTCTGGGTCCCCTGCATATTAGGACAAGTACTAAGGGTGCACTGTGTGGCCATGTCTGGGTCCCCTATATATTAGGACAAGTACTAAGGGTGCACTGTGTAGTCATGTCTGGGTCCCCTATATATTAGGACAAGTACTAAGGGTGCACTGTGTAGCCATATCTGGTCCCCTATATATTAGGACAAGTACTAAGGGTGCACTGTGTAGTCATGTCTGGGTCCCCTATATATTAGGACAAGTACTAAGGGTGGTCTGTGTAGCCAAGTCTGGTCCCCTATATATTAGGACAAGTACTAAGGGTGCACTGTGTAGTCATTTCTGGGTCCCCTATATATTAGGACAAGTACTAAGAGTGCACTGTGTAGCCATGCCTGGTCCCCTATATATTAGGACAAGTACTAAGGGTGTACTGTGTAGTCATGTCTGGGTCCCCTGTGTATTAGGTCAAGCATTAGGGTGCACTGTGTAGTCATGTCTGGGTCCCCTAATATATTAGGACAAGTACTAAGGGTGCACTGTGTAGCCATGTCTGGGTCCCCTATATATTAGGACAAGTACCAAGGGTGCACTGTGTAGCCATGTCTTGGTCCCCTGCATATTAGGACAAGTACTAAGGGAGCACTGTGTAGTCATGTCTGGGTCTCCTGTATATTAGGACAAGTACTAAGGGTGCACTGTGTAGCCATATCTGGCCTCCTATATATTAGGACAAGTACTAAGGGTGCACTGTGTAGCCATATCTGGTCTCCTATATATTAGGACAAGTACTAAGGGTGCACTGTGTAGCCATATCTGGTCTCCTATATATTAGGACAAGTACTAAGCGTGCACTGTGTAGCCATGTCTTGGTCCACTGCATATTAGGACAAGCATTAGGGTGCACTGTGTAGTCATGTCTGGGTCCCCTATATATTAGGACAAGTACTAAGGGTGCACTGTGTAGCCATGTCTGAGTCCCTATATATTAGGATATGTACTAAGGGTGCACTGTGTAGTCATGTCTGGGTCTCCTATATATTAGGACAAGTACTAAGGGTGCACTGTGTAGTCATGTCTGGGTCTCCTGTATATTAGGATAAGTACTAAGGGTGCACTGTGTAGCCATGTCTGGACCCCCTGTCTATTAGGACAAGTACTAAGGGGGCACTGTGTAGCCATGTCTGGTCCCCTATATATTAGGACAAGTACTAAGGGTGTACTGTGCAGTCATGTCTGGGTCCCCTGTGTATTAGGACAAGCATTAGGGTGCACTGTGTAGTCATGTCTGCGTCACCTATATATCAGGACAAGTACTAAGGGTGCACTGTGTAGCCATGTCTGGGTCCCCTATATATTAGGACAAGTACTAAGGGTGCACTGTGTAGCCATGTCTTGGTCCCCTGCATATTAGGACAAGTACTAAGGGAGCACTGTGTAGCCATGTCTGAGTCCCTATATATTAGAATAAGTACTAAGGGTGCACTGTGTAGCCATGTCTGGGTCTCCTGTATGTTAGGACAAGTACTAAGGGTGCACTGTGTAGCCATGTCTTGGTCCCCTGCATATTAGGACAAGTACTAAGGGTGCACTGTGTAGCCATGTCTTTGTTCCCCTGCATATAAGGACAAGTACCAAATCTGTATTGTGTAGCCATGTCTGCGCCCCTTATGTATTACAACAAGCACTAAGGGTGCACTGTGTAGCCATGTCTGGGTCCTCTGTATATTAGGACAAGTACTAAGGGTGCACTGTGTAGCAATATCTGGTCTCCTATATATTAGGACAAGTACTAAGGGTGCACTGTGTAGCCATATCTGGTCTCCTATATATTAGGACAAGTACTAAGGGTGCACTGTGTAGCCGTATCTGGTCTCCTATATATTAGGACAAGTACTAAGGGTGTACTGTGTAGGTATGTCTGGGTCCCCTGCATATTAGGACAAGTACTAAGGGTGCACTGTGTAGCCATGTCTGGGTCCCCTGCATATTAGGACAAGCACTAAGGGTGCAATGTGTAGCCATGTCTTTGTTCCCCTGCATATTAGGACAAGTACTAAGGGTGCACTGTGTGGCCATGTCTGGGTCCCCTATATATTAGGACTAGTACTAAGGGTGCACTGTGTAGCCATGTCTGGTCCCCTATATATTAGGACAAGTACTAAGGGTGTACTGTGTAGCCATGTCTGGTCCCCTATATATTAGGACAAGTACTAAGGGTGCCCTTTGTTGTCATGTCTGGGTCCCCTATATATTAGGACAAGTACTAAGGGTGCACTGTGTAGCCATGTCTGGTCCCCTATATATTAGGACAAGTACTAAGGGTGCACTGTGTAGCCATGTCTGGGTCCCCTATATGTTAGGACAAGTACTAAGGGTGTACTGTGTAGCCCTGTCTTGGTCCCCTGCATATTAGGACAAGTACTAAGGGTGCACTGTGTAGCCATATCTGGTCTCCTATATATTAGGACAATTACTAAGGGTGCACTGTGTAGTCATGTCTGGGTCCCTATATATTAGGACAAGTACTAAAGGTGCACTCTGTAGTCATGTCTGGGTCCCTATATATTAGGACAAGTACTAAGGGTGCACTGTGTAGTCATGTCTGGGTCCCTATATATTAGAACAAGTACTAAGTGTGCCTTGTGGAGCCATGTCTGGTCTCCTATATATTAGGACAAGTACTAAGGGTGCACTGTGTAGCCATGTCTGCGTCACCTATATATCAGGACAAGTACTAAGGGTGCACTGTGTAGCCATGTCTGGGTCCCCTATATATTAGGACAAGTACTAAGGGTGCACTGTGTAGCCATGTCTTGGTCCCCTGCATATTAGGACAAGTACTAAGGGAGCACTGTGTAGCCATGTCTGAGTCCCTATATATTAGAATAAGTACTAAGGGTGCACTGTGTAGCCATGTCTGGGTCTCCTGTATGTTAGGACAAGTACTAAGGGTGCACTGTGTAGCCATGTCTTGGTCCCCTGCATATTAGGACAAGTACTAAGGGTGCACTGTGTAGCCATGTCTTTGTTCCCCTGCATATAAGGACAAGTACCAAATCTGTATTGTGTAGCCATGTCTGCGCCCCTTATGTATTAGAACAAGTTCTAAGGGTGCACTGTGTAGCCATGTCTGGGTCCTCTGTATATTAGGACAAGTACTAAGGGTGCACTGTGTAGCAATATCTGGTCTCCTATATATTAGGACAAGTACTAAGGGTGCACTGTGTAGCCATATCTGGTCTCCTATATATTAGGACAAGTACTAAGGGTGCACTGTGTAGCCGTATCTGGTCTCCTATATATTAGGACAAGTACAAAGGGTGTACTGTGTAGGTATGTCTGGGTCCCCTGCATATTAGGACAAGTACTAAGGGTGCACTGTGTAGCCATGTCTGGGTCCCCTGCATATTAGCACAAGCACTAAGGGTGCAATGTGTAGCCATGTCTTTGTTCCCCTGCATATTAGGACAAGTACTAAGGGTGCACTGTGTGGCCATGTCTGGGTCCCCTATATATTAGGACTAGTACTAAGGGTGCACTGTGTAGCCATGTCTGGTCCCCTATATATTAGGACAAGTACTAAGGGTGTACTGTGTAGCCATGTCTGGTCCCCTATATATTAGGACAAGTACTAAGGGTGCCCTTTGTTGTCATGTCTGGGTCCCCTATATATTAGGACAAGTACTAAGGGTGCACTGTGTAGCCATGTCTGGTCCCCTATATATTAGGACAAGTACTAAGGGTGCACTGTGTAGCCATGTCTGGGTCCCCTATATATTAGGACAAGTACTAAGGCTGTACTGTGTAGCCCTGTCTTGGTCCCCTGCATATTAGGACAAGTACTAAGGGTGCACTGTGTAGCCATATCTGGTCTCCTATATATTAGGACAATTACTAAGGGTGCACTGTGTAGTCATGTCTGGGTCCCTATATATTAGGACAAGTACTAAAGGTGCACTCTGTAGTCATGTCTGGGTCCCTATATATTAGGACAAGTACTAAGGGTGCACTGTGTAGTCATGTCTGGGTCCCTATATATTAGAACAAGTACTAAGTGTGCCTTGTGGAGCCATGTCTGGTCTCCTATATATTAGGACAAGTACTAAGGGTGCACTGTGTAGCCATGTCTGAGTCCTCTATATATTAGGACAAGTACTAAGGGTGCACTGTGTAGCCATATCTGGTCTCCTATATATTAGGACAAGTACTAATGGTGCACTGTGTAGCCATGTCTGGGTCCCCTGCATATTAGGACAAGTACTAAGGGTGCACTGTGTGGCCATGTCTGGGTCCCCTATATATTAGGACAAGTACTAAGGGTGCACTGTGTAGTCATGTCTGGGTCCCCTATATATTAGGACAAGTACTAAGGGTGCACTGTGTAGCCATATCTGTTCCCCTATATATTAGGACAAGTACTAAGGGTGCACTGTGTAGTCATGTCTGGGTCCCCTATATATTAGGACAAGTACTAAGGGTGGTCTGTGTAGCCAAGTCTGGTCCCCTATATATTAGGACAAGTACTAAGGGTGCACTGTGTAGTCATTTCTGGGTCCCCTATATATTAGGACAAGTACTAAGAGTGCACTGTGTAGCCATGCCTGGTCCCCTATATATTAGGACAAGTACTAAGGGTGTACTGTGTAGTCATGTCTGGGTCCCCTGTGTATTAGGTCAAGCATTAGGGTGCACTGTGTAGTCATGTCTGGGTCCCCTATATATTAGGACAAGTACTAAGGGTGCACTGTGTAGTCATGTCTGGGTCTCCTGTATATTAGGACAAGTACTAAGGGTGCACTGTGTAGCCATATCTGGTCTCCTATATATTAGGACAAGTACTAAGGGTGCACTGTGTAGCCATATCTGGTCTCCTATATATTAGGACAAGTACTAAGGGTGCACTGTGTAGCCATATCTGGTCTCCTATATATTAGGACAAGTACTAAGCGTGCACTGTGTAGCCATGTCTTGGTCCCCTGCATATTAGGACAAGCATTAGGGTGCACTGTGTAGTCATGTCTGGGTCCCCTATATATTAGGACAAGTACTAAGGGTGCACTGTGTAGCCATGTCTGAGTCCCTATATTTTAGGATAAGTACTAAGGGTGCACTGTGTAGTCTTGTCTGGGTCTCCTATATATTAGGACAAGTACTAAGGGTGCACTGTGTAGTCATGTCTGGGTCTCCTGTATATTAGGATAAGTTCTAAGGGTGCACTGTGTAGCCATGTCTGGGCCCCCTGTATATTAGGACAAGTACTAAGGGGGCACTGTGTAGCCATGTCTGGTCCCCTATATATTAGGACAAGTACTAAGGGTGTACTGTGTAGTCATGTCTGGGTCCCCTGTGTATTAGGACAAGCATTAGGGTGCACTGTGTAGTCATGTCTGGGTCCCCTATATATTAGGACAAGTACTAAGGGTGCACTGTGTAGCCATGTCTGAGTCCCTATATATTAGGATAAGTACTAAGGGTGCACTGTGTAGTCATGTCTGGGTCTCCTATATATTAGGACCAGTACTAAGGGTGCACTGTGTAGTCATGTCTGGGTCCCTATATATTAGGACAAGTACTAAAGGTGCACTCTGTAGTCATGTCTGGGTCCCTATATATTAGGACAAGTACTAAGGGTGCACTGTGTAGTCATGTCTGGGTCCCTATATATTAGAACAAGTACTAAGTGTGCCTTGTGGAGCCATGTCTGGTCTCCTATATATTAGGACAAGTACTAAGGGTGCACTGTGTAGCCATGTCTGCGTCACCTATATATCAGGACAAGTACTAAGGGTGCACTGTGTAGCCATGTCTGGGTCCCCTATATATTAGGACAAGTACTAAGGGTGCACTGTGTAGCCATGTCTTGGTCCCCTGCATATTAGGACAAGTACTAAGGGAGCACTGTGTAGCCATGTCTGAGTCCCTATATATTAGAATAAGTACTAAGGGTGCACTGTGTAGCCATGTCTGGGTCTCCTGTATGTTAGGACAAGTACTAAGGGTGCACTGTGTAGCCATGTCTTGGTCCCCTGCATATTAGGACAAGTACTAAGGGTGCACTGTGTAGCCATGTCTTTGTTCCCCTGCATATAAGGACAAGTACCAAATCTGTATTGTGTAGCCATGTCTGCGCCCCTTATGTATTAGAACAAGTTCTAAGGGTGCACTGTGTAGCCATGTCTGGGTCCTCTGTATATTAGGACAAGTACTAAGGGTGCACTGTGTAGCAATATCTGGTCTCCTATATATTAGGACAAGTACTAAGGGTGCACTGTGTAGCCATATCTGGTCTCCTATATATTAGGACAAGTACTAAGGGTGCACTGTGTAGCCGTATCTGGTCTCCTATATATTAGGACAAGTACAAAGGGTGTACTGTGTAGGTATGTCTGGGTCCCCTGCATATTAGGACAAGTACTAAGGGTGCACTGTGTAGCCATGTCTGGGTCCCCTGCATATTAGCACAAGCACTAAGGGTGCAATGTGTAGCCATGTCTTTGTTCCCCTGCATATTAGGACAAGTACTAAGGGTGCACTGTGTGGCCATGTCTGGGTCCCCTATATATTAGGACTAGTACTAAGGGTGCACTGTGTAGCCATGTCTGGTCCCCTATATATTAGGACAAGTACTAAGGGTGTACTGTGTAGCCATGTCTGGTCCCCTATATATTAGGACAAGTACTAAGGGTGCCCTTTGTTGTCATGTCTGGGTCCCCTATATATTAGGACAAGTACTAAGGGTGCACTGTGTAGCCATGTCTGGTCCCCTATATATTAGGACAAGTACTAAGGGTGCACTGTGTAGCCATGTCTGGGTCCCCTATATATTAGGACAAGTACTAAGGCTGTACTGTGTAGCCCTGTCTTGGTCCCCTGCATATTAGGACAAGTACTAAGGGTGCACTGTGTAGCCATATCTGGTCTCCTATATATTAGGACAATTACTAAGGGTGCACTGTGTAGTCATGTCTGGGTCCCTATATATTAGGACAAGTACTAAAGGTGCACTCTGTAGTCATGTCTGGGTCCCTATATATTAGGACAAGTACTAAGGGTGCACTGTGTAGTCATGTCTGGGTCCCTATATATTAGAACAAGTACTAAGTGTGCCTTGTGGAGCCATGTCTGGTCTCCTATATATTAGGACAAGTACTAAGGGTGCACTGTGTAGCCATGTCTGAGTCCTCTATATATTAGGACAAGTACTAAGGGTGCACTGTGTAGCCATATCTGGTCTCCTATATATTAGGACAAGTACTAATGGTGCACTGTGTAGCCATGTCTGGGTCCCCTGCATATTAGGACAAGTACTAAGGGTGCACTGTGTGGCCATGTCTGGGTCCCCTATATATTAGGACAAGTACTAAGGGTGCACTGTGTAGTCATGTCTGGGTCCCCTATATATTAGGACAAGTACTAAGGGTGCACTGTGTAGCCATATCTGTTCCCCTATATATTAGGACAAGTACTAAGGGTGCACTGTGTAGTCATGTCTGGGTCCCCTATATATTAGGACAAGTACTAAGGGTGGTCTGTGTAGCCAAGTCTGGTCCCCTATATATTAGGACAAGTACTAAGGGTGCACTGTGTAGTCATTTCTGGGTCCCCTATATATTAGGACAAGTACTAAGAGTGCACTGTGTAGCCATGCCTGGTCCCCTATATATTAGGACAAGTACTAAGGGTGTACTGTGTAGTCATGTCTGGGTCCCCTGTGTATTAGGTCAAGCATTAGGGTGCACTGTGTAGTCATGTCTGGGTCCCCTATATATTAGGACAAGTACTAAGGGTGCACTGTGTAGTCATGTCTGGGTCTCCTGTATATTAGGACAAGTACTAAGGGTGCACTGTGTAGCCATATCTGGTCTCCTATATATTAGGACAAGTACTAAGGGTGCACTGTGTAGCCATATCTGGTCTCCTATATATTAGGACAAGTACTAAGGGTGCACTGTGTAGCCATATCTGGTCTCCTATATATTAGGACAAGTACTAAGCGTGCACTGTGTAGCCATGTCTTGGTCCCCTGCATATTAGGACAAGCATTAGGGTGCACTGTGTAGTCATGTCTGGGTCCCCTATATATTAGGACAAGTACTAAGGGTGCACTGTGTAGCCATGTCTGAGTCCCTATATTTTAGGATAAGTACTAAGGGTGCACTGTGTAGTCTTGTCTGGGTCTCCTATATATTAGGACAAGTACTAAGGGTGCACTGTGTAGTCATGTCTGGGTCTCCTGTATATTAGGATAAGTTCTAAGGGTGCACTGTGTAGCCATGTCTGGGCCCCCTGTATATTAGGACAAGTACTAAGGGGGCACTGTGTAGCCATGTCTGGTCCCCTATATATTAGGACAAGTACTAAGGGTGTACTGTGTAGTCATGTCTGGGTCCCCTGTGTATTAGGACAAGCATTAGGGTGCACTGTGTAGTCATGTCTGGGTCCCCTATATATTAGGACAAGTACTAAGGGTGCACTGTGTAGCCATGTCTGAGTCCCTATATATTAGGATAAGTACTAAGGGTGCACTGTGTAGTCATGTCTGGGTCTCCTATATATTAGGACAAGTACTAAGGGTGCACTGTGTAGTCATGTCTGGGTCTCCTGTATATTAGGATAAGTACTAAGGGTGCACTGTGTAGCCATGTCTGGGTCTCCTGTATGTTAGGACAAGTACTAAGGGTGCACTGTGTAGCCATGTCTTGGTCCCCTGCATATTAGGACAAGTACTAAGGGTGCACTGTGTAGCCATGTCTTTGTTCCCCTGCATATAAGGACAAGTACTAAGGCTGTATTGTGTAGCCATGTCTGCGCCCCTTATGTATTAGAACAAGTACTAAGGGTGCACTGTGTAGCCATGTCTGGTTCCTCTGTATATTAGGACAAGTACTAAGGGTGCACTGTGTAGCCATATCTGGTCTCCTATATATTAGGACAAGTACTAAGGGTGCACTGTGTAGCCATACCTGGTCTCCTATATATTAGGACAAGTACTAAGGGTGCACTGTGTAGCCGTATCTGGTCTCCTATATATTAGGACAAGTACTAAGGGTGTACTGTGTAGCCATGTCTGGGTCCCCTGCATATTAGGACAAGTACTAAGGGTGCACTGTGTAGCCATGTCTGGGTCCCCTGCATATTAGGACAAGCACTAAGGGTGCAATGTGTAGCCATGTCTTTGTTCCCCTGCATATTAGGACAAGTACTAAGGGTGCACTGTGTGGCCATGTCTGGGTCCCCTATATATTAGGACTAGTACTAAGGGTGCACTGTGTAGCCATGTCTGGTCCCCTATATATTAGGACAAGTACTAAGGGTGTACTGTGTAGCCATGTCTGGTCCCCTATATATTCGGACAAGTACTAAGGGTGCACTGTGTTGTCATGTCTGGGTCCCCTATATATTAGGACAAGTACTAAGGGTGCACTGTGTAGCCATGTCTGGTCCCCTATATATTAGGACAAGTACTAAGGGTGCACTGTGTAGCCATGTCTGGGTCCCCTATAAATTAGGACAAGTACTAAGGGTGTACTGTGTAGCCATGTCTTGGTCCCCTGCATATTAGGACAAGTACTAAGGGTGCACTGTGTAGCCATATCTGGTCTCCTATATATTAGGACAATTACTAAGGGTGCACTGTGTAGTCATGTCTGGGTCCCTATATATTAGGACAAGTACTAAGGGTGCACTCTGTAGTCATGTCTGGGTCCCTATATATTAGGACAAGTACTAAGGGTGCACTGTGTAGTCATGTCTGGGTCCCTATATATTAGAACAAGTACTAAGTGTGCCCTGTGGAGCCATGTCTGGTCTCCTATATATTAGGACAAGTACTAAGGGTGCACTGTGTAGCCATGTCTGGGTCCCTATATATTAGGACAAGTACTAAGTGTGCCCTGTGGAGCAATGTCTGGTCTCCTATATATTAGGACAAGTACTAAGGGTGCACTGTGTAGCCATGTCTGGGTCCCTATATATTAGGAAAAGTACTAAGGGTGCACTGTGTAGCCATGTCTGGGTCCCCTGCATATTAGGACAAGTACTAAGGGTGCACTGTGTAGTCATGACTGGGTCCCTATATATTAGGACAAGTACTAAGGGTGCACTGTGTACCCATATCTGGTCTTCTATATATTAGTACAAGTACTAAGGGTGCACTGTGTAGTGATGTCTGGGTCCCTATATATTAAGACAAGTACTAAGGGTGCACTGTGTAGTCATGTCTGCGTCTCTATATATTAGAACAAGTGCTAACTGTGCCCTGTGGAGCCATGTCTGGTCTCCTACATATTAGGACAAGTACTAAGGGTGCACTGTGTACCCATATCTGGTCTCCTATATATTAGGACAAGTACTAAGGGTACACTGTGTAGCCATATCTGGTCTCCTATATATTAGGACAAGTACTAAAGGTGCACTGTGTAGTCACGTCTGGGTCGCCTGCATATTAGGACAAGTACTAAGGGTGCACTGTGTACCCATATCTGGTCTCCTATATATTAGGACAAGTACTAAGCGTGCACTGTGTAGCCATATCTGGTCCCCTATATATTAGGATAAGTACTGAGGGTGCACTGTGTAGCCATGTCTGGTCCCCTATATATTAGGACAAGTACTAAGGGTGCACTGTGTTGTCATGTCTGGGTCCCCTATATATTAGAACAAGTACTAAGGGTGCACTGTATAGCCATGTCTGGTCCCCTATATATTAGGACAAGTACTAAGGGTGCACTGTGTAGCCATGTCTGGGTCCCCTATATATTAGGACAAGTACTAAGGGTGTACTGTGTAGCCATGTCTTGGTCCCCTGCATATTAGGACAAGTACTAAGGGTGCACTGTGCAGCCATATCTGGTCTCCTATATATTAGGACAAGTACTAAGGGTGTACTGTGTAGCCATGTCTGGGTCCCCTGCATATTAGGACAAGTACTAAGGGTGCACTGTGTAGCCATGTCTGGGTCCCCTGCATATTAGGACAAGCGCTAAGGGTGCAATGTGTAGCCATGTCTTTGTTCCCCTGCATATTAGGACAAGTACTAAGGGTGCACTGTGTGGCCATGTCTGGGTCCCCTATATATTAGGACTAGTACTAAGGGTGCACTGTGTAGCCATGTCTGGTCCCCTATATATTAGGACAAGTACTAAGGGTGTACTGTGTAGCCATGTCTGGTCCCCTATATATTCGGACAAGTACTAAGGGTGCACTGTGTTGTCATGTCTGGGTCCCCTATATATTAGGACAAGTACTAAGGGTGCACTGTGTAGCCATGTCTGGTCCCCTATATATTAGGACAAGTACTAAGGGTGCACTGTGTAGCCATGTCTGGGTCCCCTATAAATTAGGACAAGTACTAAGGGTGTACTGTGTAGCCATGTCTTGGTCCCCTGCATATTAGGACAAGTACTAAGGGTGCACTGTGTAGCCATATCTGGTCTCCTATATATTAGGACAATTACTAAGGGTGCACTGTGTAGTCATGTCTGGGTCCCTATATATTAGGACAAGTACTAAGGGTGCACTCTGTAGTCATGTCTGGGTCCCTATATATTAGGACAAGTACTAAGGGTGCACTGTGTAGTCATGTCTGGGTCCCTATATATTAGAACAAGTACTAAGTGTGCCCTGTGGAGCCATGTCTGGTCTCCTATATATTAGGACAAGTACTAAGGGTGCACTGTGTAGCCATGTCTGGGTCCCTATATATTAGGACAAGTACTAAGTGTGCCCTGTGGAGCAATGTCTGGTCTCCTATATATTAGGACAAGTACTAAGGGTGCACTGTGTAGCCATGTCTGGGTCCCTATATATTAGGAAAAGTACTAAGGGTGCACTGTGTAGCCATGTCTGGGTCCCCTGCATATTAGGACAAGTACTAAGGGTGCACTGTGTAGTCATGACTGGGTCCCTATATATTAGGACAAGTACTAAGGGTGCACTGTGTACCCATATCTGGTCTTCTATATATTAGTACAAGTACTAAGGGTGCACTGTGTAGTGATGTCTGGGTCCCTATATATTAGGACAAGTACTAAGGGTGCACTGTGTAGTCATGTCTGCGTCTCTATATATTAGAACAAGTGCTAACTGTGCCCTGTGGAGCCATGTCTGGTCTCCTACATATTAGGACAAGTACTAAGGGTGCACTGTGTACCCATATCTGGTCTCCTATATATTAGGACAAGTACTAAGGGTACACTGTGTAGCCATATCTGGTCTCCTATATATTAGGACAAGTACTAAGGGTGCACTGTGTAGTCACGTCTGGGTCGCCTGCATATTAGGACAAGTACTAAGGGTGCACTGTGTACCCATATCTGGTCTCCTATATATTAGGAAAAGTACTAAGCGTGCACTGTGTAGCCATATCTGGTCCCCTATATATTAGGATAAGTACTGAGGGTGCACTGTGTAGCCATGTCTCGTCCCCTATATATTAGGACAAGTACTAAGGGTGCACTGTGTTGTCATGTCTGGGTCCCCTATATATTAGAACAAGTACTAAGGGTGCACTGTATAGCCATGTCTGGTCCCCTATATATTAGGACAAGTACTAAGGGTGCACTGTGTAGCCATGTCTGGGTCCCCTATATATTAGGACAAGTACTAAGGGTGTACTGTGTAGCCATGTCTTGGTCCCCTGCATATTAGGACAAGTACTAAGGGTGCACTGTGTAGCCATGTCTGGGTCCCAATATATTAGGACAAGTACTAAGTGTGCCCTGTGGAGCAATGTCTGGTCTCCTATATATTAGGACAAGTACTAAGGGTGCACTGTGTAGCCATGTCTGGGTCCCTATATATTAGGACAAGTACTAAGGGTGCACTGTGTAGCCATGTCTGGGTCCCTTTATATTAGGATAAGTACTAAGGGTGCACTGTGTAGCCGTGTCTGGGTCCCTATATATTAGGACAAGTACTAAGGTTGCACTGTGTAGTCATGTCTGGGTCCCTATATATTAGAACAAGTACTAAGGGTGCACTGTGTAGCCATGTCTTGGTCCCCTGCATATTAGGACAAGTACTAAGGGTGCACTGTGTAGCCATGTCTGGGTCCCCTGCATATTAGGACAAGTACTAAGGGTGCACTGTGTAGTCATGTCTGGGTCCCTATATATTAGGACAAGTACTAAGGGTGTACTGTGTAGACATGTCTGGTCCCCTATATATTAGGACAAGTACTAAGGGTGCACTGTGTTGTCATGTCTGGGTCCCCTATATATTAGGACAAGTACTAAGGGTGCACTGTGTAGCCATGTCTGGTCCCCTATATATTAGGACAAGTACTAAGGGTGCACTGTGTAGCCATGTCTGGGTCCCCTATAAATTAGGACAAGTACTAGGGGTGTAGTGTGTAGCCATGTCTTGGTCCCCTGCATATTAGGACAAGTACTAAGGGTGCACTGTGTAGCCATATCTAGTCTCCTATATATTAGGACAATTACTAAGGGTGCACTGTGTAGCCATGTCTGGGTCCCCTGCATATTAGGACAAGTACTAAGGGTGCACTGTGTAGTGATGTCTGGGTCCCTATATATTAGGACAAGTACTAAGGGTGCACTGTGTAGTCATGTCTGCGTCTCTATATATTAGAACAAGTGCTAACTGTGCCCTGTGGAGCCATGTCAGGTCTCCTACATATTAGGACAAGTACTAAGGGTGCACTGTGTACCCATATCTGGTCTCCTATATATTAGGACAAGTACTAAGGGTACACTGTGTAGCCATATCTGGTCTCCTATATATTAGGACAAGTACTAAGGGTGCACTGTGTAGTCACGTCTGGGTCGCCTGCATATTAGGACAAGTACTAAGGGTGCACTGTGTACCCATATCTGGTCTCCTATATATTGGGACAAGTACTAAGCGTGCACTGTGTAGCCATATCTGGTCTCCTATATATTAGGATAAGTACTGAGGGTGCACTGTGTAGCCATGTCTGGTCCCCTATATATTAGGACAAGTACTAAGGGTGCACTGTGTTGTCATGTCTGGGTCCCCTATATATTAGAACAAGTACTAAGGGTGCACTGTATAGCCATGTCTGGTCCCCTATATATTAGGACAAGTACTAAGGGTGCACTGTGTAGCCATGTCTGGGTCCCCTATATATTAGGACAAGTACTACGGGTGTACTGTGTAGCCATGTCTTGGTCCCCTGCATATTAGGACAAGTACTAAGTGTGCACTGTGTAGCCATATCTGGTCTCCTATATATTAGGACAAGTACTAAGGGTGCACTGTGTAGCCATGTCTGGGTCCCAATATATTAGGACAAGTACTAAGTGTGCCCTGTGGAGCAATGTCTGGTCTCCTATATATTAGGACAAGTACTAAGGGTGCACTGTGTAGCCATGTCTGGGTCCCTATATATTAGGAAAAGTACTAAGGGTGCACTGTGTAGCCATGTCTGGGTCCCCTGCATATTAGGACAAGTACTAAGGGTGCACTGTGTAGTCATGTCTGGGTCACTATATATTAGGACAAGCACTAAGGGTGCCCTGTGTACCCATATCTGGTCTTCTATATATTAGGACAAGTACTAAGGATGCACTGTGTAGTGATGTCTGGGTCCCTATATATTAGGACAAGTACTAAGGGTGCACTGTGTAGTCATGTCTGGGTCCCCTGCATATTAGGACAAGTACTAAGGGTGCACTGTGTAGTCATGTCTGCGTCTCTATATATTAGAACAAGTGCTAACTGTGCCCTGTGGAGCCATGTCTGGTCTCCTACATATTAGGACAAGTACTAAGCGTGCACTGTGTAGCCATATCTGGTCTCCTATATATTAGGATAAGTACTGAGGGTGCACTGTGTAGTCATGTCTGGGTCCCTATATATTAGGACAAGTACTAAGGGTGCACTGTGTAGCCATGTCTGGGTCCCTTTATATTAGGATAAGTACTAAGGGTGCAATGTGTAGCCATGTCTGGGTCCCTATATATTAGGACAAGTACTAAGGGTGCACTCTGTAATCATGTCTGGGTCCCTATATATTAGGACAAGTACTAAGGGTGCACTGTGTAGTCATGTCTGGGTCCCTATATATTAGAACAAGTACTAAGGGTGCACTGTGTAGCCATGTCTTGGTCCCCTGCATATTAGGACAAGTACTAAGGGTGCACTGTGTAGCCATCTCTTTGTTCCCCTGCATATAAGGACAAGTACTAAGGCTGTATTGTGTAGCCATGTCTGCGCCCCTTATGTATTAGAACAAGTACTAAGGGTGCACTGTGTAGCCATGTCTGGGTCCTCTGTATATTAGGACAAGTACTAAGGGTGCACTGTGTAGCCATGTCTGAGTCCTTTATATATTAGGACAAGTACTAAGGGTGCACTGTGTAGCCATATCTGGTCTCCTATATATTAGGACAAGTACTAAGGGTGCACTGTGTAGCCATGTCTTTGTTCCCCTGCATATTAGGACAAGTACTAAGGGTGCACTGTGTGGCCATATCTGGTCTCCTATATATTAGGACAAGTACTAAGGGTGCACTGTGTAGCCATACCTGGTCTCCTATATATTAGGACAAGTACTAAGGGTGCACTGTGTAGCCGTATCTGGTCTCCTATATATTAGGACAAGTACTAAGGGTGTACTGTGTAGCCATGTCTGGGTCCCCTGCATATTAGGACAAGTACTAAGGGTGCACTGTGTAGCCATGTCTGGGTCCCCTGCATATTAGGACAAGCACTAAGGGTGCAATGTGTAGCCATGTCTTTGTTCCCCTGCATATTAGGACAAGTACTAAGGGTGCACTGTGTGGCCATGTCTGGGTCCCCTATATATTAGGACTAGTACTAAGGGTGCACTGTGAAGCCATGTCTGGTCCCCTATATATTAGGACAAGTACTAAGGGTGTACTGTGTAGCCATGTCTGGTCCCCTATATATTAGGACAAGTACTAAGGGTGCACTGTGTTGTCATGTCTGGGTCCCCTATATATTAGGACAAGTACTAAGGGTGCACTGTGTAGCCATGTCTGGTCCCCTATATATTAGGAAAAGTACTAAGGGTGCACTGTGTAGCCATGTCTGGGTCCCCTATATATTAGGACAAGTACTAAGGGTGTACTGTGTAGCCATGTCTTGGTCCCCTGCATATTAGGACAAGTACTAAGGGTGCACTTTGTAGCCATATCTGGTCTCCTATATATTAGGACAATTACTAAGGGTGCACTGTGGAGTCATGTCTGGGTCCCTATATATTAGGACAAGTACTAAGGGTGCACTCTGTAGTCATGTCTGGGTCCCTATATATTAGGACAAGTACTAAGGGTGCACTGCGTAGTCATGTCTGGGTCCCTATATATTAGAACAAGTACTAAGTGTGCCCTGTGGAGCCATGTCTGGTCTCCTATATATTAGGACAAGTACTAAGGGTGCACTGTGTAGCCATGTCTGGGTCCCTATATATTAGGACAAGTACTAAGTGTGCCCTGTGGAGCAATGTCTGGTCTCCTATATATTAGGACAAGTACTAAGGGTGCACTGTGTAGCCATGTCTGGGTCCCTATATATTAGGAAAAGTACTAAGGGTGCACTGTGTAGCCATGTCTGGGTCCCCTGCATATTAGGACAAGTACTAAGGGTGCACTGTGTAGTCATGACTGGGTCCCTATATATTAGGACAAGTACTAAGGGTGCACTGTGTACCCATATCTGGTCTATATATTAGGACAAGTACTAAGGGTGCACTGTGTACCCATATCTGGTCTATATATTAGGACAAGTACTAAGGGTGCACTGTGTAGTGATGTCTGGGTCCCTATATATTAGGACAAGTACTAAGGGTGCACTGTGTAGTCATGTCTGCGTCTCTATATATTAGAACAAGTGCTAACTGTGCCCTGTGGAGCCATGTCTGGTCTCCTACATATTAGGACAAGTACGAAGGGTGCACTGTGTACCCATATCTGGTCTCCTATATATTAGGACAAGTACTAAGGGTACACTGTGCAGCCATATCTGGTCTCCTATATATTAGGACAAGTACTAAGGGTGCACTGTGTAGTCACGTCTGGGTCGCCTGCATATTAGGACAAGTACTAAGGGTGCACTGTGTACCCATATCTGGTCTCCTATATATTAGGACAAGTACTAAGCGTGCACTGTGTAGCCATATCTGGTCTCCTATATATTAGGATAAGTACTGAGGGTGCACTGTGTAGCCATGTCTGGTCCCCTATATATTAGGACAAGTACTAAGGGTGCACTGTGTTGTCATGTCTGGGTCCCCTATATATTAGAACAAGTACTAAGGGTGCACTGTATAGCCATGTCTGGTCCCCTATATATTAGGACAAGTACTAAGGGTGCACTGTGTAGCCATGTCTGGGTCCCTTTATATTAGGATAAGTACTAAGGGTGCAATGTGTAGCCATGTCTGGGTCCCTATATATTAGGACAAGTACTAAGGGTGCACTCTGTAATCATGTCTGGGTCCCTATATATTAGGACAAGTACTAAGGGTGCACTGTGTAGTCATGTCTGGGTCCCTATATATTAGAACAAGTACTAAGGGTGCACTGTGTAGCCATGTCTTGGTCCCCTGCATATTAGGACAAGTACTAAGGGTGCACTGTGTAGCCATCTCTTTGTTCCCCTGCATATAAGGACAAGTACTAAGGCTGTATTGTGTAGCCATGTCTGCGCCCCTTATGTATTAGAACAAGTACTAAGGGTGCACTGTGTAGCCATGTCTGGGTCCTCTGTATATTAGGACAAGTACTAAGGGTGCACTGTGTAGCCATGTCTGAGTCCTTTATATATTAGGACAAGTACTAAGGGTGCACTGTGTAGCCATATCTGGTCTCCTATATATTAGGACAAGTACTAAGGGTGCACTGTGTAGCCATGTCTGGGTCCCCTGCATATTAGGACAAGTACTAAGGGTGCACTGTGTAGCCATACCTGGTCTCCTATATATTAGGACAAGTACTAAGGGTGCACTGTGTAGCCGTATCTGGTCTCCTATATATTAGGACAAGTACTAAGGGTGTACTGTGTAGCCATGTCTGGGTCCCCTGCATATTAGGACAAGTACTAAGGGTGCACTGTGTAGCCATGTCTTGGTCCCCTGCATATTAGGACAAGCACTAAGGGTGCAATGTGTAGCCATGTCTTTGTTCCCCTGCATATTAGGACAAGTACTAAGGGTGCACTGTGTGGCCATGTCTGGGTCCCCTATATATTAGGACTAGTACTAAGGGTGCACTGTGAAGCCATGTCTGGTCCCCTATATATTAGGACAAGTACTAAGGGTGCACTGTGTTGTCATGTCTGGGTCCCCTATATATTAGGACAAGTACTAAGGGTGCACTGTGTAGCCATGTCTGGTCCCCTATATATTAGGAAAAGTACTAAGGGTGCACTGTGTAGCCATGTCTGGGTCCCCTATATATTAGGACAAGTACTAAGGGTGTACTGTGTAGCCATGTCTTGGTCCCCTGCATATTAGGACAAGTACTAAGGGTGCACTTTGTAGCCATATCTGGTCTCCTATATATTAGGACAATTACTAAGGGTGCACTGTGGAGTCATGTCTGAGTCCCTATATATTAGGACAAGTACTAAGGGTGCACTCTGTAGTCATGTCTGGGTCCCTATATATTAGGACAAGTACTAAGGGTGCACTGCGTAGTCATGTCTGGGTCCCTATATATTAGAACAAGTACTAAGTGTGCCCTGTGGAGCCATGTCTGGTCTCCTATATATTAGGACAAGTACTAAGGGTGCACTGTGTAGCCATGTCTGGGTCCCTATATATTAGGACAAGTACTAAGTGTGCCCTGTGGAGCAATGTCTGGTCTCCTATATATTAGGACAAGTACTAAGGGTGCACTGTGTAGCCATGTCTGGGTCCCTATATATTAGGAAAAGTACTGAGGGTGCACTGTGTAGCCTTGTCTGGGTCCCCTGCATATTAGGACAAGTACTAAGGGTGCACTGTGTAGTCATGACTGGGTCCCTATATATTAGGACAAGTACTAAGGGTGCACTGTGTACCCATATCTGGTCTATATATTAGGACAAGTACTAAGGGTGCACTGTGTAGTGATGTCTGGGTCCCTATATATTAGGACAAGTACTAAGGGTGCACTGTGTAGTCATGTCTGCGTCTCTATATATTAGAACAAGTGCTAACTGTGCCCTGTGGAGCCATGTCTGGTCTCCTACATATTAGGACAAGTACTAAGGGTGCACTGTGTACCCATATCTGGTCTCCTATATATTAGGACAAGTACTAAGGGTACACTGTGCAGCCATATCTGGTCTCCTATATATTAGGACAAGTACTAACGGTGCACTGTGTAGTCACGTCTGGGTCGCCTGCATATTAGGACAAGTACTAAGGGTGCACTGTGTACCCATATCTGGTCTCCTATATATTAGGACAAGTACTAAGCGTGCACTGTGTAGCCATATCTGGTCCCCTATATATTAGGATAAGTACTGAGGGTGCACTGTGTAGCCATGTCTGGTCCCCTATATATTAGGACAAGTACTAAGGGTGCACTGTGTTGTCATGTCTGGGTCCCCTATATATTAGAACAAGTACTAAGGGTGCACTGTATAGCCATGTCTGGTCCCCTATATATTAGGACAAGTACTAAGGGTGCACTGTGTAGCCATGTCTGGGTCCCCTATATATTAGGACAAGTACTAAGGGTGTACTGTGTAGCCATGTCTTGGTCCCCTGCATATTAGGACAAGTACTAAGGGTGCACTGTGTAGCCATATCTGGTCTCCTATATATTAGGACAAGTACTAAGGGTGCACTGTGTAGCCATGTCTGGGTCCCAATATATTAGGACAAGTACTAAGTGTGCCCTGTGGAGCAATGTCTGGTCTCCTATATATTAGGACAAGTACTAAGGGTGCACTGTGTAGCCATGTCTGGGTCCCTATATATTAGGAAAAGTACTAAGGGTGCACTGTGTAGCCATGTCTGGGTCCCCTGCATATTAGGACAAGTACTAAGGGTGCACTGTGTAGTCATGTCTGGGTCCCTATATATTAGGACAAGTACTAAGGGTGCACTGTGTACCCATATCTGGTCTTCTATATATTAGGACAAGAACTAAGGGTGCACTGTGTAGTGATGTCTGGGTCCCTATATATTAGGACAAGTACTAAGGGTGCACTGTGTAGTCATGTCTGGGTCCCTATATATCAGGAGAAGTACTAAGGGTGCACTGTGTAGTCATGTCTGCGTCTCTATATATTAGAACAAGTGCTAACTGTGCCCTGTGGAGTCACGTCTGGGTCGCCTGCATATTAGGACAAGTACTAAGGGTGCACTGTGTGCCCATATCTGGTCTCCTATATATTAGGACAAGTACTAAGCGTGCACTGTGTAGCCATATCTGGTCTCCTATATATTAGGATAAGTACTGAGGGTGCACTGTGTAGTCATGTCTGGGTCCCTATATATTAGGACAAGTACTAAGGGTGCACTGTGTAGCCATGTCTGGGTCCCTTTATATTAGGATAAGTACTAAGGGTGCACTGTGTAGCCGTGTCTGGGTCCCTATATATTAGGACAAGTACTAAGGTTGCACTGTGTAGTCATGTCTGGGTCCCTATATATTAGAACAAGTACTAAGGGTGCACTGTGTAGCCATGTCTTGGTCCCCTGCATATTAGGACAAGTACTAAGGGTGCACTGTGTAGCCATCTCTTTGTTCCCCTGCATATAAGGACAAGTACTAAGGCTGTATTGTGTAGCCATGTCTGCGCCCCTTATGTATTAGAACAAGTACTAAGGGTGCACTGTGTAGCCATGTCTGGGTCCTCTGTATATTAGGACAAGTACTAAGGGTGCACTGTGTAGCCATGTCTGAGTCCTCTATATATTAGGAAAAGTACTAAGGGTGCACTGTGTAGCCATATCTGGTCTCCTTTATATTAGGACAAGTACTAAGGGTGCACTGTGTAGCCATGTCTGGGTCCCCTGCATATTAGGACAAGTACTAAGGGTGCACTGTGTAGCCATGTCTTTGTTCCCCTGCATATTAGGACAAGTACTAAGGGTGCACTGTGTGGCCATATCTGGTCTCCTATATATTAGGACAAGTACTAAGGGTGCACTGTGTAGCCATATCTGGTCCCCTATATATTAGGACAAGTACTAAGGGTGCACTGTGTAGCCTTACCTGGTCTCCTATATATTAGGACAAGTACTAAGGGTGTACTGTGTAGCCATGTCTGGGTCCCCTGCATATTAGGACAAGTACTAAGGGTGCACTGTACAGCGATGTCTGGGTCCCCTGCATATTAGGACAAGTACTAAGGGTGCACTGTGTAGCCATGTCTTTGTTCCCCTGCATGTTAGGACAAGTACTAAGGGTGCACTGTGTGGCCATGTCTGGGTCCCCTATATATTAGGACAAGTACTAAGGGTGCACTGTGTAGCCATGTCTGGTCCCCTATATATTAGGACAAGTACTAAGGGTGAACTGTGTTGTCATGTCTGGGTCCCCTATATATTAGGACAAGTACTAAGGGTGCACTGTGTAGCCATGTCTGGTCCCCTATATATTAGGACAAGTACTAAGGGTGCACTGTGTAACCATGTCTGGGTCCCCAGTGTATTAGAACAAGCATTAGGGTGCACTGTGTATTCATGTCTGGGTCCCCTATATATTAGGACAAGTACTAAGGGTGCACTGTGTAGTCATGTCTGGGTCCCCTATATATTAGGACAAGTACTAAGGGTGCACTGTGTAGCCATGTCTGGTCCCCTATATATTAGGACAAGTACTAAGGGTGCACTGTGTAGTCATGCCTGGGTCCCCTATACATTAGGACAAGTACTAAGGGTGCACTGTGTAGCCATGTCTGGGTCCCCTATATTTTAGGACAAGTACTAAGGGTGCACTGTGTAGCCATGTCTGGGTCCCCTATATATTAGGACAAGTACTAAGGGTGCACTGTGTAGCCATGTCTGTGCCCCTTATGTATTGGAACAAGTACTAAGGCTGCACTGTGTAGCCATGTCTGGGTCCCTATATATTAGGACAAGTACTAAGTGTGCCCTGTGGAGCAATGTCTGGTCTCCTATACATTAGGACAAGTACTAAGGGTGCACTGTGTAGCCATGTCTTTGTTCCCCTGCATGTTAGGACAAGTACTAAGGGTGCACTGTGTGGCCATGTCTGGGTCCCCTATATATTAGGACAAGTACTAAGGGTGCACTGTGTACCCATATCTGGTCTCCTATATATTAGGACAAGTACTAAGGGTGCACTGTGTAGCCATATCTGGTCTCCTATATATTAGGACAAGTACTAAGGGTGCACTGTGTAGTCACGTCTGGGTCGCCTGCATATTAGGACAAGTACTAAGGGTGCACTGTGTGCCCATATCTGGTCTCCTATATATTAGGACAAGTACTAAGCGTGCACTGTGTAGCCATATCTGGTCTCCTATATATTAGGATAAGTACTGAGGGTGCACTGTGTAGTCATGTCTGGGTCCCTATATATTAGGACAAGTACTAAGGGTGCACTGTGTAGCCATGTCTGGGTCCCTTTATATTAGGATAAGTACTAAGGGTGCACTGTGTAGCCGTGTCTGGGTCCCTATATATTAGGACAAGTACTAAGGTTGCACTGTGTAGTCATGTCTGGGTCCCTATATATTAGAACAAGTACTAAGGGTGCACTGTGTAGCCATGTCTTGGTCCCCTGCATATTAGGACAAGTACTAAGGGTGCACTGTGTAGCCATCTCTTTGTTCCCCTGCATATAAGGACAAGTACTAAGGCTGTATTGTGTAGCCATGTCTGCGCCCCTTATGTATTAGAACAAGTACTAAGGGTGCACTGTGTAGCCATGTCTGGGTCCTCTGTATATTAGGACAAGTACTAAGGGTGCACTGTGTAGCCATGTCTGAGTCCTCTATATATTAGGACAAGTACTAAGGGTGCACTGTGTAGCCATATCTGGTCTCCTTTATATTAGGACAAGTACTAAGGGTGCACTGTGTAGCCATGTCTGGGTCCCCTGCATATTAGGACAAGTACTAAGGGTGCACTGTGTAGCCATGTCTTTGTTCCCCTGCATATTAGGACAAGTACTAAGGGTGCACTGTGTGGCCATATCTGGTCTCCTATATATTAGGACAAGTACTAAGGGTGCACTGTGTAGCCATATCTGGTCCCCTATATATTAGGACAAGTACTAAGGGTGCACTGTGTAGCCTTACCTGGTCTCCTATATATTAGGACAAGTACTAAGGGTGTACTGTGTAGCCATGTCTGGGTCCCCTGCATATTAGGACAAGTACTAAGGGTGCACTGTACAGCGATGTCTGGGTCCCCTGCATATTAGGACAAGTACTAAGGGTGCACTGTGTAGCCATGTCTTTGTTCCCCTGCATGTTAGGACAAGTACTAAGGGTGCACTGTGTGGCCATGTCTGGGTCCCCTATATATTAGGACAAGTACTAAGGGTGCACTGTGTAGCCATGTCTGGTCCCCTATATATTAGGACAAGTACTAAGGGTGAACTGTGTTGTCATGTCTGGGTCCCCTATATATTAGGACAAGTACTAAGGGTGCACTGTGTAGCCATGTCTGGTCCCCTATATATTAGGACAAGTACTAAGGGTGCACTGTGTAACCATGTCTGGGTCCCCAGTGTATTAGAACAAGCATTAGGGTGCACTGTGTATTCATGTCTGGGTCCCCTATATATTAGGACAAGTACTAAGGGTGCACTGTGTAGTCATGTCTGGGTCCCCTATATATTAGGACAAGTACTAAGGGTGCACTGTGTAGCCATGTCTGGTCCCCTATATATTAGGACAAGTACTAAGGGTGCACTGTGTAGTCATGCCTGGGTCCCCTATACATTAGGACAAGTACTAAGGGTGCACTGTGTAGTCATGCCTGGGTCCCCTATACATTAGGACAAGTACTAAGGGTGCACTGTGTAGCCATGTCTGGGTCCCCTATATTTTAGGACAAGTACTAAGGGTGCACTGTGTAGCCATGTCTGGGTCCCCTATATATTAGGACAAGTACTAAGGGTGCACTGTGTAGCCATGTCTGTGCCCCTTATGTATTGGAACAAGTACTAAGGCTGCACTGTGTAGCCATGTCTGGGTCCCTATATATTAGGACAAGTACTAAGTGTGCCCTGTGGAGCAATGTCTGGTCTCCTATACATTAGGACAAGTACTAAGGGTGCACTGTGTAGCCATGTCTTTGTTCCCCTGCATGTTAGGACAAGTACTAAGGGTGCACTGTGTGGCCATGTCTGGGTCCCCTATATATTAGGACAAGTACTAAGGGTGCACTGTGTAGCCATGTCTGGTCCCCTATATATTAGGACAAGTACTAAGGGTGAACTGTGTTGTCATGTCTGGGTCCCCTATATATTAGGACAAGTACTAAGGGTGCACTATGTAGCCATGTCTGGTCTCCTATATATTAGGACAAGTACTAAGGGTGCACTGTGTAGCCATGTCTGGGTCCCTATATATTAGGACAAGTACTAAGTGTGCCCTTGTGGAGCAATGTCTGGTCTCCTATACATTAGGACAAGTACTAAGGGTGCACTGTGTAGCCATGTCTGGGTCCCTATATATTAGGAAAAGTACTAAGGGTGCACTGTGTAGCCATGTCTGGGTCCCCTGCATATTAGGACAAGTACTAAGGGTGCACTGTGTAGTCACGTCTGGGTCGCCTGCATATTAGGACAAGTACTAAGGGTGCACTGTGTACCCATATCTGGTCTCCTATATATTAGGACAAGCACTAAGCGTGCACTGTGTAGCCATATCTGGTCTCCTATATATTAGGATAAGTACTGAGGGTGCACTGTGTAGTCATGTCTGGGTCCCTATATATTAGGACAAGTACTAAGGGTGCACTGTGTAGCCATGTCTGGTTCCCTTTATATTAGGAAAAGTACTAAGGGTGCACTGTGTAGCCATGTCTGGGTCCCTATATATTAGGACAAGTACTAAGGGTGCACTCTGTAATCATGTCTGGGTCCCTATATATTAGGACAAGTACTAAGGGTGCACTGTGTAGTCATGTCTGGGTCCCTATATATTAGAACAAGTACTAAGGGTGCACTGTGTAGCCATGTCTGGGTCCCTTTATATTAGGATAAGTACTAAGGGTGCACTGTGTAGCCGTGTCTGGGTCCCTATATATTAGGACAAGTACTAAGGTTGCACTGTGTAGTCATGTCTGGGTCCCTATATATTAGAACAAGTACTAAGGGTGCACTGTGTAGCCATGTCTTGGTCCCCTGCATATTAGGACAAGTACTAAGGGTGCACTGTGTAGCCATCTCTTTGTTCCCCTGCATATAAGGACAAGTACTAAGGCTGTATTGTGTAGCCATGTCTGCGCCCCTTATGTATTAGAACAAGTACTAAGGGTGCACTGTGTAGCCATGTCTGGGTCCTCTGTATATTAGGACAAGTACTAAGGGTGCACTGTGTAGCCATGTCTGAGTCCTCTATATATTAGGACAAGTACTAAGGGTGCACTGTGTAGCCATATCTGGTCCCCTATATATTAGGACAAGTACTAAGGGTGCACTGTGTAGCCTTATCTGGTCTCCTATATATTAGGACAAGTACTAAGGGTGTACTGTGTAGCCATGTCTGGGTCCCCTGCATATTAGGACAAGTACTAAGGGTGCACTGTGCAGCCATGTCTGGGTCCCCTGCATATTAGGACAAGTACTAAGGGTGCACTGTGTAGCCATGTCTTTGTTCCCCTGCATATTAGGACAAGTACTAAGGGTGCACTGTGTGGCCATGTCTGGGTCCCCTATATATTAGGACAAGTACTAAGGGTGCACTGTGTAGCCATGTCTGGTCCTCTATATATTAGGACAAGTACTAAGGGTGAACTGTGTTTTCATGTCTGGGTCCCCTATATATTAGGACAAGTGCTAAGGGTGCACTGTGTAGCCATGTCTGGTCCCCTATATATTAGGACAAGTACTAAGGGTGCACTGTGTAACCATGTCAGGGTCCCCTATATATTAGGACAAGTACTAAGGGTGTACTGTGTAGCCATGTCTGGTCCCCTATATATTAGGACAAGTACTAAGGGTGCACTGTGTAGTCATGTCTGGGTCCCCTATATATTAGGACAAGTACTAAGGGTGCACTGTGTAGCCATGTCTGGTCCCCTATATATTAGGACAAGTACTAAGGGTGCACTGTGTAGTCATGTCTGGGTCCCCTATACATTAGGACAAGTACTAAGGGTGCACTGTGTAGCCATGTCTGGGTCCCCTATATTTTAGGACAAGTACTAAGGGTGCACTGTGTAGCCATATCTGGGTCCCCTATATATTAGGACAAGTACTAAGGGTGCACTGTGTAGCCATGTCTGCGCCCCTTATGTATTAGAACAAGTACTAAGGCTGCACTGTGTAGCCACGTCTGGGTCCCTATGTATTAGGACAAGTACTAAGGGTGCACTGTGTAGCCATGTCTTTGTTCCTCTGCATATTAGGACAAGTACTAAGGGTGCACTGTGTAGCCATGTCTGCGCCCCTTATGTATTAGAACAAGTACCAAGGCTGCACTGTGTAGCAACGTCTGGGTCCCTATGTATTAGGACAAGTACTAAGGGTGCACTGTGTAGCCATGTCTGGGTCTTCTATATATTAGGACAAGTACTAAGGGTGCACTGTGTAGCTATGTCTGGGTCCCCTATATATTAGGACAAGTACTAAGGGTGCACTGTGTAGGCATGTCTTTGTTCCCCTGCATATTAGGACAAGTACTAAGGGTGCACTGTGCAGCCATGTCTGGGTCCCCTATATATTAGGACAAGTACTAAGGGTGTACTGTGTAGCCATGTCTGGTACCCTATATATTAGGACAAGTACTAAGGGTGCACTGCGTAGTCATGTCTGGGTCCCCTATATATTAGGACAAGTACTAAGGGTGCACTGTGTAGCCATGTCTGGTCCCCTATATATTAGGACAAGTACTAAGGGTGCACTGTGTAGCCATGTCTGCGCCCCTTATGTATTAGAACAAGTACTAAGGCTGCACTGTGTAGCCACGTCTGGGTCCCTATGTATTAGGACAAGTACTAAAGGTGCACTGTGTAGCCATGTCTGGGTCTCCTATATATTAGGACAAGTACTAAGGGTGCACTGTGTAGCTATGTCTGGGTCCCTATATATTATGGCCAAGTACTAAGGGTGCACTGTGTAGCCATGTCTTTGTTCCCCTGCATATTAGGACAAGTACTAAGGGTGCACTGTGTTGCCATTTCTGCGCCCCTTATGTATTAGAACAAGTACTAAGGCTGCACTGTGTAGCCACGTCTGGGTCCCTATGTATTAGGACAAGTACTAAGGTTGCACTGTGTAGCCATGTCTGGGTCTTCTATATATTAGGACAAGTACTAAGGGCGAGCACCCACTGGCGTTTTTTTACCTGCGTTTTGCGTTTTGCGTTTTGCGTTTTTCCTGCACAGGCATAGAGATAACATGTGTTCCTGTCCACTGGCGTTTTTTTTGCATTGCGTTTGCGTTTTTAACATAGGAACTGTCAGTTGCATATGTGTCCTTATTTTTCTCCATGGAAATTAATGGCAAAGCCGCGAAAACGCCGCGAAAACGCCGCGAAAAACGCTGCGTTTTTTCCCCGCGGGAAACGCAAACGCCAGTGGGTGCTCGCCCTTAGGGTGCACTGTGTAGCTATGTCTGGGTCCCCTATATATTAGGACAAGTACTAAGGGTGCACTGTGTAGCCATGTCTTTGTTCCCCTGCATATTAGGACAAGTACTAAGGGTGCACTGTGCAGCCATGTCTGGGTCCCCTATATATTAGGACAAGTACTAAGGGTGCACTGTGCAGCCATGTCTGGGTCCCCTATATATTAGGACAAGTACTAAGGGTGTACTGTGTAGCCATGTCTGGTCCCCTATATATTAGGACAAGTACTAAGGGTGCACTGCGTAGTCATGTCTGGGTCCCCTATATATTAGGACAAGTACTAAGGGTGCACTGTGTAGCCATGTCTGGTCCCCTATATATTAGGACAAGTACTAAGGGTGTACTGTGTAGTCATGTCTGGGTCCCCAGTGTATTAGAACAAGCATTAGGGTGCACTGTGTATTCATGTCTGGGTCCCCTATATATTAGGACAAGTATTAAGGGTGCACTGTGCAGCCATGTCTGGGTCCCCTATATACTAGGACAAGTACTAAGGGTGCACTGTGTAGCCATGTCTGCGCCCCTTATGTATTAGAACAAGAACTAAGGCTGCACTGTGTAGCCACGTCTGGGTCCCTATGTATTAGGACAAGTACTAAGGGTGCACTGGGCAGCCATGTCTGGGTCTCCTATATATTAGGACAAGTACTAAGGGTGCACTGTGTAGCTATGTCTGAGTCCCCTATATATTAGGACAAGTACTAAGGGTGCACTGTGTAGCCATGTCTTTGTTCCCCTGCATAGTAGGACAAGTACTAACGGTGCACTGTGTAGCCATGTCTTGGTCTCCTGCATATTAAGACAAGTACTAGGGCTGTATTGTTTAGCCATGTCTGCTCCCCTTATGTATTAGAACAAGTACTAAGGGTGCACTGTGTAGCCATGTCTGGGTCCCCTATATATTAGGACAAGTACTAAGGGTGCACTGTGTAGCCATGTCTGCGCCCCTTATGTATTAGAACAACTACTAAGGGTGCACTGTGTAGCCACGTCTGGATCCCTATGTATTAGGACAAGTACGAAGGGAGCACTGTGTAGCCAAGTCTGAGTCCCTATATATTAGGATAAGTACTAAGGGTGCACTGTGTAGCCATGTCTGGGTCCCCTATATATTAGGACAAGTACTAAGGGTGCACTGTGTAGCCATGTCTGGGTCTCCTGTATGTTAGGACAAGTACTAAGGGTGCACTGTGTAGCCATGTCTTGGTCCCCTGCATATTAGGACAAGTACTAAGGGTGCACTGTGTAGCCATGTCTTTGTTCCCCTGCATATAAGGACAAGTACTAAGGCTGTATTGTGTAGCCATGTCTGCGCCCCTTATGTATTAGAACAAGTACTAAGGGTGCACTGTGTAGCCATGTCTGGGTCCTCTGTATATTAGGACAAGTACTAAGGGTGCACTGTGTAGCCATATCTGGTCTCCTATATATTAGGACAAGTACTAAGGGTGCACTGTGTAGCCATGTCTGGTCTCCTATATATTAGGACAAGTACTAAGGGTGCACTGTGTAGCCATGTCTGGGTCCCCTATATATTAGGACAAGTACTAAGGGTGCACTGTGTTGTCATGTCTGGTCCCCTATATATTAGGACAAGTACTAAGGGTGCACTGTGTTGTCATGTCTGGGTCCCCTATATATTAGGACAAGTACTAAGGGTGCACTGTGTAGCCATGTCTGGTCCCCTATATATTAGGACAAGTACTAAGGGTGTACTGTGTAGTCATGTCTGGGTCCCCTGTGTATTAGGACAAGCATTAGGGTGCACTGTGTAGTCATGTCTGGGTCCCCTATATATTAGGACAAGTACTAAGGCTGTATTGTGTTGCCATGTCTGCGCCCCTTATGTATTAGAACAAGTACTTAGGGTGCACTGTGTAGCCTTGTCTGGGTCCTCTGTATATTAGGACAAGTACTAAGGGTGCACTGTGTAGCCATGTCTGAGTCCTCTATATATTAGGACAAGTACTAAGGGTGCACTGTGTAGCCATGTCTAGGTCCCCTATATATTAGGACAAGTACTAAGAGTGCACTATGTAGCCATGTCTGGGTACCCTGCATATTAGGACAAGTACTAAGGGTGCAGTGTGTGGCCATGTCTTGGTTCCCTGCATATTAAGACAAGTACTAAGGCTGTATTGTGTAGCCATGTCTGCGCCCCTTATGTATTAGAACAAGTGCTAACTGTGCCCTGTGGAGCCATGTCTGGTCTCCTACTTATTAGGACAAGTACTAAGGGTGCACTGTGTACCCATATCTGGTCTCCTATATATTAGGACAAGTACTAAGGGTGCACTGTGTAGCCATATCTGGTCTCCTATATATTAGGACAAGTACTAAGGGTGCACTGTGTAGTCACGTCTGGGTCGCCTGCATATTAGGACAAGTACTAAGGGTGCACTGTGCAGCCATGTCTGGGTCCCCTATATATTAGGACAAGTACTAAGGGTGCACTGTGTAGCCATGTCTGCGCCCCTTATGTATTAGAACAAGAACTAAGGCTGCACTGTGTAGCCACGTCTGGGTCCCTATGTATTAGGACAAGTACTAAGGGTGCACTGGGTAGCCATGTCTGGGTCTCCTATATATTAGGACAAGTACTAAGGGTGCACTGTGTAGCTATGTCTGAGTCCCCTATATATTAGGACAAGTACTAAGGGTGCACTGTGTAGCCATGTCTTTGTTCCCCTGCATATTAGGACAAGTACTAACGGTGCACTGTGTAGCCATGTCTTGGTCCCCTGCATATTAAGACAAGTACTAGGGCTGTATTGTTTAGCCATGTCTGCTCCCCTTATGTATTAGAACAAGTACTAAGGGTGCACTGTGTAGCCATGTCTGGGTCCCCTATATATTAGGACAAGTACTAAGGGTGCACTGTGTAGCCATGTCTGCGCCCCTTATGTATTAGAACAACTACTAAGGGTGCACTGTGTAGCCACGTCTGGATCCCTATGTATTAGGACAAGTACGAAGGGAGCACTGTGTAGCCATGTCTGAGTCCCTATATATTAGGATAAGTACTAAGGGTGCACTGTGTAGCCATGTCTGGGTCCCCTATATATTAGGACAAGTACTAAGGGTGCACTGTGTAGCCATGTCTGGGTCTCCTGTATGTTAGGACAAGTACTAAGGGTGCACTGTGTAGCCATGTCTTGGTCCCCTGCATATTAGGACAAGTACTAAGGGTGCACTGTGTAGCCATGTCTTTGTTCCCCTGCATATATGGACAAGTACTAAGGCTGTATTGTGCAGCCATGTCTGCGCCCCTTATGTATTAGAACAAGTACTAAGGGTGCACTGTGTAGCCATGTCTGGGTCCTCTGTATATTAGGACAAGTACTAAGGGTGCACTGTGTAGCCATATCTGGTCTCCTATATATTAGGACAAGTACTAAGGGTGCACTGTGTAGCCATGTCTGGTCTCCTATATATTAGGACAAGTACTAAGGGTGCACTGTGTAGCCATGTCTGGGTCCCCTATATATTAGGACAAGTACTAAGGGTGCACTGTGTTGTCATGTCTGGTCCCCTATATATTAGGACAAGTACTAAGGGTGCACTGTGTTGTCATGTCTGGGTCCCCTATATATTAGGACAAGTACTAAGGGTGCACTGTGTAGCCATGTCTGGTCCCCTATATATTAGGACAAGTACTAAGGGTGTACTGTGTAGTCATGTCTGGGTCCCCTGTGTATTAGGACAAGCATTAGGGTGCACTGTGTAGTCATGTCTGGGTCCCCTATATATTAGGACAAGTACTAAGGCTGTATTGTGTAGCCATGTCTGCGCCCCTTATGTATTAGAACAAGTACTAAGGGTGCACTGTGTAGCCATGTCTGGGTCCTCTGTATATTAGGACAAGTACTAAGGGTGCACTGTGTAGCCATGTCTGAGTCCTCTATATATTAGGACAAGTACTAAGGGTGCACTGTGTAGCCATGTCTAGGTCCCTTATATATTAGGACAAGTACTAAGAGTGCACTATGTAGCCATGTCTGGGTACCCTGCATATTAGGACAAGTACTAAGGGTGCAGTGTGTGGCCATGTCTTGGTTCCCTGCATATTAAGACAAGTACTAAGGCTGTATTGTGTAGCCATGTCTGCGCCCCTTATGTATTAGAACAAGTGCTAACTGTGCCCTGTGGAGCCATGTCTGGTCTCCTACTTATTAGGACAAGTACTAAGGGTGCACTGTGTACCCATATCTGGTCTCCTATATATTAGGACAAGTACTAAGGGTGCACTGTGTAGCCATATCTGGTCTCCTATATATTAGGACAAGTACTAAGGGTGCACTGTGTAGTCACGTCTGGGTCGCCTGCATATTAGGACAAGTACTAAGGGTGCACTGTACAGCCATGTCTGGGTCCCCTGCATATTAGGACAAGTACTAAGGGTGCACTGTGTAGCCATGTCTTTGTTCCCCTGCATGTTAGGACAAGTACTAAGGGTGCACTGTGTGGCCATGTCTGGGTCCCCTATATATTAGGACAAGTACTAAGGGTGCACTGTGTAGCCATGTCTGGTCCCCTATATATTAGGACAAGTACTAAGGGTGCACTGTGTAGCCATGTCTGCGCCCCTTATGTATTAGAACAAGTACTAAGGCTGCACTGTGTAGCAACGTCTGGGTCCCTATGTATTAGGACAAGTACTAAGGGTGCACTGTGTAGCCATGTCTGGGTCTTCTATATATTAGGACAAGTACTAAGGGTGCACTGTGTAGCTATGTCTGGGTCCCCTATATATTAGGACAAGTACTAAGGGTGCACTGTGTAGCCATGTCTTTGTTCCCCTGCATATTAGGACAAGTACTAAGGGTGCACTGTGCAGCCATGTCTGGGTCCCCTATATATTAGGACAAGTACTAAGGGTGTACTGTGTAGCCATGTCTGGTCCCCTATATATTAGGACAAGTACTAAGGGTGCACTGCGTAGTCATGTCTGGGTCCCCTATATATTAGGACAAGTACTAAGGGTGCACTGTGTAGCCATGTCTGGTCCCCTATATATTAGGACAAGTACTAAGGGTGCACTGTGTAGCCATGTCTGCGCCCCTTATGTATTAGAACAAGTACTAAGGCTGCACTGTGTAGCCACGTCTGGGTCCCTATGTATTAGGACAAGTACTAAGGGTGCACTGTGTAGCCATGTCTGGGTCTCCTATATATTAGGACAAGTACTAAGGGTGCACTGTGTAGCTATGTCTGGGTCCCTATATATTATGGCCAAGTACTAAGGGTGCACTGTGTAGCCATGTCTTTGTTCCCCTGCATATTAGGACAAGTACTAAGGGTGCACTGTGTAGCCATGTCTGCGCCCCTTATGTATTAGAACAAGTACTAAGGCTGCACTGTGTAGCCACGTCTGGGTCCCTATGTATTAGGACAAGTACTAAGGTTGCACTGTGTAGCCATGTCTGGGTCTTCTATATATTAGGACAAGTACTAAGGGTGCACTGTGTAGCTATGTCTGGGTCCCCTATATATTAGGACAAGTACTAAGGGTGCACTGTGTAGCCATGTCTTTGTTCCCCTGCATATTAGGACAAGTACTAAGGGTGCACTGTGCAGCCATGTCTGGGTCCCCTATATATTAGGACAAGTACTAAGGGTGTACTGTGTAGCCATGTCTGGTCCCCTATATATTAGGACAAGTACTAAGGGTGCACTGCGTATTCATGTCTGGGTCCCCTATATATTAGGACAAGTACTAAGGGTGCACTGTGTAGCCATGTCTGGTCCCCTATATATTAGGACAAGTACTAAGGGTGTACTGTGTAGTCATGTCTGGGTCCCCAGTGTATTAGAACAAGCATAAGGGTGCACTGTGTATTCATGTCTGGGTCCCCTATATATTAGGACAAGTATTAAGGGTGCACTGTGCAGCCATGTCTGGGTCCCCTATATATTAGGACAAGTACTAAGGGTGCACTGTGTAGCCATGTCTGCGCCCCTTATGTATTAGAACAAGAACTAAGGCTGCACTGTGTAGCCACGTCTGGGTCCCTATGTATTAGGACAAGTACTAAGTGTGCACTGGGTAGCCATGTCTGGGTCTCCTATATATTAGGACAAGTACTAAGGGTGCACTGTGTAGCTATGTCTGAGTCCCCTATATATTAGGACAAGTACTAAGGGTGCACTGTGTAGCCATGTCTTTGTTCCCCTGCATATTAGGACAAGTACTAACGGTACACTGTGTAGCCATGTCTTGGTCTCCTGCATATTAAGACAAGTACTAGGGCTGTATTGTTTAGCCATGTCTGCTCCCCTTATGTATTAGAACAAGTACTAAGGGTGCACTGTGTAGCCATGTCTGGGTCCCCTATATATTAGGACAAGTACTAAGGGTGCACTGTGTAGCCATGTCTGCGCCCCTTATATATTAGAACAACTACTAAGGGTGCACTGTGTAGCCACGTCTGGATCCCTATGTATTAGGACAAGTACGAAGGGAGCACTGTGTAGCCATGTCTGAGTCCCTATATATTAGGATAAGTACTAAGGGTGCACTGTGTAGCCATGTCTGGGTCCCCTATATATTAGGACAAGTACTAAGGGTGCACTGTGTAGCCATGTCTGGGTCTCCTGTATGTTAGGACAAGTACTAAGGGTGCACTGTGTAGCCATGTCTTGGTCCCCTGCATATTAGGACAAGTACTAAGGGTGCACTGTGTAGCCATGTCTTTGTTCCCCTGCATATAAGGACAAGTACTAAGGCTGTATTGTGTAGCCATGTCTGCGCCCCTTATGTATTAGAACAAGTACTAAGGGTGCACTGTGTAGCCATGTCTGGGTCCTCTGTATATTAGGACAAGTACTAAGGGTGCACTGTGTAGCCATATCTGGTCTCCTATATATTAGGACAAGTACTAAGGGTGCACTGTGTAGCCATGTCTGGTCTCCTATATATTAGGACAAGTACTAAGGGTGCACTGTGTAGCCATGTCTGGGTCCCCTATATATTAGGACAAGTACTAAGGGTGCACTGTGTTGTCATGTCTGGTCCCCTATATATTAGGACAAGTACTAAGGGTGCACTGTGTTGTCATGTCTGGGTCCCCTATATATTAGAACAAGTACTAAGGGTGCACTGTGTAGCCATGTCTGGTCCCCTATATATAAGGACAAGTACTAAGGGTGTACTGTGTAGTCATGTCTGGGTCCCCTGTGTATTAGGACAAGCATTAGGGTGCACTGTGTAGTCATGTCTGGGTCCCCTATATATTAGGACAAGTACTAAGGCTGTATTGTGTAGCCATGTCTGCGCCCCTTATGTATTAGAACAAGTACTAAGGGTGCACTGTGTAGCCATGTCTGGGTCCTCTGTATATTAGGACAAGTACTAAGGGTGCACTGTGTAGCCATGTCTGAGTCCTCTATATATTAGGACAAGTACTAAGGGTGCACTGTGTAGCCATGTCTAGGTCCCCTATATATTAGGACAAGTACTAAGAGTGCACTATGTAGCCATGTCTGGGTACCCTGCATATTAGGACAAGTACTAAGGGTGCAGTGTGTGGCCATGTCTTGGTTCCCTGCATATTAAGACAAGTACTAAGGCTGTATTGTGTAGCCATGTCTGCGCCCCTTATGTATTAGAACAAGTGCTAACTGTGCCCTGTGGAGCCATGTCTGGTCTCCTACTTATTAGGACAAGTACTAAGGGTGCACTGTGTACCCATATCTGGTCTCCTATATATTAGGACAAGTACTAAGGGTGCACTGTGTAGCCATATCTGGTCTCCTATATATTAGGACAAGTACTAAGGGTGCACTGTGTAGTCACGTCTGGGTCGCCTGCATATTAGGACAAGTACTAAGGGTGCACTGTACAGCCATGTCTGGGTCCCCTGCATATTAGGACAAGTACTAAGGGTGCACTGTGTAGCCATGTCTTTGTTCCCCTGCATGTTAGGACAAGTACTAAGGGTGCACTGTGTGGCCATGTCTGGGTCCCCTATATATTAGGACAAGTACTAAGGGTGCACTGTGTAGCCATGTCTGGTCCCCTATATATTAGGACAAGTACTAAGGGTGCACTGTGTAGCCATGTCTGCGCCCCTTATGTATTAGAACAAGTACTAAGGCTGCACTGTGTAGCAACGTCTGGGTCCCTATGTATTAGGACAAGTACTAAGGGTGCACTGTGTAGCCATGTCTGGGTCTTCTATATATTAGGACAAGTACTAAGGGTGCACTGTGTAGCTATGTCTGGGTCCCCTATATATTAGGACAAGTACTAAGGGTGCACTGTGTAGCCATGTCTTTGTTCCCCTGCATATTAGGACAAGTACTAAGGGTGCACTGTGCAGCCATGTCTGGGTCCCCTATATATTAGGACAAGTACTAAGGGTGTACTGTGTAGCCATGTCTGGTCCCCTATATATTAGGACAAGTACTAAGGGTGCACTGCGTAGTCATGTCTGGGTCCCCTATATATTAGGACAAGTACTAAGGGTGCACTGTGTAGCCATGTCTGGTCCCCTATATATTAGGACAAGTACTAAGGGTGCACTGTGTAGCCATGTCTGCGCCCCTTATGTATTAGGACAAGTACTAAGGGTGCACTGTGTAGCCACGTCTGGGTCCCTATGTATTAGGACAAGTACTAAGGGTGCACTGTGTAGCCATGTCTGGGTCTCCTATATATTAGGACAAGTACTAAGGGTGCACTGTGTAGCTATGTCTGGGTCCCTATATATTATGGCCAAGTACTAAGGGTGCACTGTGTAGCCATGTCTTTGTTCCCCTGCATATTAGGACAAGTACTAAGGGTGCACTGTGTAGCCATGTCTGCGCCCCTTATGTATTAGAACAAGTACTAAGGCTGCACTGTGTAGCCACGTCTGGGTCCCTATGTATTAGGACAAGTACTAAGGTTGCACTGTGTAGCCATGTCTGGGTCTTCTATATATTAGGACAAGTACTAAGGGTGCACTGTGTAGCTATGTCTGGGTCCCCTATATATTAGGACAAGTACTAAGGGTGCACTGTGTAGCCATGTCTTTTTTCCCCTGCATATTAGGACAAGTACTAAGGGTGCACTGTGCAGCCATGTCTGGGTCCCCTATATATTAGGACAAGTACTAAGGGTGTACTGTGTAGCCATGTCTGGTGCCCTATATATTAGGACAAGTACTAAGGGTGCACTGCGTATTCATGTCTGGGTCCCCTATATATTAGGACAAGTACTAAGGGTGCACTGTGTAGCCATGTCTGGTCCCCTATATATTAGGACAAGTACTAAGGGTGTACTGTGTAGTCATGTCTGGGTCCCCAGTGTATTAGAACAAGCATTAGGGTGCACTGTGTATTCATGTCTGGGTCCCCTATATATTAGGACAAGTATTAAGGGTGCACTGTGCAGCCATGTCTGGGTCCCCTATATATTAGGACAAGTACTAAGGGTGCACTGTGTAGCCATGTCTGCGCCCCTTATGTATTAGAACAAGAACTAAGGCTGCACTGTGTAGCCACGTCTGGGTCCCTATGTATTAGGACAAGTACTAAGTGTGCACTGGGTAGCCATGTCTGGGTCTCCTATATATTAGGACAAGTACTAAGGGTGCACTGTGTAGCTATGTCTGAGTCCCCTATATATTAGGACAAGTACTAAGGGTGCACTGTGTAGCCAAGTCTTTGTTCCCCTGCATATTAGGACAAGTACTAACGGTACACTGTGTAGCCATGTCTTGGTCTCCTGCATATTAAGACAAGTACTAGGGCTGTATTGTTTAGCCATGTCTGCTCCCCTTATGTATTAGAACAAGTACTAAGGGTGCACTGTGTAGCCATGTCTGGGTCCCCTATATATTAGGACAAGTACTAAGGGTGCACTGTGTAGCCATGTCTGCGCCCCTTATATATTAGAACAACTACTAAGGGTGCACTGTGTAGCCACGTCTGGATCCCTATGTATTAGGACAAGTACGAAGGGAGCACTGTGTAGCCATGTCTGAGTCCCTATATATTAGGATAAGTACTAAGGGTGCACTGTGTAGCCATGTCTGGGTCCCCTATATATTAGGACAAGTACTAAGGGTGCACTGTGTAGCCATGTCTGGGTCTCCTGTATGTTAGGACAAGTACTAAGGGTGCACTGTGTAGCCATGTCTTGGTCCCCTGCATATTAGGACAAGTACTAAGGGTGCACTGTGTAGCCATGTCTTTGTTCCCCTGCATATAAGGACAAGTACTAAGGCTGTATTGTGTAGCCATGTCTGCGCCCCTTATGTATTAGAACAAGTACTAAGGGTGCACTGTGTAGCCATGTCTGGGTCCTCTGTATATTAGGACAAGTACTAAGGGTGCACTGTGTAGCCATATCTGGTCTCCTATATATTAGGACAAGTACTAAGGGTGCACTGTGTAGCCATGTCTGGTCTCCTATATATTAGGACAAGTACTAAGGGTGCACTGTGTAGCCATGTCTGGGTCCCCTATATATTAGGACAAGTACTAAGGGTGCACTGTGTTGTCATGTCTGGTCCCCTATATATTAGGACAAGTACTAAGGGTGCACTGTGTTGTCATGTCTGGGTCCCCTATATATTAGGACAAGTACTAAGGGTGCACTGTGCAGCCATGTCTGGTCCACTATATATTAGGACAAGTACTAAGGGTGTACTGTGTAGTCATGTCTGGGTCCCCTGTGTATTAGGACAAGCATTAGGGTGCACTGTGTAGTCATGTCTGGGTCCCCTATATATTAGGACAAGTACTAAGGCTGTATTGTGTAGCCATGTCTGCGCCCCTTATGTATTAGAACAAGTACTAAGGGTGCACTGTGTAGCCATGTCTGGGTCCTCTGTATATTAGGACAAGTACTAAGGGTGCACTGTGTAGCCATGTCTGAGTCCTCTATATATTAGGACAAGTACTAAGGGTGCACTGTGTAGCCATGTCTAGGTCCCCTATATATTAGGACAAGTACTAAGAGTGCACTATGTAGCCATGTCTGGGTACCCTGCATATTAGGACAAGTACTAAGGGTGCAGTGTGTGGCCATGTCTTGGTTCCCTGCATATTAAGACAAGTACTAAGGCTGTATTGTGTAGCCATGTCTGCGCCCCTTATGTATTAGAACAAGTGCTAACTGTGCCCTGTGGAGCCATGTCTGGTCTCCTACTTATTAGGACAAGTACTAAGGGTGCACTGTGTACCCATATCTGGTCTCCTATATATTAGGACAAGTACTAAGGGTGCACTGTGTAGCCATATCTGGTCTCCTATATATTAGGACAAATACTAAGGGTGCACTGTGTAGTCACGTCTGGGTCGCCTGCATATTAGGACAAGTACTAAGGGTGCACTGTACAGCCATGTCTGGGTCCCCTGCATATTAGGACAAGTACTAAGGGTGCACTGTGTAGCCATGTCTTTGTTCCCCTGCATGTTAGGACAAGTACTAAGGGTGCACTGTGTGGCCATGTCTGGGTCCCCTATATATTAGGACAAGTACTAAGGGTGCACTGTGTAGCCATGTCTGGTCCCCTATATATTAGGACAAGTACTAAGGGTGAACTGTGTTGTCATGTCTGGGTCCCCTATATATTAGGACAAGTACTAAGGTTGCACTGTGTAGCCATGTCTGGTCCCCTATATATTAGGACAAGTACTAAGGGTGCACTGTGTAACCATGTCTGGGTCCCCAGTGTATTAGAACAAGCATTAGGGTGCACTGTGTATTCATGTCTGGGTCCCCTATATATTAGGACAAGTACTAAGGGTGCACTGTGTAGTCATGTCTGGGTCCCCTATATATTAGGACAAGTACTAAGGGTGCACTGTGTAGCCATGTCTGGTCCCCTATATATTAGGACAAGTACTAAGGGTGCACTGTGTAGCCATGTCTGGGTCCCCTATACATTAGGACAAGTACTAAGGGTGCACTGTGTAGCCATGTCTGGGTCCCCTATATTTTAGGACAAGTACTAAGGGGTGCACTGTGTAGCCATGTCTGGGTCCCCTATATATTAGGACAAGTACTAAGGGTGCACTGTGTAGCCATGTCTGCGCCCCTTATGTATTAGAACAAGTACTAAGGCTGCACTGTGTAGCCACGTCTGGGTCCCTATGTATTAGGACAAGTACTAAGGGTGCACTGTGTAGCCATGTCTGGGTCTCCTATATGTTAGGACAAGTACTAAGGGTGCACTGTGTAGCTATGTCTGGGTCCCCTATATATTAGGACAAGTACTAAGGGTGCACTGTGTAGCCATGTCTTTGTTCCCCTGCATATTAGGACAAGTACTAAGGGTGCACTGTGTAGCCATGTCTGAGTCCTCTATATATTAGGACAAGTACTAAGGGTGCACTGTGTAGCCATGTCTAGGTCCCCTATATATTAGGACAAGTACTAAGAGTGCACTATGTAGCCATGTCTGGGTACCTGCATATTAGGACAAGTACTAAGGGTGCAGTGTGTGGCCATGTCTTGGTTCCCTGCATATTAAGACAAGTACTAAGGCTGTATTGTGTAGCCATGTCTGCGCCCCTTATGTATTAGAACAAGTGCTAACTGTGCCCTGTGGAGCCATGTCTGGTCTCCTACTTATTAGGACAAGTACTAAGGGTGCACTGTGTACCCATATCTGGTCTCCTATATATTAGGGCAAGTACTAAGGGTGCACTGTGTAGCCATATCTGGTCTCCTATATATTAGGACAAGTACTAAGGGTGCACTGTGTAGTCACGTCTGGGTCGCCTGCATATTAGGACAAGTACTAAGGGTGCACTGTGCAGCCATGTCTGGGTCCCCTATATATTAGGACAAGTACTAAGGGTGCACTTTGTAGCCATGTCTGCGCCCCTTATATATTAGAACAAGAACTAAGGCTGCACTGTGTAGCCACGTCTGGGTCCCTATGTGTTAGGACAAGTACTAAGGGTGCACTGGGTAGCCATGTCTGGGTCTCCTATATATTAGGAAAAGTACTAAGGGTGCACTGTGTAGCTATGTCTGAGTCCCCTATATATTAGGACAAGTACTAAGGGTGCACTGTGTAGCCATGTCTTTGTTCCCCTGCATATTAGGACAAGTACTAACGGTGCACTGTGTAGCCATGTCTTGGTCCCCTGCATATTAAGACAAGTACTAGGGCTGTATTGTTTAGCCATGTCTGCTCCCCTTATGTATTAGAACAAGTACTAAGGGTGCACTGTGTAGCCATGTCTGGGTCCCCTATATATTAGGACAAGTACTAAGGGTGCACTGTGTAGCCATGTCTGCGCCCCTTATATATTAGAACAACTACTAAGGGTGCACTGTGTAGCCACGTCTGGATCCCTATGTATTAGGACAAGTACGAAGGGAGCACTGTGTAGCCATGTCTGAGTCCCTATATATTAGGATAAGTACTAAGGGTGCACTGTGTAGCCATGTCTGGGTCCCCCATATATTAGGACAAGTACTAAGGGTGCACTGTGTAGCCATGTCTGGGTCTCCTGTATGTTAGGACAAGTACTAAGGGTGCACTGTGTAGCCATGTCTTGGTCCCCTGCATATTAGGACAAGTACTAAGGGTGCACTGTGTAGCCATGTCTTTGTTCCCCTGCATATAAGGACAAGTACTAAGGCTGTATTGTGTAGCCATGTCTGCGCCCCTTATGTATTAGAACAAGTACTAAGGGTGCACTGTGTAGCCATGTCTGGGTCCTCTGTATATTAGGACAAGTACTAAGGGTGCACTGTGTAGCCATATCTGGTCTCCTATATATTAGGACAAGTACTAAGGGTGCACTGTGTAGCCATGTCTGGTCTCCTATATATTAGGACAAGTACTAAGGGTGCACTGTGTAGCCATGTCTGGGTCCCCTATATATTAGGACAAGTACTAAGGGTGCACTGTGTTGTCATGTCTGGTCCCCTATATATTAGGACAAGTACTAAGGGTGCACTGTGTTGTCATGTCTGGGTCCCCTATATATTAGGACAAGTACTAAGGGTGCACTGTGTAGCCATGTCTGGTCCCCTATATATTAGGACAAGTACTAAGGGTGTACTGTGTAGTCATGTCTGGGTCCCCTGTGTATTAGGACAAGCATTAGGGTGCACTGTGTAGTCATGTCTGGGTCCCCTATATATTAGGACAAGTACTAAGGCTGTATTGTGTAGCCATGTCTGCGCCCCTTATGTATTAGAACAAGTACTAAGGGTGCACTGTGTAGCCATGTCTGGGTCCTCTGTATATTAGGACAAGTACTAAGGGTGCACTGTGTAGCCATGTCTGAGTCCTCTATATATTAGGACAAGTACTAAGGGTGCACTGTGTAGCCATGTCTAGGTCCCCTATATATTAGGACAAGTACTAAGAGTGCACTATGTAGCCATGTCTGGGTACCCTGCATATTAGGACAAGTACTAAGGGTGCAGTGTGTGGCCATGTCTTGGTTCCCTGCATATTAAGACAAGTACTAAGGCTGTATTGTGTAGCCATGTCTGCGCCCCTTATGTATTAGAACAAGTGCTAACTGTGCCCTGTGGAGCCATGTCTGGTCTCCTACTTATTAGGACAAGTACTAAGGGTGCACTGTGTACCCATATCTGGTCTCCTATATATTAGGACAAGTACTAAGGGTGCACTGTGTAGCCATATCTGGTCTCCTATATATTAGGACAAGTACTAAGGGTGCACTGTGTAGTCACGTCTGGGTCGCCTGCATATTAGGACAAGTACTAAGGGTGCACTGTACAGCCATGTCTGGGTCCCCTGCATATTAGGACAAGTACTAAGGGTGCATTGTGTAGCCATGTCTTTGTTCCCCTGCATGTTAGGACAAGTACTAAGGGTGCACTGTGTGGCCATGTCTGGGTCCCCTATATATTAGGACAAGTACTAAGGGTGCACTGTGTAGCCATGTCTGGTCCCCTATATATTAGGACAAGTACTAAGGGTGCACTGTGTAGCCATGTCTGCGCCCCTTATGTATTAGAACAAGTACTAAGGCTGCACTGTGTAGCAACGTCTGGGTCCCTATGTATTAGGACAAGTACTAAGGGTGCACTGTGTAGCCATGTCTGGGTCTTCTATATATTAGGACAAGTACTAAGGGTGCACTGTGTAGCTATGTCTGGGTCCCCTATATATTAGGACAAGTACTAAGGGTGCACTGTGTAGCCATGTCTTTGTTCCCCTGCATATTAGGACAAGTACTAAGGGTGCACTGTGCAGCCATGTCTGGGTCCCCTATATATTAGGACAAGTACTAAGGGTGTACTGTGTAGCCATGTCTGGTCCCCTATATATTAGGACAAGTACTAAGGGTGCACTGCGTAGTCATGTCTGGGTCCCCTATATATTAGGACAAGTACTAAGGGTGCACTGTGTAGCCATGTCTGGTCCCCTATATATTAGGACAAGTACTAAGGGTGCACTGTGTAGCCATGTCTGCGCCCCTTATGTATTAGAACAAGTACTAAGGCTGCACTGTGTAGCCACGTCTGGGTCCCTATGTATTAGGACAAGTACTAAGGGTGCACTGTGTAGCCATGTCTGGGTCTCCTATATATTAGGACAAGTACTAAGGGTGCACTGTGTAGCTATGTCTGGGTCCCTATATATTATGGCCAAGTACTAAGGGTGCACTGTGTAGCCATGTCTTTGTTCCCCTGCATATTAGGACAAGTACTAAGGGTGCACTGTGTAGCCATGTCTGCGCCCCTTATGTATTAGAACAAGTACTAAGGCTGCACTGTGTAGCCACGTCTGGGTCCCTATGTATTAGGACAAGTACTAAGGTTGCACTGTGTAGCCATGTCTGGGTCTTCTATATATTAGGACAAGTACTAAGGGTGCACTGTGTAGCTATGTCTGGGTCCCCTATATATTAGGACAAGTACTAAGGGTGCACTGTGTAGCCATGTCTTTGTTCCACTGCATATTAGGACAAGTACTAAGGGTGCACTGTGCAGCCATGTCTGGGTCCCCTATATATTAGGACAAGTACTAAGGGTGTACTGTGTAGCCATGTCTGGTCCCCTATATATTAGGACAAGTACTAAGGGTGCACTGCGTATTCATGTCTGGGTCCCCTATATATTAGGACAAGTACTAAGGGTGCACTGTGTAGCCATGTCTGGTCCCCTATATATTAGGACAAGTACTAAGGGTGTACTGTGTAGTCATGTCTGGGTCCCCAGTGTATTAGAACAAGCATTAGGGTGCACTGTGTATTCATGTCTGGGTCCCCTATATATTAGGACAAGTATTAAGGGTGCACTGTGCAGCCATGTCTGGGTCCCCTATATATTAGGACAAGTATTAAGGGTGCACTGTGTAGCCATGTCTGCGCCCCTTATGTATTAGAACAAGAACTAAGGCTGCACTGTGTAGCCACGTCTGGGTCCCTATGTATTAGGACAAGTACTAAGTGTGCACTGGGTAGCCATGTCTGGGTCTCCTATATATTAGGACAAGTACTAAGGGTGCACTGTGTAGCTATGTCTGAGTCCCCTATATATTAGGACAAGTACTAAGGGTGCACTGTGTAGCCATGTCTTTGTTCCCCTGCATATTAGGACAAGTACTAACGGTACACTGTGTAGCCATGTCTTGGTCTCCTGCATATTAAGACAAGTACTAGGGCTGTATTGTTTAGCCATGTCTGCTCCCCTTATGTATTAGAACAAGTACTAAGGGTGCACTGTGTAGCCATGTCTGGGTCCCCTATATATTAGGACAAGTACTAAGGGTGCACTGTGTAGCCATGTCTGCGCCCCTTATATATTAGAACAACTACTAAGGGTGCACTGTGTAGCCACGTCTGGATCCCTATGTATTAGGACAAGTACGAAGGGAGCACTGTGTAGCCATGTCTGAGTCCCTATATATTAGGATAAGTACTAAGGGTGCACTGTGTAGCCATGTCTGGGTCCCCTATATATTAGGACAAGTACTAAGGGTGCACTGTGTAGCCATGTCTGGGTCTCCTGTATGTTAGGACAAGTACTAAGGGTGCACTGTGTAGCCATGTCTTGGTCCCCTGCATATTAGGACAAGTACTAAGGGTGCACTGTGTAGCCATGTCTTTGTTCCCCTGCATATAAGGACAAGTACTAAGGCTGTATTGTGTAGCCATGTCTGCGCCCCTTATGTATTAGAACAAGTACTAAGGGTGCACTGTGTAGCCATGTCTGGGTCCTCTGTATATTAGGACAAGTACTAAGGGTGCACTGTGTAGCCATATCTGGTCTCCTATATATTAGGACAAGTACTAAGGGTGCACTGTGTAGCCATGTCTGGTCTCCTATATATTAGGACAAGTACTAAGGGTGCACTGTGTAGCCATGTCTGGGTCCCCTATATATTAGGACAAGTACTAAGGGTGCACTGTGTAGTCATGTCTGGTCCCCTCTATATTAGGACAAGTACTAAGGGTGCACTGTGTTGTCATGTCTGGGTCCCCTATATATTAGGACAAGTACTAAGGGTGCACTGTGTAGCCATGTCTGGTCCCCTATATATTAGGACAAGTACTAAGGGTGTACTGTGTAGTCATGTCTGGGTCCCCTGTGTATTAGGACAAGCATTAGGGTGCACTGTGTAGTCATGTCTGGGTCCCCTATATATTAGGACAAGTACTAAGGCTGTATTGTGTAGCCATGTCTGCGCCCCTTATGTATTAGAACAAGTACTAAGGGTGCACTGTGTAGCCATGTCTGGGTCCTCTGTATATTAGGACAAGTACTAAGGGTGCACTGTGTAGCCATGTCTGAGTCCTCTATATATTAGGACAAGTACTAAGGGTGCACTGTGTAGCCATGTCTAGGTCCCCTATATATTAGGACAAGTACTAAGAGTGCACTATGTAGCCATGTCTGGGTACCCTGCATATTAGGACAAGTACTAAGGGTGCAGTGTGTGGCCATGTCTTGGTTCCCTGCATATTAAGACAAGTACTAAGGCTGTATTGTGTAGCCATGTCTGCGCCCCTTATGTATTAGAACAAGTGCTAACTGTGCCCTGTGGAGCCATGTCTGGTCTCCTACTTATTAGGACAAGTACTAAGGGTGCACTGTGTACCCATATCTGGTCTCCTATATATTAGGACAAGTACTAAGGGTGCACTGTGTAGCCATATCTGGTCTCCTATATATTAGGACAAGTACTAAGGGTGCACTGTGTAGTCACGTCTGGGTCGCCTGCATATTAGGACAAGTACTAAGGGTGCACTGTACAGCCATGTCTGGGTCCCCTGCATATTAGGACAAGTACTAAGGGTGCACTGTGTAGCCATGTCTTTGTTCCCCTGCATGTTAGGACAAGTACTAAGGGTGCACTGTGTGGCCATGTCTGGGTCCCCTATATATTAGGACAAGTACCAAGGGTGCACTGTGTAGCCATGTCTGGTCCCCTATATATTAGGACAAGTACTAAGGGTGAACTGTGTTGTCATGTCTGGGTCCCCTATATATTAGGACAAGTACTAAGGGTGCACTGTGTAGCCATGTCTGGTCCCCTATATATTAGGACAAGTACTAAGGGTGCACTGTGTAACCATGTCTGGGTCCCCAGTGTATTAGAACAAGCATTAGGGTGCACTGTGTATTCATGTCTGGGTCCCCTATATATTAGGACAAGTACTAAGGGTGCACTGTGTAGTCATGTCTGGGTCCCCTATATATTAGGACAAGTACTAAGGGTGCACTGTGTAGCCATGTCTGGTCCCCTATATATTAGGACAAGTACTAAGGGTGCACTGTGTAGTCATGTCTGGGTCCCCTATACATTAGGACAAGTACTAAGGGTGCACTGTGTAGCCATGTCTGGGTCCCCTATATTTTAGGACAAGTACTAAGGGTGCACTGTGTAGCCATGTCTGCGCCCCTTATGTATTAGAACAAGTACTAAGGCTGCACTGTGTAGCCACGTCTGGGTCCCTATGTATTAGGACAAGTACTAAGGGTGCACTGTGTAGCCATGTCTGGGTCTCCTATATATTAGGACAAGTACTAAGGGTGCACTGTGTAGCTATGTCTGGGTCCCCTATATATTAGGACAAGTACTAAGGGTGCACTGTGTAGCCATGTCTTTGTTCCCCTGCATATTAGGACAAGTACTAAGGGTGCACTGTGTAGCCATGTCTGCGCCCCTTATGTATTAGAACAAGTACTAAGGCTGCACTGTGTAGCCACGTCTGGGTCCCTATGTATTAGGACAAGTACTAAGGGTGCACTGTTTAGCCATGTCTGGTCTCCTATATATTAGGACAAGTACTAAGGGTGCACTGTGTAGCCATGTATGGGTCCCTATATATTAGGACAAGTACTAAGTGTGCCCTGTGGATCAATGTCTGGTCTCCTATACATTAGGACAAGTACTAAGGGTGCACTGTGTAGCCATGTCTGGGTCCCTATATATTAGGAAAAGTACTAAGGGTGCACTGTGTAGCCATGTCTGGGTCCCCTATATTTTAGGACAAGTACTAAGGGTGCACTGTGTAGCCATGTCTGGGTCCCCTATATATTAGGACAAGTACTAAGGGTGCACTGTGTAGCCATGTCTGCGCCCCTTATGTATTAAAACAAGTACTAAGGCTGCACTGTGTAGCCACGTCTGGGTCCCTATGTATTAGGACAAGTACTAAGGGTGCACTGTGTAGCCATGTCTGGGTCTCCTATATATTAGGACAAGTACTAAGGGTGCACTGTGTAGCTATGTCTGGGTCCCCTATATATTAGGACAAGTACTAAGGGTGCACTGTGTAGCCATGTCTTTGTTCCCCTGCATATTAGGACAAGTACTAAGGGTGCACTGTGTAGCCATGTCTGCGCCCCTTATGTATTAGAACAAGTACTAAGGCTGCACTGTGTAGCCACGTCTGGATCCCTATGTATTAGGACAAGTACGAAGGGAGCACTGTGTAGCCATGTCTGAGTCCCTATATATTAGGATAAGTACTAAGGGTGCACTGTGTAGCCATGTCTGGGTCCCCTATATATTAGGACAAGTACTAAGGGTGCACTGTGTAGCCATGTCTGGGTCTCCTGTATGTTAGGACAAGTACTAAGGGTGCACTGTGTAGCCATGTCTTGGTCCCCTGCATATTAGGACAAGTACTAAGGGTGCACTGTGTAGCCATGTCTTTGTTCCCCTGCATATAAGGACAAGTACTAAGGCTGTATTGTGTAGCCATGTCTGCGCCCCTTATGTATTAGAACAAGTACTAAGGGTGCACTGTGTAGCCATGTCTGGGTCCTCTGTATATTAGGACAAGTACTAAGGGTGCACTGTGTAGCCATATCTGGTCTCCTATATATTAGGACAAGTGCTAAGGGTGCACTGTGTAGCCATGTCTGGTCTCCTATATATTAGGACAAGTACTAAGGGTGCACTGTGTAGCCATGTCTGGGTCCCCTATATATTAGGACAAGTACTAAGGGTGCACTGTGTTGTCATGTCTGGTCCCCTATATATTAGGACAAGTACTAAGGGTGCACTGTGTTGTCATGTCTGGGTCCCCTATATATTAGGACAAGTACTAAGGGTGCACTGTGTAGCCATGTCTGGTCCCCTATATATTAGGACAAGTACTAAGGGTGTACTGTGTAGTCATGTCTGGGTCCCCTGTGTATTAGGACAAGCATTAGGGTGCACTGTGTAGTCATGTCTGGGTCCCCTATATATTAGGACAAGTACTAAGGCTGTATTGTGTAGCCATGTCTGCGCCCCTTATGTATTAGAACAAGTACTAAGGGTGCACTGTGTAGCCATGTCTGGGTCCTCTGTATATTAGGACAAGTACTAAGGGTGCACTGTGTAGCCATGTCTGAGTCCTCTATATATTAGGACAAGTACTAAGGGTGCACTGTGTAGCCATGTCTAGGTCCCCTATATATTAGGACAAGTACTAAGAGTGCACTATGTAGCCATGTCTGGGTACCCTGCATATTAGGACAAGTACTAAGGGTGCAGTGTGTGGCCATGTCTTGGTTCCCTGCATATTAAGACAAGTACTAAGGCTGTATTGTGTAGCCATGTCTGCGCCCCTTATGTATTAGAACAAGTGCTAACTGTGCCCTGTGGAGCCATGTCTGGTCTCCTACTTATTAGGACAAGTACTAAGGGTGCACTGTGTACCCATATCTGGTCTCCTATATATTAGGACAAGTACTAAGGGTGCACTGTGTAGCCATATCTGGTCTCCTATATATTAGGACAAATACTAAGGGTGCACTGTGTAGTCACGTCTGGGTCGCCTGCATATTAGGACAAGTACTAAGGGTGCACTGTACAGCCATGTCTGGGTCCCCTGCATATTAGGACAAGTACTAAGGGTGCACTGTGTAGCCATGTCTTTGTTCCCCTGCATGTTAGGACAAGTACTAAGGGTGCACTGTGTGGCCATGTCTGGGTCCCCTATATATTAGGACAAGTACTAAGGGTGCACTGTGTAGCCATGTCTGGTCCCCTATATATTAGGACAAGTACTAAGGGTGAACTGTGTTGTCATGTCTGGGTCCCCTATATATTAGGACAAGTACTAAGGTTGCACTGTGTAGCCATGTCTGGTCCCCTATATATTAGGACAAGCACTAAGGGTGCACTGTGTAACCATGTCTGGGTCCCCAGTGTATTAGAACAAGCATTAGGGTGCACTGTGTATTCATGTCTGGGTCCCCTATATATTAGGACAAGTACTAAGGGTGCACTGTGTAGTCATGTCTGGGTCCCCTATATATTAGGACAAGTACTAAGGGTGCACTGTGTAGCCATGTCTGGTCCCCTATATATTAGGACAAGTGCTAAGGGTGCACTGTGTAGCCATGTCTGGGTCCCCTATACATTAGGACAAGTACTAAGGGTGCACTGTGTAGCCATGTCTGGGTCCCCTATATTTTAGGACAAGTACTAAGGGGTGCACTGTGTAGCCATGTCTGGGTCCCCTATATATTAGGACAAGTACTAAGGGTGCACTGTGTAGCCATGTCTGCGCCCCTTATGTATTAGAACAAGTACTAAGGCTGCACTGTGTAGCCACGTCTGGGTCCCTATGTATTAGGACAAGTACTAAGGGTGCACTGTGTAGCCATGTCTGGGTCTCCTATATGTTAGGACAAGTACTAAGGGTGCACTGTGTAGCTATGTCTGGGTCCCCTATATATTAGGACAAGTACTAAGGGTGCACTGTGTAGCCATGTCTTTGTTCCCCTGCATATTAGGACAAGTACTAAGGGTGCACTGTGTAGCCATGTCTGAGTCCTCTATATATTAGGACAAGTACTAAGGGTGCACTGTGTAGCCATGTCTAGGTCCCCTATATATTAGGACAAGTACTAAGAGTGCACTATGTAGCCATGTCTGGGTACCCTGCATATTAGGACAAGTACTAAGGGTGCAGTGTGTGGCCATGTCTTGGTTCCCTGCATATTAAGACAAGTACTAAGGCTGTATTGTGTAGCCATGTCTGCGCCCCTTATGTATTAGAACAAGTGCTAACTGTGCCCTGTGGAGCCATGTCTGGTCTCCTACTTATTAGGACAAGTACTAAGGGTGCACTGTGTACCCATATCTGGTCTCCTATATATTAGGGCAAGTACTAAGGGTGCACTGTGTAGCCATATCTGGTCTCCTATATATTAGGACAAGTACTAAGGGTGCACTGTGTAGTCACGTCTGGGTCGCCTGCATATTAGGACAAGTACTAAGGGTGCACTGTGCAGCCATGTCTGGGTCCCCTATATATTAGGACAAGTACTAAGGGTGCACTTTGTAGCCATGTCTGCGCCCCTTATATATTAGAACAAGAACTAAGGCTGCACTGTGTAGCCACGTCTGGGTCCCTATGTGTTAGGACAAGTACTAAGGGTGCACTGGGTAGCCATGTCTGGGTCTCCTATATATTAGGAAAAGTACTAAGGGTGCACTGTGTAGCTATGTCTGAGTCCCCTATATATTAGGACAAGTACTAAGGGTGCACTGTGTAGCCATGTCTTTGTTCCCCTGCATATTAGGACAAGTACTAACGGTGCACTGTGTAGCCATGTCTTGGTCCCCTGCATATTAAGACAAGTACTAGGGCTGTATTGTTTAGCCATGTCTGCTCCCCTTATGTATTAGAACAAGTACTAAGGGTGCACTGTGTAGCCATGTCTGGGTCCCCTATATATTAGGACAAGTACTAAGGGTGCACTGTGTAGCCATGTCTGCGCCCCTTATATATTAGAACAACTACTAAGGGTGCACTGTGTAGCCACGTCTGGATCCCTATGTATTAGGACAAGTACGAAGGGAGCACTGTGTAGCCATGTCTGAGTCCCTATATATTAGGATAAGTACTAAGGGTGCACTGTGTAGCCATGTCTGGGTCCCCCATATATTAGGACAAGTACTAAGGGTGCACTGTGTAGCCATGTCTGGGTCTCCTGTATGTTAGGACAAGTACTAAGGGTGCACTGTGTAGCCATGTCTTGGTCCCCTGCATATTAGGACAAGTACTAAGGGTGCACTGTGTAGCCATGTCTTTGTTCCCCTGCATATAAGGACAAGTACTAAGGCTGTATTGTGTAGCCATGTCTGCGCCCCTTATGTATTAGAACAAGTACTAAGGGTGCACTGTGTAGCCATGTCTGGGTCCTCTGTATATTAGGACAAGTACTAAGGGTGCACTGTGTAGCCATATCTGGTCTCCTATATATTAGGACAAGTACTAAGGGTGCACTGTGTAGCCATGTCTGGTCTCCTATATATTAGGACAAGTACTAAGGGTGCACTGTGTAGCCATGTCTGGGTCCCCTATATATTAGGACAAGTACTAAGGGTGCACTGTGTTGTCATGTCTGGTCCCCTATATATTAGGACAAGTACTAAGGGTGCACTGTGTTGTCATGTCTGGGTCCCCTATATATTAGGACAAGTACTAAGGGTGCACTGTGTAGCCATGTCTGGTCCCCTATATATTAGGACAAGTACTAAGGGTGTACTGTGTAGTCATGTCTGGGTCCCCTGTGTATTAGGACAAGCATTAGGGTGCACTGTGTAGTCATGTCTGGGTCCCCTATATATTAGGACAAGTACTAAGGCTGTATTGTGTAGCCATGTCTGCGCCCCTTATGTATTAGAACAAGTACTAAGGGTGCACTGTGTAGCCATGTCTGGGTCCTCTGTATATTAGGACAAGTACTAAGGGTGCACTGTGTAGCCATGTCTGAGTCCTCTATATATTAGGACAAGTACTAAGGGTGCACTGTGTAGCCATGTCTAGGTCCCCTATATATTAGGACAAGTACTAAGAGTGCACTATGTAGCCATGTCTGGGTACCCTGCATATTAGGACAAGTACTAAGGGTGCAGTGTGTGGCCATGTCTTGGTTCCCTGCATATTAAGACAAGTACTAAGGCTGTATTGTGTAGCCATGTCTGCGCCCCTTATGTATTAGAACAAGTGCTAACTGTGCCCTGTGGAGCCATGTCTGGTCTCCTACTTATTAGGACAAGTACTAAGGGTGCACTGTGTACCCATATCTGGTCTCCTATATATTAGGACAAGTACTAAGGGTGCACTGTGTAGCCATATCTGGTCTCCTATATATTAGGACAAGTACTAAGGGTGCACTGTGTAGTCACGTCTGGGTCGCCTGCATATTAGGACAAGTACTAAGGGTGCACTGTACAGCCATGTCTGGGTCCCCTGCATATTAGGACAAGTACTAAGGGTGCATTGTGTAGCCATGTCTTTGTTCCCCTGCATGTTAGGACAAGTACTAAGGGTGCACTGTGTGGCCATGTCTGGGTCCCCTATATATTAGGACAAGTACTAAGGGTGCACTGTGTAGCCATGTCTGGTCCCCTATATATTAGGACAAGTACTAAGGGTGCACTGTGTAGCCATGTCTGCGCCCCTTATGTATTAGAACAAGTACTAAGGCTGCACTGTGTAGCAACGTCTGGGTCCCTATGTATTAGGACAAGTACTAAGGGTGCACTGTGTAGCCATGTCTGGGTCTTCTATATATTAGGACAAGTACTAAGGGTGCACTGTGTAGCTATGTCTGGGTCCCCTATATATTAGGACAAGTACTAAGGGTGCACTGTGTAGCCATGTCTTTGTTCCCCTGCATATTAGGACAAGTACTAAGGGTGCACTGTGCAGCCATGTCTGGGTCCCCTATATATTAGGACAAGTACTAAGGGTGTACTGTGTAGCCATGTCTGGTCCCCTATATATTAGGACAAGTACTAAGGGTGCACTGCGTAGTCATGTCTGGGTCCCCTATATATTAGGACAAGTACTAAGGGTGCACTGTGTAGCCATGTCTGGTCCCCTATATATTAGGACAAGTACTAAGGGTGCACTGTGTAGCCATGTCTGCGCCCCTTATGTATTAGAACAAGTACTAAGGCTGCACTGTGTAGCCACGTCTGGGTCCCTATGTATTAGGACAAGTACTAAGGGTGCACTGTGTAGCCATGTCTGGGTCTCCTATATATTAGGACAAGTACTAAGGGTGCACTGTGTAGCTATGTCTGGGTCCCTATATATTATGGCCAAGTACTAAGGGTGCACTGTGTAGCCATGTCTTTGTTCCCCTGCATATTAGGACAAGTACTAAGGGTGCACTGTGTAGCCATGTCTGCGCCCCTTATGTATTAGAACAAGTACTAAGGCTGCACTGTGTAGCCACGTCTGGGTCCCTATGTATTAGGACAAGTACTAAGGTTGCACTGTGTAGCCATGTCTGGGTCTTCTATATATTAGGACAAGTACTAAGGGTGCACTGTGTAGCTATGTCTGGGTCCCCTATATATTAGGACAAGTACTAAGGGTGCACTGTGTAGCCATGTCTTTGTTCCACTGCATATTAGGACAAGTACTAAGGGTGCACTGTGCAGCCATGTCTGGGTCCCCTATATATTAGGACAAGTACTAAGGGTGTACTGTGTAGCCATGTCTGGTCCCCTATATATTAGGACAAGTACTAAGGGTGCACTGCGTATTCATGTCTGGGTCCCCTATATATTAGGACAAGTACTAAGGGTGCACTGTGTAGCCATGTCTGGTCCCCTATATATTAGGACAAGTACTAAGGGTGTACTGTGTAGTCATGTCTGGGTCCCCAGTGTATTAGAACAAGCATTAGGGTGCACTGTGTATTCATGTCTGGGTCCCCTATATATTAGGACAAGTATTAAGGGTGCACTGTGCAGCCATGTCTGGGTCCCCTATATATTAGGACAAGTATTAAGGGTGCACTGTGTAGCCATGTCTGCGCCCCTTATGTATTAGAACAAGAACTAAGGCTGCACTGTGTAGCCACGTCTGGGTCCCTATGTATTAGGACAAGTACTAAGTGTGCACTGGGTAGCCATGTCTGGGTCTCCTATATATTAGGACAAGTACTAAGGGTGCACTGTGTAGCTATGTCTGAGTCCCCTATATATTAGGACAAGTACTAAGGGTGCACTGTGTAGCCATGTCTTTGTTCCCCTGCATATTAGGACAAGTACTAACGGTACACTGTGTAGCCATGTCTTGGTCTCCTGCATATTAAGACAAGTACTAGGGCTGTATTGTTTAGCCATGTCTGCTCCCCTTATGTATTAGAACAAGTACTAAGGGTGCACTGTGTAGCCATGTCTGGGTCCCCTATATATTAGGACAAGTACTAAGGGTGCACTGTGTAGCCATGTCTGCGCCCCTTATATATTAGAACAACTACTAAGGGTGCACTGTGTAGCCACGTCTGGATCCCTATGTATTAGGACAAGTACGAAGGGAGCACTGTGTAGCCATGTCTGAGTCCCTATATATTAGGATAAGTACTAAGGGTGCACTGTGTAGCCATGTCTGGGTCCCCTATATATTAGGACAAGTACTAAGGGTGCACTGTGTAGCCATGTCTGGGTCTCCTGTATGTTAGGACAAGTACTAAGGGTGCACTGTGTAGCCATGTCTTGGTCCCCTGCATATTAGGACAAGTACTAAGGGTGCACTGTGTAGCCATGTCTTTGTTCCCCTGCATATAAGGACAAGTACTAAGGCTGTATTGTGTAGCCATGTCTGCGCCCCTTATGTATTAGAACAAGTACTAAGGGTGCACTGTGTAGCCATGTCTGGGTCCTCTGTATATTAGGACAAGTACTAAGGGTGCACTGTGTAGCCATATCTGGTCTCCTATATATTAGGACAAGTACTAAGGGTGCACTGTGTAGCCATGTCTGGTCTCCTATATATTAGGACAAGTACTAAGGGTGCACTGTGTAGCCATGTCTGGGTCCCCTATATATTAGGACAAGTACTAAGGGTGCACTGTGTAGTCATGTCTGGTCCCCTATATATTAGGACAAGTACTAAGGGTGCACTGTGTTGTCATGTCTGGGTCCCCTATATATTAGGACAAGTACTAAGGGTGCACTGTGTAGCCATGTCTGGTCCCCTATATATTAGGACAAGTACTAAGGGTGTACTGTGTAGTCATGTCTGGGTCCCCTGTGTATTAGGACAAGCATTAGGGTGCACTGTGTAGTCATGTCTGGGTCCCCTATATATTAGGACAAGTACTAAGGCTGTATTGTGTAGCCATGTCTGCGCCCCTTATGTATTAGAACAAGTACTAAGGGTGCACTGTGTAGCCATGTCTGGGTCCTCTGTATATTAGGACAAGTACTAAGGGTGCACTGTGTAGCCATGTCTGAGTCCTCTATATATTAGGACAAGTACTAAGGGTGCACTGTGTAGCCATGTCTAGGTCCCCTATATATTAGGACAAGTACTAAGAGTGCACTATGTAGCCATGTCTGGGTACCCTGCATATTAGGACAAGTACTAAGGGTGCAGTGTGTGGCCATGTCTTGGTTCCCTGCATATTAAGACAAGTACTAAGGCTGTATTGTGTAGCCATGTCTGCGCCCCTTATGTATTAGAACAAGTGCTAACTGTGCCCTGTGGAGCCATGTCTGGTCTCCTACTTATTAGGACAAGTACTAAGGGTGCACTGTGTACCCATATCTGGTCTCCTATATATTAGGACAAGTACTAAGGGTGCACTGTGTAGCCATATCTGGTCTCCTATATATTAGGACAAGTACTAAGGGTGCACTGTGTAGTCACGTCTGGGTCGCCTGCATATTAGGACAAGTACTAAGGGTGCACTGTACAGCCATGTCTGGGTCCCCTGCATATTAGGACAAGTACTAAGGGTGCACTGTGTAGCCATGTCTTTGTTCCCCTGCATGTTAGGACAAGTACTAAGGGTGCACTGTGTGGCCATGTCTGGGTCCCCTATATATTAGGACAAGTACCAAGGGTGCACTGTGTAGCCATGTCTGGTCCCCTATATATTAGGACAAGTACTAAGGGTGAACTGTGTTGTCATGTCTGGGTCCCCTATATATTAGGACAAGTACTAAGGGTGCACTGTGTAGCCATGTCTGGTCCCCTATATATTAGGACAAGTACTAAGGGTGCACTGTGTAACCATGTCTGGGTCCCCAGTGTATTAGAACAAGCATTAGGGTGCACTGTGTATTCATGTCTGGGTCCCCTATATATTAGGACAAGTACTAAGGGTGCACTGTGTAGTCATGTCTGGGTCCCCTATATATTAGGACAAGTACTAAGGGTGCACTGTGTAGCCATGTCTGGTCCCCTATATATTAGGACAAGTACTAAGGGTGCACTGTGTAGTCATGTCTGGGTCCCCTATACATTAGGACAAGTACTAAGGGTGCACTGTGTAGCCATGTCTGGGTCCCCTATATTTTAGGACAAGTACTAAGGGTGCACTGTGTAGCCATGTCTGCGCCCCTTATGTATTAGAACAAGTACTAAGGCTGCACTGTGTAGCCACGTCTGGGTCCCTATGTATTAGGACAAGTACTAAGGGTGCACTGTGTAGCCATGTCTGGGTCTCCTATATATTAGGACAAGTACTAAGGGTGCACTGTGTAGCTATGTCTGGGTCCCCTATATATTAGGACAAGTACTAAGGGTGCACTGTGTAGCCATGTCTTTGTTCCCCTGCATATTAGGACAAGTACTAAGGGTGCACTGTGTAGCCATGTCTGCGCCCCTTATGTATTAGAACAAGTACTAAGGCTGCACTGTGTAGCCACGTCTGGGTCCCTATGTATTAGGACAAGTACTAAGGGTGCACTGTTTAGCCATGTCTGGTCTCCTATATATTAGGACAAGTACTAAGGGTGCACTGTGTAGCCATGTATGGGTCCCTATATATTAGGACAAGTACTAAGTGTGCCCTGTGGATCAATGTCTGGTCTCCTATACATTAGGACAAGTACTAAGGGTGCACTGTGTAGCCATGTCTGGGTCCCTATATATTAGGAAAAGTACTAAGGGTGCACTGTGTAGCCATGTCTGGGTCCCCTATATATTAGGACAAGTACTAAGGGTGCACTGTGTAGCCATGTCTGCGCCCCTTATGTATTAAAACAAGTACTAAGGCTGCACTGTGTAGCCACGTCTGGGTCCCTATGTATTAGGACAAGTACTAAGGGTGCACTGTGTAGCCATGTCTGGGTCTCCTATATATTAGGACAAGTACTAAGGGTGCACTGTGTAGCTATGTCTGGGTCCCCTATATATTAGGACAAGTACTAAGGGTGCACTGTGTAGCCATGTCTTTGTTCCCCTGCATATTAGGACAAGTACTAAGGGTGCACTGTGTAGCCATGTCTGCGCCCCTTATGTATTAGAACAAGTACTAAGGCTGCACTGTGTAGCCACGTCTGGATCCCTATGTATTAGGACAAGTACGAAGGGAGCACTGTGTAGCCATGTCTGAGTCCCTATATATTAGGATAAGTACTAAGGGTGCACTGTGTAGCCATGTCTGGGTCCCCTATATATTAGGACAAGTACTAAGGGTGCACTGTGTAGCCATGTCTGGGTATCCTGTATGTTAGGACAAGTACTAAGGGTGCACTGTGTAGCCATGTCTTGGTCCCCTGCATATTAGGACAAGTACTAAGGGTGCACTGTGTAGCCATGTCTTTGTTCCCCTGCATATAAGGACAAGTACTAAGGCTGTATTGTGTAGCCATGTCTGCGCCCCTTATGTATTAGAACAAGTACTAAGGGTGCACTGTGTAGCCATGTCTGGGTCCTCTGTATATTAGGACAAGTACTAAGGGTGCACTGTGTAGCCATATCTGGTCTCCTATATATTAGGACAAGTACTAAGGGTGCACTGTGTAGCCATGTCTGGTCTCCTATATATTAGGACAAGTACTAAGGGTGCACTGTGTAGCCATGTCTGGGTCCCCTATATATTAGGACAAGTACTAAGGGTGCACTGTGTTGTCATGTCTGGTCCCCTATATATTAGGACAAGTACTAAGGGTGCACTGTGTTGTCATGTCTGGGTCCCCTATATATTAGGACAAGTACTAAGGGTGCACTGTGTAGCCATGTCTGGTCCCCTATATATTAGGACAAGTACTAAGGGTGTACTGTGTAGTCATGTCTGGGTCCCCTGTGTATTAGGACAAGCATTAGGGTGCACTGTGTAGTCATGTCTGGGTCCCCTATATATTAGGACAAGTACTAAGGCTGTATTGTGTAGCCATGTCTGCGCCCCTTATGTATTAGAACAAGTACTGAGGGTGCACTGTGTAGCCATGTCTGGGTCCTCTATATATTAGGACAAGTACTAAGGGTGCACTGTGTAGCCATGTCTAGGTCCCCTATATATTAGGACAAGTACTAAGAGTGCACTATGTAGCCATGTCTGGGTACCCTGCATATTAGGACAAGTACTAAGGGTGCAGTGTGTGGCCATGTCTTGGTTCCCTGCATATTAAGACAAGTACTAAGGCTGTATTGTGTAGCCATGTCTGCGCCCCTTATGTATTAGAACAAGTGCTAACTGTGCCCTGTGGAGCCATGTCTGGTCTCCTACTTATTAGGACAAGTACTAAGGGTGCACTGTGTACCCATATCTGGTCTCCTATATATTAGGACAAGTACTAAGGGTGCACTTTGTAGCCATATCTGGTCTCCTATATATTAGGACAAGTACTAAGGGTGCACTGTGTAGTCACGTCTGGGTCGCCTGCATATTAGGACAAGTACTAAGGGTGCACTGTACAGCCATGTCTGGGTCCCCTGCATATTAGGACAAGTACTAAGGGTGCACTGTGTAGCCATGTCTTTGTTCCCCTGCATGTTAGGACAAGTACTAAGGGTGCACTGTGTGGCCATGTCTCGGTCCCCTATATATTAGGACAAGTACTAAGGGTGCACTGTGTAGCCATGTCTGGTCCCCTATATATTAGGACAAGTACTAAGGGTGCACTGTGTAGCCATGTCTGGGTCCCCTATATTTTAGGACAAGTACTAAGGGTGCACTGTGTAGCCATGTCTGGGTCCCCTATATATTAGGACAAGTACTAAGGGTGCACTGTGTAGCCATGTCTGCGCCCCTTATGTATTAGAACAAGTACTAAGGCTGCACTGTGTAGCCACGTCTGGGTCCCTATGTATTAGGACAAGTACTAAGGGTGCACTGTGTAGCCATGTCTGGGTCTCCTATATATTAGGACAAGTACTAAGGGTGCACTGTGTAGCTATGTCTGGGTCCCCTATATATTAGGACAAGTACTAAGGGTGCACTGTGTAGCCATGTCTTTGTTCCCCTGCATATTAGGACAAGTACTAAGGGTGCACTGTGTAGCCATGTCTGCGCCCCTTATGTATTAGAAAAAGTACTAAGGCTGCACTGTGTAGCCACGTCTGGATCCCTATGTATTAGGACAAGTACGAAGGGAGCACTGTGTAGCCATGTCTGAGTCCCTATATATTAGGATAAGTACTAAGGGTGCACTGTGTAGCCATGTCTGGGTCCCCTATATATTAGGACAAGTACTAAGGGTGCACTGTGTAGCCATGTCTGGGTCTCCTGTATGTTAGGACAAGTACTAAGGGTGCACTGTGTAGCCATGTCTTGGTCCCCTGCATATTAGGACAAGTACTAAGGGTGCACTGTGTAGCCATGTCTTTGTTCCCCTGCATATAAGGACAAGTACTAAGGCTGTATTGTGTAGCCATGTCTGCGCCCCTTATGTATTAGAACAAGTACTAAGGGTGCACTGTGTAGCCATGTCTGGGTCCTCTGTATATTAGGACAAGTACTAAGGGTGCACTGTGTAGCCATATCTGGTCTCCTATATATTAGGACAAGTACTAAGGGTGCACTGTGTAGCCATGTCTGGTCTCCTATATATTAGGACAAGTACTAAGGGTGCACTGTGTAGCCATGTCTGGGTCCCCTATATATTAGGACAAGTACTAAGGGTGCACTGTGTTGTCATGTCTGGTCCCCTATATATTAGGACAAGTACTAAGGGTGCACTGTGTTGTCATGTCTGGGTCCCCTATATATTAGGACAAGTACTAAGGGTGCACTGTGTAGCCATGTCTGGTCCCCTATATATTAGGACAAGTACTAAGGGTGTACTGTGTAGTCATGTCTGGGTCCCCTGTGTATTAGGACAAGCATTAGGGTGCACTGTGTAGTCATGTCTGGGTCCCCTATATATTAGGACAAGTACTAAGGCTGTATTGTGTAGCCATGTCTGCGCCCCTTATGTATTAGAACAAGTACTAAGGGTGCACTGTGTAGCCATGTCTGGGTCCTCTGTATATTAGGACAAGTACTAAGGGTGCACTGTGTAGCCATGTCTGAGTCCTCTATATATTAGGACAAGTACTAAGGGTGCACTGTGTAGCCATGTCTAGGTCCCCTATATATTTTAGGACAAGTACTAAGAGTGCACTATGTAGCCATGTCTGGGTACCCTGCATATTAGGACAAGTACTAAGGGTGCAGTGTGTGGCCATGTCTTGGTTCCCTGCATATTAAGACAAGTACTAAGGCTGTATTGTGTAGCCATGTCTGCGCCCCTTATGTATTAGAACAAGTGCTAACTGTGCCCTGTGGAGCCATGTCTGGTCTCCTACTTATTAGGACAAGTACTAAGGGTGCACTGTGTACCCATATCTGGTCTCCTATATATTAGGACAAGTACTAAGGGTGCACTGTGTAGCCATATCTGGTCTCCTATATATTAGGACAAGTACTAAGGGTGCACTGTGTAGTCACGTCTGGGTCGCCTGCATATTAGGACAAGTACTAAGGGTGCACTGTACAGCCATGTCTGGGTCCCCTGCATATTAGGACAAGTACTAAGGGTGCACTGTGTAGCCATGTCTTTGTTCCCCTGCATGTTAGGACAAGTACTAAGGGTGCACTGTGTGGCCATGTCTGGGTCCCCTATATATTAGGACAAGTACTAAGGGTGCACTGTGTAGCCATGTCTGGTCCCCTATATATTAGGACAAGTACTAAGGGTGAACTGTGTTGTCATGTCTGGGTCCCCTATATATTAGGACAAGTACTAAGGGTGCACTGTGTAGCCATGTCTGGTCCCCTATATATTAGGACAAGTACTAAGGGTGCACTGTGTAACCATGTCTGGGTCCCCAGTGTATTAGAACAAGCATTAGGGTGCACTGTGTATTCATGTCTGGGTCCCCTATATATTAGGACAAGTACTAAGGGTGCACTGTGTAGTCATGTCTGGGTCCCCTATATATTAGGACAAGTACTAAGGGTGCACTGTGTAGCCATGTCTGGTCCCCTATATATTAGGACAAGTACTAAGGGTGCACTGTGTAGTCATGTCTGGGTCCCCTATACATTAGGACAAGTACTAAGGGTGCACTGTGTAGCCATGTCTGGGTCCCCTATATTTTAGGACAAGTACTAAGGGTGCACTGTGTAGCCATGTCTGCGCCCCTTATGTATTAGAACAAGTACTAAGGCTGCACTGTGTAGCCACGTCTGGGTCCCTATGTATTAGGACAAGTACTAAGGGTGCACTGTGTAGCCATGTCTGGGTCTCCTATATATTAGGACAAGTACTAAGGGTGCACTGTGTAGCTATGTCTGGGTCCCCTATATATTAGGACAAGTACTAAGGGTGCACTGTGTAGCCATGTCTTTGTTCCCCTGCATATTAGGACAAGTACTAAGGGTGCACTGTGTAGCCATGTCTGCGCCCCTTATGTATTAGAATAAGTACTAAGGCTGCACTGTGTAGCCACGTCTGGGTCCCTATGTATTAGGACAAGTACTAAGGGTGCACTGTTTAGCCATGTCTGGTCTCCTATATATTAGGACAAGTACTAAGGGTGCACTGTGTAGCCATGTCTGGGTCCCTATATATTAGGACAAGTACTAAGTGTGCCCTGTGGATCAATGTCTGGTCTCCTATACATTAGGACAAGTACTAAGGGTGCACTGTGTAGCCATTTCTGGGTCCCTATATATTAGGAAAAGTACTAAGGGTGCACTGTGTAGCTATGTCTGGGTCCCCTATATATTAGGACAAGTACTAAGGGTGCACTGTGTAGCCATGTCTTTGTTCCCCTGCATATTAGGACAAGTACTAAGGGTGCACTGTGTAGCCATGTCTGCGCCCCTTATGTATTAGAAAAAGTACTAAGGCTGCACTGTGTAGCCACGTCTGGATCCCTATGTATTAGGACAAGTACGAAGGGAGCACTGTGTAGCCATGTCTGAGTCCCTATATATTAGGATAAGTACTAAGGGTGCACTGTGTAGCCATGTCTGGGTCCCCTATATATTAGGACAAGTACTAAGGGTGCACTGTGTAGCCATGTCTGGGTCTCCTGTATGTTAGGACAAGTACTAAGGGTGCACTGTGTAGCCATGTCTTGGTCCCCTGCATATTAGGACAAGTACTAAGGGTGCACTGTGTAGCCATGTCTTTGTTCCCCTGCATATAAGGACAAGTACTAAGGCTGTATTGTGTAGCCATGTCTGCGCCCCTTATGTATTAGAACAAGTACTAAGGGTGCACTGTGTAGCCATGTCTGGGTCCTCTGTATATTAGGACAAGTACTAAGGGTGCACTGTGTAGCCATATCTGGTCTCCTATATATTAGGACAAGTACTAAGGGTGCACTGTGTAGCCATGTCTGGTCTCCTATATATTAGGACAAGTACTAAGGGTGCACTGTGTAGCCATGTCTGGGTCCCCTATATATTAGGACAAGTACTAAGGGTGCACTGTGTTGTCATGTCTGGTCCCCTATATATTAGGACAAGTACTAAGGGTGCACTGTGTTGTCATGTCTGGGTCCCCTATATATTAGGACAAGTACTAAGGGTGCACTGTGTAGCCATGTCTGGTCCCCTATATATTAGGACAAGTACTAAGGGTGTACTGTGTAGTCATGTCTGGGTCCCCTGTGTATTAGGACAAGCATTAGGGTGCACTGTGTAGTCATGTCTGGGTCCCCTATATATTAGGACAAGTACTAAGGCTGTATTGTGTAGCCATGTCTGCGCCCCTTATGTATTAGAACAAGTACTAAGGGTGCACTGTGTAGCCATGTCTGGGTCCTCTGTATATTAGGACAAGTACTAAGGGTGCACTGTGTAGCCATGTCTGGGTCCTCTGTATATTAGGACAAGTACTAAGAGTGCACTATGTAGCCATGTCTGGGTACCCTGCATATTAGGACAAGTACTAAGGGTGCAGTGTGTGGCCATGTCTTGGTTCCCTGCATATTAAGACAAGTACTAAGGCTGTATTGTGTAGCCATGTCTGCGCCCCTTATGTATTAGAACAAGTGCTAACTGTGCCCTGTGGAGCCATGTCTGGTCTCCTACTTATTAGGACAAGTACTAAGGGTGCACTGTGTACCCATATCTGGTCTCCTATATATTAGGACAAGTACTAAGGGTGCACTGTGTAGCCATATCTGGTCTCCTATATATTAGGACAAGTACTAAGGGTGCACTGTGTAGTCACGTCTGGGTCGCCTGCATATTAGGACAAGTACTAAGGGTGCACTGTACAGCCATGTCTGGGTCCCCTGCATATTAGGACAAGTACTAAGGGTGCACTGTGTAGCCATGTCTTTGTTCCCCTGCATGTTAGGACAAGTACTAAGGGTGCACTGTGTGGCCATGTCTGGGTCCCCTATATATTAGGACAAGTACTAAGGGTGCACTGTGTAGCCATGTCTGGTCCCCTATATATTAGGACAAGTACTAAGGGTGAACTGTGTTGTCATGTCTGGGTCCCCTATATATAAGGACAAGTACTAAGGGTGCACTGTGTAGCCATGTCTGGTCCCCTATATATTAGGACAAGTACTAAGGGTGCACTGTGTAACCATGTCTGGGTCCCCAGTGTATTAGAACAAGCATTAGGGTGCACTGTGTATTCATGTCTGGGTCCCCTATATATTAGGACAAGTACTAAGGGTGCACTGTGTAGTCATGTCTGGGTCCCCTATATATTAGGACAAGTACTAAGGGTGCACTGTGTAGCCATGTCTGGGTCCCCTATATTTTAGGACAAGTACTAAGGGTGCACTGTGTAGCCATGTCTGGGTCCATTATATATTAGGACAAGTACTAAGGGTGCACTGTGTAGCCATGTCTGCGCCCCTTATGTATTAGAACAAGTACTAAGGCTGCACTGTGTAGCCACGTCTGGGTCCCTATGTATTAGGACAAGTACTAAGGGTGCACTGTGTAGCCATGTCTGGGTCTCCTATATATTAGGACAAGTACTAAGGGTGGACTGTGTAGCTATGTCTGGGTCCCCTATATATTAGGACAAGTACTAAGGGTGCACTGTGTAGCCATGTCTTTGTTCCCCTGCATATTAGGACAAGTACTAAGGGTGCACTATGTAGCCATGTCTGCGCCCCTTATGTATTAGAACAAGTACTAAGGCTGCACTGTGTAGCGACGTCTGGGTCCCTATGTATTAGGACAAGTACTAAGGGTGCACTGTGTAGCCATGTCTGGGTCTTCTATATATTAGGACATGTACTAAGGGTGCACTGTGTAGCTATGTCTGGGTCCCCTATATATTAGGACAAGTACTAAGGGTGCACTGTGTAGCCATGTCTTTGTTCCCCTGCATATTAGGACAAGTACTAAGGGTGCACTGTGCAGCCATGTCTGGGTCCCCTATATATTAGGACAAGTACTAAGGGTGTACTGTGTAGCCATGTCTGGTCCCCTATATATTAGGACAAGTACTAAGGGTGCACTGTGTAGCCATGTCTGGGTCCCTTTATATTAGGATAAGTACTAAGGGTGCACTGTGGAGCCATGTCTGGGTCCCTATATATTAGGACAAGTACTAAGGGTGCACTGTGTAGTCATGTCTGGGTCCCTATATATTAAAACAAGTACTAAGGGTGCACTGTGTAGCCATGTCTTGGTCCCCTGCATATTAGGACAAGTACAAAGGGTGCACTGTGTGGCCATGTCTGGGTCCCCTATATATTAGGACAAGTACTAAGGGTGCACTGTGTAGCTATGTCTGGGTCCCCTATATATTAGGACAAGTACTAAGGGTGCACTGTGTAGCCATGTCTTTGTTCCCCTGCATATTAGGACAAGTACTAAGGGTGCACTATGTAGCCATGTCTGCGCCCCTTATGTATTAGAACAAGTACTAAGGCTGCACTGTGTAGCGACGTCTGGGTCCCTATGTATTAGGACAAGTACTAAGGGTGCACTGTGTAGCCATGTCTGGGTCTTCTATATATTAGGACATGTACTAAGGGTGCACTGTGTAGCTATGTCTGGGTCCCCTATATATTAGGACAAGTACTAAGGGTGCACTGTGTAGCCATGTCTTTGTTCCCCTGCATATTAGGACAAGTACTAAGGGTGCACTGTGCAGCCATGTCTGGGTCCCCTATATATTAGGACAAGTACTAAGGGTGTACTGTGTAGCCATGTCTGGTCCCCTATATATTAGGACAAGTACTAAGGGTGCACTGTGTAGCCATGTCTGGGTCCCTTTATATTAGGATAAGTACTAAGGGTGCACTGTGGAGCCATGTCTGGGTCCCTATATATTAGGACAAGTACTAAGGGTGCACTCTGTAATCATGTCTGGGTCCCTATATATTAGGACAGGTACTAAGGGTGCACTGTGTAGTCATGTCTGGGTCCGTATATATTAGAACAAGTACTAAGGGTGCACTGTGTAGCCATGTCTTGGTCCCCTGCATATTAGGACAAGTACTAAGGGTGCACTGTGTGGCCATGTCTGGGTCCCCTATATATTAGGACAAGTACTAAGGGTGCACTGTGTAGCCATGTCTGGTCCCCTATATATTAGGACAAGTACTAAGGGTGAACTGTGTTGTCATGTCTGGGTCCCCTATATATTAGGACAAGTACTAAGGGTGCACTGTGTAGCCATGTCGGGTCCCCTATATATTTGGACAAGTACTAAGGGTGCACTGTGTAACCATGTCTGGGTCCCCTATATATTAGGACAAGTACTAAGGGTGTACTGTGTAGCCATGTCTGGTCCCCTATATATTAGGACAAGTACTAAGGGTGCACTGTGTAGTGATGTCTGGGTCCCTATATATTAGGACAAGTACTAAGGGTGCACTGTGTAGTCATGTCTGGGTCCACTATACATTAGGACAAGTACTAAGGGTGCACTGTGTAGCCATGTCTGGGTCCCCTATATTTTAGGACAAGTACTAAGGGTGCACTGTGTAGCCATGTCTGGGTCCCCTATATATTAGGACAAGTACTAAGGGTGCACTGTGTAGCCATGTCTGCGCCCCTTATGTATTAGAACAAGTACTAAGGCTGCACTGTGTAGCCACGTCTGGGTCCCTATGTATTAGGACAAGTACTAAGGGTGCACTGTGTAGCCATGTCTGGGTCTCCTATATATTAGGACAAGTACTAAGGGTGCACTGTGTAGCTATGTCTGGGTCCCCTATATATTAGGACAAGTACTAAGGGTGCACTGTGTAGCCATGTCTGCGCCCCTTATGTATTAGAACAAGTACTAAGGCTGCACTGTGTAGCGACGTCTGGGTCCCTATGTATTAGGACAAGTACTAAGGGTGCACTGTGTAGCCATGTCTTTGTTCCCCTGCATATTAGGACAAGTACTAAGGGTGCACTGTGCAGCCATGTCTGGGTCCCCTATATATTAGGACAAGTGCTAAGGGTGTACTGTGTAGCCATGTCTGGTCCCCTATGTATTAGGACAAGTTCTAAGGGTGCACTGCGTAATCATGTCTGGGTCCCCTATATATTAGGACAAGTACTAAGGGTGCACTGTGTAGCCATGTCTGGTCCCCTATATATTAGGACAAGTACTAAGGGTGCACTGTGTAGCCATGTCTGGGTCCCTATATATTAGGACAAGTACTAAGTGTGCCCTGTGGAGCAATGTCTGGTCTCCTATATATTAGGACAAGTACTAACGGTGCACTGTGTAGCCATGTCTGGGTCCCCTGCATATTAGGACAAGAACTAAGGGTGCACTGTGTAGTCATGTCTGCGTCACTATGTATTAGGACAAGTACTAAGGGTGCACTGTGTACCCATATCTGGTCTTCTATATATTAGGACAAGTACTAAGGGTGCACTGTGTAGTGATGTCTGGGTCCCTATATATTAGGACAAGTACTAAGGGTGCACTGTGTAGTCATGTCTGCGTCTCTATATATTAGAACAAGTGCTAACTGTGCCCTGTGGAGCCATGTCTGGTCTCCTACATATTAGGACAAGTACTAAGGGTGCACTGTGTACCCATATCTGGTCTCCTATATATTAGGACAAGTACTAAGGATGCACTGTGTAGTCATATCTGGTCTCCTATATATTAGGACAAGTACTAAGGGTGCACTGTGTAGTCACGTCTAGGTCGCCTGCATATTAGGACAAGTACTAAGGGTGCACTGTGTACCCATATCTGGTCTCCTATATATTAGGACAAGTACTAAACGTGCACTGTGTAGCCATATCTGGTCTCCTATATATTAGGATAAGTACTGAGGGTGCACTGTGTAGTCATGTCTGGGTCCCTATATATTAGGACAAGTACTAAGGGTGCACTGTGTAGCCATGTCTGTGTCCCTTTATATTAGGATAAGTACTAAGGGTGCACTGTGTAGCCATGTCTGGGTCCCTATATATTAGGACAAGTACTAAGGGTGCACTCTGTAATCATGCCTGGGTCCCTATATATTAGGACAAGTACTAAGGGTGCACTGTGTAGTCATGTCTGGGTCCCTATATATTAGAACAAGTACTAAGGGTGCACTGTGTAGCCATGTCTTGGTCCCCTGCATATTAGGACAAGTACTAAGGGTGCACTGTGTAGCCATCTCTTTGTTCCCCTGCATATAAGGACAAGTACTAAGGCTGTATTGTGTAGCCATGTCTGCGCCCCTTATGTATTAGAACAAGTACTAAGGGTGCACAGTGTAGTCATGTCTGGGTCCTCTGTATACTAGGACAAGTACTAAGGGTGCACTGTGTAGCCATGTCTGAGTCCTCTATATATTAGGACAAGTACTAAGGGTGCACTGTGTAGCCATGTCTGGGTCCCCTGCATATTAGGACAAGTACTAAGGTTGCACTGTGTAGCCATGTCTTTGTTCCCCTGCATATTAGGACAAGAACTAAGGGTGCACGGTGTGGCCATATCTGGTCTCCTATATATTAGGACAAGTACTAAGGGTGCACTGTGTAGCCTTATCTGGTCTCCTATATATTAGGACAAGTACTTAGGGTGTACTGTGTAGCCATGTCTGGGTCCCCTGCATATTAGGACAAGTACTAAGGGTGCACTGTGCAGCCATGTCTGGGTCCCCTGCATATTAGGACAAGTACTAAGGGTGCACTGTGTAGCCATGTCTTTGTTCCCCTGCATATTAGGACAAGTACTAAGGGTGCACTGTGTGGCCATGTCTGGGTCCCCTATATATTAGGACAAGTACTAAGGGTGCACTGTGTAGCCATGTCTGGTCCCCTATATATTAGGACAAGTACTAAGGGTGAACTGTGTTGTCATGTCTGGGTCCCCTATATATTAGTACAAGTGCTAAGGGTGCACTGTGTAGCCATGTCTGGTCCCCTATATATTAGGACAAGTACTAAGGGTGCACTGTGTAACCATGTCTGGGTCCCCTATATATTAGGACAAGTACCAAGGGTGTACTGTGTAGCCATGTCTGGTCCCCTATATATTAGGACAAGTACTAAGGCTGCACTGTGTAGCCACGTCTGGGTCCCTATGTATTAGGACAAGTACTAAGGGTGCACTGTGTAGCCATGTCTGGGTCTTCTATATATTAGGACAAGTACTAAGGGTGCACTGTGTAGCTATGTCTGGGTCCCCTATATATTAGGACAAGTACTAAGGGTGCACTGTGTAGCCATGTCTTTGTTCCCCTGCATATTAGGACAAGTTCTAAGGGTGCACTGTGCAGCCATGTCTGGGTCCCCTATATATTAGGACAAGTACTAAGGGTGTACTGTGTAGCCATGTCTGGTCCCCTATATATTAGGACAAGTACTAAGGGTGCACTGCGTAGTCATGTCTGGGTCCCCTATATATTAGGACAAGTACTAAGAGTGCACTGTGTAGCCATGTCTGGTCCCCTATATATTAGGACAAGTACTAAGGGTGCACTGTGTAGCCATGTCTGCGCCCCTTATGTATTAGAACAAGTACTAAGGCTGCACTGTTTAGCCACGTCTGGGTCCCTATGTATTAGGACAATTACTAAGGGTGCACTGTGTAGCCATGTCTGGTCTCCTATATATTAGGACAAGTACTAAGGGTGCACTGTGTAGCCATGTCTGGGTCCCTATATATTAGGACAAGTACTAAGTGTGCCCTGTGGAGCAATGTCTGGTCTCCTATATATTAGGACAAGTACTAACGGTGCACTGTGTAGCCATGTCTGGGTCCCCTGCATATTAGGACAAGAACTAAGGGAGCACTGTATAGTCATGTCTGGGTCCCTATATATTAGGACAAGTACTAAGGGTGCACTGTGTACCCATATCTGGTCTTCCATATATTAGGACAAGTACTAAGGGTGTACTGTGTAGTGATGTCTGGGTCCCTATTTATTAGGACAAGTACTAAGGGTGCACTGTGTAGTCATGTCTGCGTCTCTATATATTAGAACAAGTGCTAACTGTGCCCTGTGGAGCCATGTCTGGTCTCCTACATATTAGGACAAGTACTAAGGGTGCACTGTGTACCCATATCTGGTCTCCTATATATTAGGACAAGTACTAAGGATGCACTGTGTAGCCATATCTGGTCTCCTATATATTAGGACAAGTACTAAGGGTGCACTGTGTAGTCACGTCTAGGTCGCCTGCATATTAGGACAAGTACTAAGGGTGCACTGTGTAACCATGTCTGGGTCCCCTATATATTAGGACAAGTACTAAGGGTGTACTGTGTAGCCATGTCTGGTCCCCTATATATTAGGACAAGTACTAAGGGTGCACTGTGTAGTCATGTCTGGGTCCCCTATATATTAGGACAATTACTAAGGGTGCACTGTGTAGCCATGTCTGGTCCCCTATATATTAGGACAAGTACTAAGGGTGCACTGTGTAGTCATGTCTGGGTCCCCTATACATTAGGACAAGTACTAAGGGTGCACTGTGTAGCCATGTCTGTGCCCCTTATGTATTAGAACAAGTACTAAGGCTGCACTGTGTAGCCACGTCTGGGTCCCTATGTATTAGGACAAGTACTAAGGGTGCACTGTGTAGCCATGTCTGGGTCTTCTATATATTAGGACAAGTACTAAGGGTGCACTGTGTAGCTATGTCTGGGTCCCCTATATATTAGGACAAGTACTAAGGGTGCACTGTGTAGCCATGTCTTTCTTCCCCTGCATATTAGGACAAGTACTAAGGGTGCACTGTGCAGCCATGTCTGGGTCCCCTATATATTAGGACAAGTACTAAGGGTGTACTGTGTAGCCATGTCTGGTCCCCTATATATTAGGACAAGTACTAAGGGTGCACTGCGTAGTCATGTCTGGGTCCCCTATATATTAGGACAAGTACTAAGGGTGCACTGTGTAGCCATGTCTGGGTCCCTATATATTAGGAAAAGTACTAAGGCTGCACTGTGTAGCCACGTCTGGGTCCCTATGTATTAGGACAAGTACTAAGGGTGCACTGTGTAGCCATGTCTGGGTCTCCTATATATTAGGACAAGTACTAAGGGTGCACTGTGTAGCTATGTCTGGGTCCCCTATATATTAGGACAAGTACTAAGGGTGCACTGTGTAGCCATGTCTTTGTTCCCCTGCATATTAGGACAAGTACTAAGGGTGCACTGTGTAGCCATGTCTGCGCCCCTTATGTATTAGAACAAGTACTAAGGCTGCACTGTGTAGCGACGTCTGGGTCCCTATGATTTAGGACAAGTACTAAGGGTGCACTGTGTAGCCATGTCTGGGTCTTCTATATATTAGGACAAGTACTAAGGGTGCACTGTGTAGCTATGTCTGGGTCCCCTATATATTATGACAAGTACTAAGGGTGCACTGTGTAGCCATGTCTTTGTTCCGCTGCATATTAGGACAAGTACTAAGGGTGCACTGTGCAGCCATGTCTGGGTCCCCTATATATTAGGACAAGTACTAAGGGTGTACTGTGTAGCCATGTCTGGTCCCCTATATATTAGGACAAGTACTAAGGGTGCACTGCGTAGTCATGTCTGGGTCCCCTATATATTAGGACAAGTACTAAGGGTGCACTGTGTAGCCATGTCTGGTCCCCTATATATTAGGACAAGTACTAAGGGTGCACTGTGTAGCCATGTCTGCGCCCCTTATGTATTAGAACAAGTACTAAGGCTGCACTGTGTAGCCACGTCTGGGTCCCTATGTATTAGGACAAGTACTAAGGGTGCACTGTGTAGCCATGTCTGGTCTTCTATATATTAGGACAAGTACTAAGGGTGCACTGTGTAGCCATGTTTGGTTTCCTATATATTAGGACAAGTACTAAGTGTGCCCTGTGGAGCAATGTCTGGTCTCCTATATATTAGGACAAGTACTAACGGTGCACTGTGTAGCCATGTCTGGGTCCCTATATATTAGGAAAAGTACTAAGGGTGCACTGTGTAGCCATGTCTGGGTCCCCTGCATATTAGGACAAGAACTAAGGGTGCACTGTGTAGTCATGTCTGGGTCCCTATATATTTGGACAAGTACTAAGGGTGCACTGTGTACCCATATCTGGTCTTCTATATATTAGGACAAGTACTAAGGGTGCACTGTGTAGTGATGTCTGGGTCCCTATATATTAGGACAAGTACTAAGGGTGACTGTGTAGTCATGTCTGCGTCTCTATATATTAGAACAAGTGCTAACTGTGCCCTGTGGAGCCATGTCTGGTCTCCTACATATTAGGACAAGTACTAAGGGTGCACTGTGTACCCATATCTGGTCTCCTATATATTAGGACAAGTACTAAGGGTGCACTGTGTAGCCATATCTGGTCTCCTATATATTAGGACAAGTACTAAGGGTGCACTGTGTAGTCACGTCTAGGTCGCCTGCATATTAGGACAAGTACTAAGGGTGCACTGTGTACCCATATCTGGTCTCCTATATATTAGGACAAGTACTAAGCGTGCACTGTGTAGCCATATCTGGTCTCCTATATATTAGGATAAGTACTGAGGGTGCACTGTGTAGTCATGTCTGGGTCCCTATATATTAGGACAAGTACTAAGGGTGCACTGTGTAGCCATGTCTGGGTCCCTTTATATTAGGATAAGTACTAAGGGTGCACTGTGTAGCCATGTCTGGGTCCCTATATATTAGGACAATTACTAAGGGTGCACTCTGTAATCATGTCTGGGTCCCTATATATTAGGACAAGTACTAAGGGTGCACTGTGTAGTCATGTCTGGGTCCCTATGTATTAGAACAAGTACTAAGGGTGCACTGTGTAGCCATGTCTTGGTCCCCTGCATATTAGGACAAGTACTAAGGGTGCACTGTGTAGCCATCTCTTTGTTCCCCTGCATATAAGGACAAGTACTAAGGCTGTATTGTGTAGCCATGTCTGCGCCCCTTATGTATTAGAACAAGTACTAAGGGTGCACTGTGTAGCCATGTCTGAGTCCTCTATATATTAGGACAAGTACTAAGGGTGCACTGTGTAGCCATATCTGGTCTCCTATATATTAGGACAAGTACTAAGGGTGCACTGTGTAGCCATGTCTGGGTCCCCTGCATATTAGGGCAAGTACTAAGGGTGCACTGTGTAGCCATGTCTTTGTTCCCCTGCATATTAGGACAAGTACTAAGGGTGCACTGTGTGGCCATATCTGGTCTCCTATATATTAGGACAAGTACTAAGGGTGCACTGTGCAGCCATGTCTGGGTCCCCTGCATATTAGGACAAGTACTAAGGGTGCACTGTGTAGCCATGTCTTTGTTCCCCTGCATATTAGGACAAGTACTAAGGGTGCACTGTGTGGCCATGTCTGGGTCCCCTATATATTAGGACAAGTACTAAGGGTGCACTGTGTAGCCATGTCTGGTCCCCTATATATTAGTACAAGTACTAAGGGTGCACTGTGTAGCCATGTCTGGTCCCCTATATATTAGGACAAGTACTAAGGGTGCACTGTGTAACCATTTCTGGGTCCCCTATATATTAGGACAAGTACTAAGGGTGCACTGTGTAGCCATGTCTGGTCCCCTATACATTAGGACAAGTACTAAGGCTGCACTGTGTAGCCACGTCTGGGTCCCTATGTATTAGGACAAGTACTAAGGGTGCACTGTGTAGCCATGTCTGGGTCTTCTATATATTAGGACAAGTACTAAGGGTGCACTGTGTAGCTATGTCTGGGTCCCCTATATATTATGACAAGTACTAAGGGTGCACTGTGTAGCCATGTCTTTGTTCCGCTGCATATTAGGACAAGTACTAAGGGTGCACTGTGCAGCCATGTCTGGGTCCCCTATATATTAGGACAAGTACTAAGGGTGTACTGTGTAGCCATGTCTGGTCCCCTATATATTAGGACAAGTACTAAGGGTGCACTGCGTAGTCATGTCTGGGTCCCCTATATATTAGGACAAGTACTAAGGGTGCACTGTGTAGCCATGTCTGGTCCCCTCTATATTAGGACAAGTACTAAGGGTGCACTGTGTAGCCATGTCTGCGCCCCTTATGTATTAGAACAAGTACTAAGGCTGCACTGTGTAGCCACGTCTGGGTCCCTATGTATTAGGACAAGTACTAAGGGTGCACTGTGTAGCCATGTCTGGTCTTCTATATATTAGGACAAGTACTAAGGGTGCACTGTGTAGCCATGTTTGGTTTCCTATATATTAGGACAAGTACTAAGTGTGCCCTGTGGAGCAATGTCTGGTCTCCTATATATTAGGACAAGTACTAACGGTGCACTGTGTAGCCATGTCTGGGTCCCTATATATTAGGAAAAGTACTAAGGGTGCACTGTGTAGCCATGTCTGGGTCCCCTGCATATTAGGACAAGAACTAAGGGTGCACTGTGTAGTCATGTCTGGGTCCCTATATATTTGGACAAGTACTAAGGGTGCACTGTGTACCCATATCTGGTCTTCTATATATTAGGACAAGTACTAAGGGTGCACTGTGTAGTGATGTCTGGGTCCCTATATATTAGGACAAGTACTAAGGGTGACTGTGTAGTCATGTCTGCGTCTCTATATATTAGAACAAGTGCTAACTGTGCCCTGTGGAGCCATGTCTGGTCTCCTACATATTAGGACAAGTACTAAGGGTGCACTGTGTACCCATATCTGGTCTCCTATATATTAGGACAAGTACTAAGGGTGCACTGTGTAGCCATATCTGGTCTCCTATATATTAGGACAAGTACTAAGGGTGCACTGTGTAGTCACGTCTAGGTCGCCTGCATATTAGGACAAGTACTAAGGGTGCACTGTGTACCCATATCTGGTCTCCTATATATTAGGACAAGTACTAAGCGTGCACTGTGTAGCCATATCTGGTCTCCTATATATTAGGATAAGTACTGAGGGTGCACTGTGTAGTCATGTCTGGGTCCCTATATATTAGGACAAGTACTAAGGGTGCACTGTGTAGCCATGTCTGGGTCCCTTTATATTAGGATAAGTACTAAGGCTGCACTGTGTAGCCATGTCTGGGTCCCTATATATTAGGACAATTACTAAGGGTGCACTCTGTAATCATGTCTGGGTCCCTATATATTAGGACAAGTACTAAGGGTGCACTGTGTAGTCATGTCTGGGTCCCTATGTATTAGAACAAGTACTAAGGGTGCACTGTGTAGCCATGTCTTGGTCCCCTGCATATTAGGACAAGTACTAAGGGTGCACTGTGTAGCCATCTCTTTGTTCCCCTGCATATAAGGACAAGTACTAAGGCTGTATTGTGTAGCCATGTCTGCGCCCCTTATGTATTAGAACAAGTACTAAGGGTGCACTGTGTAGCCATGTCTGAGTCCTCTATATATTAGGACAAGTACTAAGGGTGCACTGTGTAGCCATATCTGGTCTCCTATATATTAGGACAAGTACTAAGGGTGCACTGTGTAGCCATGTCTGGGTCCCCTGCATATTAGGGCAAGTACTAAGGGTGCACTGTGTAGCCATGTCTTTGTTCCCCTGCATATTAGGACAAGTACTAAGGGTGCACTGTGTGGCCATATCTGGTCTCCTATATATTAGGACAAGTACTAAGGGTGCACTGTGCAGCCATGTCTGGGTCCCCTGCATATTAGGACAAGTACTAAGGGTGCACTGTGTAGCCATGTCTTTGTTCCCCTGCATATTAGGACAAGTACTAAGGGTGCACTGTGTGGCCATGTCTGGGTCCCCTATATATTAGGACAAGTACTAAGGGTGCACTGTGTAGCCATGTCTGGTCCCCTATATATTAGTACAAGTACTAAGGGTGCACTGTGTAGCCATGTCTGGTCCCCTATATATTAGGACAAGTACTAAGGGTGCACTGTGTAACCATTTCTGGGTCCCCTATATATTAGGACAAGTACTAAGGGTGTACTGTGTAGCCATGTCTGGTCCCCTATATATTAGGACAAGTACTAAGGGTGCACTGTTTGGCCATGTCTGGGTCCCCTATATATTAGGACAAGTACTAAGGGTGCACTGTGTAGCCATGTCTGGTCCCCTATATATTAGGACAAGTACTAAGGGTGCACTGTGTAGTCATGTCTGGGTCCCCTATACATTAGGACAAGTACTAAGGCTGCACTGTGTAGCCACGTCTGGGTCCCTATGTATTAGGACAAGTACTAAGGGTGCACTGTGTAGCCATGTCTGGGTCTTCTATATATTAGGACAAGTACTAAGGGTGCACTGTGTAGCTATGTCTGGGTCCCCTATATATTAGGACAAGTACTAAGGGTGCACTGTGTAGCCATGTCTTTGTTCCCCTGCATATTAGGACAAGTACTAAGGGTGCACTGTGCAGCCATGTCTGGGTCCCCTATATATTAGGACAAGTACTAAGGGTGTACTGTGTAGCCATGTCTGGTCCCCTATATATTAGGACAAGTACTAAGGGTGCACTGCGTAGTCATGTCTGGGTCCCCTATATATTAGGACAAGTACTAAGGGTGCACTGTGTAGCCATGTCTGGTCCCCTATATATTAGGACAAGTACTAAGGGTGTACTGTGTAGCCATGTCTGGTCCCCTATATATTAGGACAAGTACTAAGGGTGCACTGCGTAGTCATGTCTGGGTCCCCTATATATTAGGACAAGTACTAAGGGTGCACTGTGTAGCCATATCTGGGTCCCCTATATATTAGGACAAGTACTAAGGGTGCACTGTGTAGCCATGTCTGGTCCCCTATATATTAGGACAAGTACTAAGGGTGCACTGTGCAGCCATGTCTGGGTCCTCTGTATATTAGGACAAGTACTAAGGGTGCACTGTGTAGCCATGTCTGAGTCCTCTATATATTAGGACAAGTACTAAGGGTGCACTGTGTAGCCATATCTGGTGTCCTATATATTAGGACAAGTACTAAGGGTGCACTGTGTAGCCATGTCTGGGTCCCCTGCATATTAGGACAAGTACTAAGGGTGCACTGTGTAGCCATGTCTTTGTTCCCCTGCATATTAGGACAAGTACTAAGGGTGCACTGTGTGGCCATATCTGGTCTCCTATATATTAGGACAAGTACTAAGGGTGCACTGTGTAGCCTTATCTGGTCTCCTACATATTAGGACAAGTACTAAGGGTGTACTGTGTAGCCATGTCTGGGTCCCCTGCATATTAGGACAAGTACTAAGGGTGCACTGTGCAGCCATGTCTGGGTCCCCTGCATATTAGGACAAGTACTAAGGGTGCACTGTGTAGCCATGTCTTTGTTCCCCTGCATATTAGGACAAGTACTAAGGCTGCACTGTATAGTCATGTCTGGCTCCCCTATATATTAGGACAAGTAACAAGGCTGCACTGTGTAGTCATGTCTGGGTCCATTATATACTAGGACAAGTTCTAAGGCTGCACTGTGTAGTCATGTCTGGGTCCCCTATATATTAGGACAAGTACTAAGGGTGCACTGTGTAGCCATGTCTGGGTCCCCTGTATATTAGGACAAGTACTAAGGGTGCACTGTGTAGCCATGTCTGGGTCCCCTATATATTAGGACAAGTACTAATGGTGCACTGTGTAGCCATGTCTGGGTCCCCTATATATTAGGACAAGTACTAAGGCTGCACTGTGCAGTCATGTCTAGGTCCCCTATGTATTAGGACAAGTACTAGGGGTGCACTGTGTAGCCATGTCTGCGTCCCCATATATATTAGGAGAAGTACTAAGGGTGCACTGTGTAGCCATGTCTGGGTCCACTATATATTAGGACAAGTACTAAGGGTGCACTGTGTAGTCATGTGTGGGTCCCCTATATATTAGGACAAGTACTAAGGCTGCACTGTGTAGTCATGTCTGGCTCCCCTATTTATTAGGACACGTACTAGCGGTGCATTGTGTAGTCCTGTCTGGATCCCCTATATATTAGGACAAGTACTAAGGCTGAACTGTGTAGTCATGTCTGGCTCCCCTATATATTAGGACACCTACTAACGGTGCATTGTGTAGTCATGTCTAGGTCCCCAATATATTACGGCAAGTACTAAGGTTGCACTGTGTAGTCTTGTCTGGGTCCCCTATATATTAGGACAAGTACTAAGGCTGCACTGTGTAGTCATGTCTGGGTCCCTTATATACTAGGAAAAGTACTAAGGCTACACTGTGTAGTCATGCCTGGATCCCCTATATATTAGGACAAGTACTAACGGTGCACTGTGTAGTCATGTCTGGCTCCCCTATATATTAGGACAAGTACTAACGGTGCACTGTGTAGCCATCTCTGGGTCCCCTATACAGTAAGACAAGTACTAAGGCTGCACTGTGTAGTCATGTCTGGGTCCACTATATATTAGGACAAGTACTAATAGTGCACTGTGTAGTCATGTCTGGATCCCCTATATTTTAGGACAAGTACTAAGGCTGCACTGTGTAGTCATGTCTGGGTCCACTATAAATTAGGAAAAGTACTAAGGATTCACTGTGTAGTCATGTCTGGGTCCCCTATCTATTAGGACTAGTACTAACGATGCACTGTGTAACCATGTCTGGGTCCCCTATATATTAGGACAAGTACTAAGGCTGCACTGTGTAGTCATGTCTGGGTCCCCTATCTATTAGGACTAGTACTAACGATGCACTTTGTAGCCATGTCTGGGTCCCCTATATATTAGGACACGTACTAACGGTGCATTGTGTAGTCATGTCTGGGTCCCCTATATATTACGGCAAGTACTAAGGCTGCACTGTGTAGTCATGTCTGGGTCCCTATATATATTAGGACAAGTACTAATGGTGCACTGTGTAGTCAAGTCTGGGTCCCCTATATATTGGGACAAGTACTAATGGTGCACTGTGCAGCCATGTCTGGGTCCCCTATATATTAGGAGAAGTACTAAGGCTGCACTGTGCAGTCATGTCTAGGTCCCCTATGTATTAGGACAAGTACTAGGGGTGCACTGTGTAGCCAGGACTGGGTCCCCATATATATTAGTACAAGTACTAAGGGTGCACTGTGTAGTCATGTGTGGGTCCCCTATATATTAGGACAAGTACTAAGCGTGCGGTGTGTAGTCATGTCTGGCTCCCCTATATATATGGACAAGTACTAAGGCTGCACTGTGTAGTCATGTCTGGGACCCTTATATACTAGGACAAGTACTAAGGCTGCATTGTGTAGTCATGTGTGGGTCCCCTATATATTAGGACAAGTACTAAGGCTGCACTGTGTAGTCATGTCTGGCTCCCCTACATATTAGGACAAGTACCAAGGCTGCACTGTGTAGTCATGTCTGGGTCCCTTATATATTAGGACAAGTACTAAGGCTGCACTGTGTAGTCATGTCTGGGTCCCCTATATATTAGGACAAGTACTAAGGCTGCACTGTGTAGTCATGTCTGGGTCCCTTATATACTAGGACAAGTACTAAGGCTGCACTGTGTAGTCATGTCTGGGTCCCCTATATATTAGGACAAGTACTAAGGGTGCACTGTGTAGCCATGTCTGGATCCCCTATATATTAGGACAAGTGCTAACGGTGCACTGTGTAGTCATGTCTGAGTCCCCTATATATTAGGCCAAGTATTAACGGTGCACTGTGTAGCCATGTCTGGTCCCCTATATATTAGGACAAGTACTAAGCGTGCACTGTGTAGCCATGTCTGCGCCCCTTATGTATTAGAACAAGTACTAAGGCTGCACTGTGTAGCCACGTCTGGGTCCCTATGTATTAGGACAAGTACTAAGGGTGCACTGTGTAGCCATGTCTGGTCTCCTATATTTTAGGACAAGTACTAAGGGTGCACTGTGTAGCCATGTCTGGGTCCCTATATATTAGGACAAGTACTAAGTGTGCCCTGTGGAGCAATGTCTGGTCTCCTATATATTAGGACAAGTACTAACGGTGCACTGTGTAGCCATGTCTGGGTCCCCTGCATATTAGGACAAGAACTAAGGGTGCACTGTGTAGTCATGTCTGGGTCCCTATATATTAGGACAAGTACTAAGGGTGCACTGTGTACCCATATCTGGTCTTCTATATATTAGGACAAGTACTAAGGGTGCACTGTGTAGTGATGTCTGGGTCCCTATATATTAGGACAAGTACTAAGGGTGCACTGTGTAGTCATGTCTGCGTCTCTATATATTAGAACAAGTGCTAACTGTGCCCTGTGGAGCCATGTCTGGTCTCCTACATATTAGGACAAGTACTAAGGGTGCACTGTGTACCCATATCTGGTCTCCTATATTTTAGGACAAGTACTAAGCGTGCACTGTGTAGCCATATCTGGTCTCCTATATATTAGGATAAGTACTGAGGGTGCACTGTGTAGTCATGTCTGGGTCCCTATATATTAGGACAAGTACTAAGGGTGCACTGTGTAGCCATGTTTGGGTCCCTTTATATTAGGATAAGTACTAAGGGTGCACTGTGTAGCCATGTCTGGGTCCCTATATATTAGGACAAGTACTAAGAGTGCACTCTGTAATCATGTCTGGGTCCCTATATATTAGGACAAGTACTAAGGGTGCACTGTGTAGTCATGTCTGGGTCCCTATATATTAGAACAAGTACTAAGGGTGCACTGTGTAGCCATGTCTTGGTCCCCTGCATATTAGGACAAGTACTAAGGGTGCACTGTGTAGCCATGTCTGGGTCCCCTGCATATTAGGACAAGTACTAAGGGTGCACTGTGTAGCCATGTCTTTGTTCCCCTGCATATTAGGACAAGTACTAAGGGTGCACTATGTGTGGCCATATCTGGTCTCCTATATATTAGGACAAGTACTAAGGGTGCACTGTGTAGCCTTATCTGGTCTCCTATATATTAGGACAAGTACTAAGGGTGTACTGTGTAGCCATGTCTGGGTCCCCTGCATATTAGGACAAGTACTAAGGGTGCACTGTGCAGCCATGTCTGGGTCCCCTGCATATTAGGACAAGTACTAAGGGTGCACTGTGTAGCCATGTCTTTGTTCCCCTGCATATTAGGACAAGTACTAAGGGTGCACTGTGTGGCCATGTCTGGGTCCCCTATATATTAGGACAAGTACTAAGGGTGCACTGTGCAGCCATGTCTGGTCCCCTATATATTAGGACAAGTACTAAGGGTGAACTGTGTTGTCATGTCTGGGTCCCCTATATATTAGTACAAGTACTAAGGGTGCACTGTGTAGCCATGTCTGGTCCCCTATATATTAGGACAAGTACTAAGGGTGCACTGTGTAACCATGTCTGGGTCCCCTATATATTAGGACAAGTACTAAGGGTGCACTGTGTAGCCATGTCAAGGTCCTCTGTATATTAGAACAAGTACTAAGGGTGCACTGTGTAGCCATGTCTGGGTCCTCTGTATATTAGGACAAGTACTAAGGGTGCACTGTGTAGCCATGTCTTTGTTCCCCTGCATATTAGGACAAGTACTAAGGGTGCACTGTGCAGCCATGTCTGGGTCCCCTATATTTTAGGACAAGTACTAAGGGTGCACTGTGTAGCCATGTCTGGGTCCCCTATATATGAGGACAAGTACTAAGGGTGCACTGTGTAGCCATGTCTGCGCCCCTTATGTATTAGAACAAGTACTAAGGCTGCACTGTGTAGCCACGTCTGGGTCCCTATGTATTAGGACAAGTACTAAGGGTGCACTGTGTAGCCATGTCTGGGTCTTCTATATATTAGGACAAGTACTAAGGGTGCACTGTGTAGCTATGTCTGGGTCCCCTATATATTAGGACAAGTACTAAGGGTGCACTGTGTAGCCATGTCTTTGTTCCCCTGCATATTAGGACAAGTACTAAGGGTGCACTGTGCAGCCATGTCTGGGTCCCCTATATATTAGGACAAGTACTAAGGGTGTACTGTGTAGCCATGTCTGGTCCCCTATATATTAGGACAAGTACTAAGGGTGCACTGCGTAGTCATGTCTGGGTCCCCTATATATTAGGACAAGTACTAAGGGTGCACTGTGTAGCCATGTCTGGTCCCCTATATGTTAGGACAAGTACTAAGGGTGCACTGTGTAGCCATGTCTGCGCCCCTTATGTATTAGAACAAGTACTAAGGCTGCACTGTGTAGCCACGTCTGGGTCCCTATGTATTAGGACAAGTACTAAGGGTGCACTGTGTAGCCATGTCTGGTCTCCTATATATTAGGACAAGTACTAAGGGTGCACTGTGTAGCCATGTCTGGGTCCCTATATATTAGGACAAGTACTAAGTGTGCCCTGTGGAGCAATGTCTGGTCTCCTATATATTAGGACAAGTACTAACTGTGCACTGTGTAGCCATGTCTGGGTCCCTATATATTAGGGAAAGTATTAAGGCTGCACTGTGTAGCCACGTCTGGGTCCCTATGTATTAGGACAAGTACTAAGGGTGCACTGTGTAGCCATGTCTGGGTCTCCTATATATTAGGACAAGTACTAAGGGTGCACTGTGTAGCTATGTCTGGGTCCCCTATATATTAGGACAAGTACTAAGGGTGCACTGTGTAGCCATGTCTTTGTTCCCCTGCATATTAGGACAAGTACTAAGGGTGCACTGTGTAGCCATGTCTGCGCCCCTTATGTATTAGAACAAGTACTAAGGCTGCACTGTGTAGCGACGTCTGGGTCCCCTATATATTAGGACAAGTACTAAGGGTGCACTGTGTAGCCATGTCTGGGTCCCTATATATTAGGACAAGTACTAAGGGTGCACTCTGTAATCATGTCTGGGTCCCTATATATTAGGACAAGTACTAAGGGTGCACTGTGTAGTCATGTCTGGGTCCCTATATATTAGAACAATTACTAAGGGTGCACTGTGTAGCCATGTCTTGGTCCCCTGCATATTAGGACAAGTACTAAGGGTGCACTGTGTAGCCATCTCTTTGTTCCCCTGCATATAGGGACAAGTACTAAGGCTGTATTGTGTAGCCATGTCTGCGCCCCTTATGTATTAGAACAAGTACTAAGGGTGCACAGTGTAGCCATGTCTGGGTCCTCTGTATATTAGGACAAGTACTAAGGGTGCACTGTGTAGCCATGTCTGAGTCCTCTATATATTAGGACAAGTACTAAGGGTGCACTGTGTAGCCATATCTGGTCTCCTATATATTAGGACAAGTACTAAGGGTGCACTGTGTAGCCATGTCTGGGTCCCCTGCATATTAGGACAAGTACTAAGGGTGCACTGTGTAGCCATGTCTTTGTTCCCCTGCATATTAGGACAAGTACTAAGGGTGCACTGTGTGGCCATATCTGGTCTCCTATATATTAGGACAAGTACTAAGGGTGCACTGTGTAGCCTTATCTGGTCTCCTATATATTAGGACAAGTACTAAGGGTGTACTGTGTAGCCATGTCTGGGTCCCCTGCATATTAGGACAAGTACTAAGGGTGCACTGTGCAGCCATGTCTGGGTCCCCTGCATATTAGGACAAGTACTAAGGGTGCACTGTGTAGCCATGTCTTTGTTCCCCTGCATATTAGGACAAGTACTAAGGGTGCACTGTGTGGCCATGTCTGGGTCCCCTATATATTAGGACAAGTACTAAGGGTGCACTGTGTAGCCATGTCTGGTCCCCTATATATTAGGACAAGTACTAAGGGTGAACTGTGTTGTCATGTCTGGGTCCCCTATATATTAGTACAAGTACTAAGGGTGCACTGTGTAGCCATGTCTGGTCCCCTATATATTAGGACAAGTACTAAGGGTGCACTGTGTAACCATGTCTGGGTCCCCTATATATTAGGACAAGTACTAAGGTGTA